>NC_134689.1:284512689-284855189 GCF_050947455.1 Rhinoderma darwinii | reverse complement strand
CGCAGGGGTCTGATGATAATGGTGGTGTTGGGGAGTGGTAGGGGGGCCCAAGCGGAATTCTTGCACCCGGGCCCATGAGCCTTTAGCTACGCCCCTGCTTGTCCTTATACAATTGCTATTAAGATCCTTGCAGATTATGTTTGAATGTTGAATTATAGATTGTTGTTTCTTGCATCCAAATACCATATCCACATCCATACTTATTGTCTGGATTCACTCAACTGTCTGGATTCACTCAACAACTTGGCTAGCAAACATCATAGTTGGTGACCATATTTTAATTAGAAAAATTACCTAAGTTGTTTTATGGAAAGCACCATTCACAGGAATCTGAGAAGGAAAGTGCATGAAATTTATACAGTTTTAAAAGTTCTCTTATAATCCAATGAAGACCTATTAGTCCAGTATTTAGCTGGATCTCTGCTGACATCCCATTTCATTTCTAAAGGACTGAAACTAAAGTGTAGCAAAACTGTAGGGAAATTTAGTGCTTGCAATTACCATCTGTACTTGAAATAGATCTGCATTATAGGGAATGTGAAAGTGCTATGAAAATAATTACAGAGATACAAAACTCAGTTTCAGCAGAAAAGTTAAATGTATAAAATAACTTCACAGTAAAATAGCTTTTATCATGAATATACTTTCTTCTATAGTATATTTATATATTTACTTTATATATATATATATATATCTATATATATATATATGTAGATATATATATATATTTATATATCTATATGTATGTATATATATATATATATTTATATATATATATATATATATATATATATATATATATACATACACGTATATATATATATATATATATATATATATATATATATATATATATATATATATATATATATATATACACAAATGATAGCAAAATGTGGACAGCACACCTGTAGGGTAATTGAACACCAGTGAATGTGGAGTCTTGATTGACGGGCCCGTACAGACCAATATATAGAACGAAACAGGTAGATTCCATCATATCACTTGAGATGCAAAAATGTATTTAATGTATCATATAAGCAGATAGATTCATATTAGACGCTGCAAGCTTTGGGACCTCTCCAGATCCTTCCTTAGGCGCCATGCACACGACCGTGCCCGCAATCACGGCCCGTGATTGCGGGCACGGCCGGCCGCTGACTAACAGCCGCATTTTCGGGCCGTGCTCCCATACAAAGTAAAAAATGCGAAAGAACGGACATGTTCCATAATTCCTGGAACATTTCCACGGCACGAACACCCTTCCGTAGTGCTACGGAAAGGTGTCAGTGTTCAATGAAAGTGAATGGCTCCGTTTTTGCGGACCGCAATTGCGGTCCGCAAAAACGGAGGTTTTTTACGCTCGTGTGCATGGGACCTTAGGCATAGATAATGACATTTCACATTAAAGGGTATTTATGCGAACAAGAGTGTATACATCACACAGGGCCAAAGTGCAAAGCTGCAAACATTACCTGACCTAAATATAATCAAAATATGATCTGCAAATCATTTATATCAGATCGTTACCATAACTAGAGTGTCAGAATAATTGATTTTCTCATATTTAAGGCGGATTCACACGAACATGAATTGCGTCCGTGCAGGCTGCGTGGTTTTCACGCGGCTCGCATGGACCAATAGAAGTATATGGGGCAGTACAGACAGTCCGTGCTTTTTGCGCAGCGTTTGTCCGCTGCGTAAAAAGCGCGACATGTTCAATATCTCAGCGTTTTTCGCGCATCTAAAAAACGCAAGGAGGTGTGAGCTTTTCGCCAGCCTACAAAAAGGCCAACAATGCAACACCCCTGCTTGATGTGCACACCTCTGATGCAGCATTTTTGAGTCTTTTTGTGCAAGAGAGTGTTTAATACAACCCCTATTTGTGGTTATTTTGCCTGCTTAACTGCATTGATGCCACCTAGCTCGCTGGCTCGTGTTCTGCTAGCATGGATGGTTTCCCGGAGATTTGGGGAACGCCGTACCATGCTACTGCCACAACCGCGGATAAGAGGTACGATTTGGGTTCATCCCATCGTGGTCCAACGCACCTCCAAAGGCCATTTTCATACCCTGTATGCTGACCTCCGTCGTTACCCTGATAAATTCCGCTCCTTTTGCCGCCTGTCTGTCGGCGCCTTTGATATGCTGCTTGAGCTGGTTCGGACAGGAATAACCTACCAGGACACCAACATGTGGCGCTGTATTTCCCCAGAGGAGCGTCTCCTTGTCACCTTGCGGTATATGCTGTTTCTTAATCCAGGTTACACAGTGGTTTGTGTGCTTCATGTCCTACCTAACATGTTGGCTTTGTTGTTTGTGTTTCTGATTTCATGTAGATTTTTGGCGACAGGCAATAGCTACCATTCGCATCATTTCAAATTCCTTCTTGGGGTGTCGACAATTTCCGGCATTGTCACATCAACCTGTGTGGTCCTGTGGCTGAGATTGAAGAGCACCGTGATGCCTCAGCCAACGGCCCAACACTGGCTTAGAATAGCGCAGCAGTTTGAAACCGAAACCCAATTTCCACACTGTATTGGTGCACTCGATGGGAAGCACATTCGTGTCCAGAAACCCCCCCACTCTGGATCGCGATACTTCAACTACAAACAGTTTTTTTCAATAGTCTTGCTGGCCTTGGCGGACTGTAATTTATGCTTTACCATCGTAGACATCGGGTCCTATGGAAGCTCTGCGGATGCCCGCATATTTTGCTCGTCCAGAATGGGCCAGCGCCTAATGTCAAACCAAATTGATGTTCCCAAACCTAACATCCTCCCTGGCACCAGCGGCCCACCACTTCCATATGTTATGGTTGGTGATGAGGGTTTTGCCCTGACCAGACAAGTAATTCGTCCATATGCGTGGAGGGGCTTGGATAACCGTAGGCGCATGTACAATAACCGGCTAGGCAGAGCACGCAAATGTGTGGAATGCGCCTTTGGCATCATGTCAAACAAGTGGAGGGTCCTGATGACAGCAATGCAAATGTCACCGGCCAATGTGACACGTGTGATCAAAGCGTGTGTTGTGCTGCACAACTTTACCCGCATCCATGATGCCAGTCATGATGGGGAATATATGTTACCACCTGCACCCACCACCAACATTGTGCAGGCAGGTCGCCTAGGGCGGCCACCAACATCTGGCCTGCGAGTGCGTCAGCAATTTGCAGAGTATTTTGACAGCCCGGCTGGAGATGTACCCTGGCAGCACGTTGCCAATTGAAGTGTTGCGAAGTTATAATTATTGGCGAGAACCGTTGTTTCTCCCTCTAGACCTTTTTTGTTTTGAGGGGGGAGTTGTGTTAGGGACTCACAATACTTGAACACCCTTGACGTGGGTTGCGAGCTTCAACATCAGTAGGGGTATGGAGTTCCCTTTTTTGTGGTCACCAATTCCTTGCCACAACATCCCCTTGTGTAGACCAATGATTTCCTGTCCTATGTCAGCGGCCCTTTCTGCCTGAGCCAAGCTAGTTATGGGCACCAAAATACTAATACCTTAGTCCCCGGAATTCCAAACCCCGATCAACTAAGACCTCAACGATGTGGTGGAGAAATGTCATACCCTGCAAACCTCTTAAGACATTTCACCTACTAGCGGTAGAGCCTCTACAAATTGCTGAGATATGTAAAATAAGGATTGTCCACACGGAAGTTAAACAAATGACTTCAGAGTTTATGTTAGTGCCACATAAACTCCCTCAAAAATAACGACATAGTAGGATTAAACACCCAAACACAGTTATGCACCAACATGATGCTATCAACATTATAACCCGTAACGAACACAACCCTTTCAAGGGTTTCATCAGCTTTCAATTATTAAACACCCTTGCCCACACACACCTACAAATTCTGATATGAATGGGTCGGCAAGGTGTAGGCGGACATATCAGCAGCACTATGCTGTCCACGGCCCTGAGGAGGATGGTCCTGAGCAGCATAGTGGTGCTGATACTGGGGCTGGTAGCGTGAAGCTGGATGGGAGGCTGAAAGGTTGGGGCAGGTCGCGAGTAGGGAGGTAAGTGAGGGTCAGGGCCAGCCATCGGACCAGGGGAGAAGTGGCTTGGCCATATTGGACCATATTGCAGCATATGCGATATGGCTGGGGCAGGTTGTGAGGGCCCAGGGAAATGGACCCCCGGCAAGGGCACAGGGACAGTACGCCACTGCTCTATTGCAGTGAAGCACTGCCCTGGACTATGCGGGGGTGTAGCACTGTCGATCAGTGACAGGACGTTGGACTGAAGGTGCCCCAGCCTATGCTCCGGTACCCAGCGCATTAAAGCGGCCATGCTGCGAACAAAAAAAATCACAGTTGTCCTCTTCTGCGGCGCGCCGCAGGTAGTCAAGAACACGAGCGTCCACCTGTGCACGGGTTCACTGGCCGTCTGCGTCGGGGTGCTGCAGGCGTAGGTGCCACTTCCTCATCTGGGCCCGCTTCTGGCGCCGAGGCTACTGGGGCAGGCTCCTCTGCGGTGGATTCTGGGGTTAGGGTCACCAGGGGAGCGGCGGCTTCGGATGCCTGAGACGACTCTGGCCGTGCCTCCTCTTGAGAGTCGTCAAGATTGTCGCTAGTTCTAGAATAATAGACACGAGAGTTGAGTATCACATTTTACTGTTGGAAAACCCACCATCTTTTACGTATATGACATTTCTGCGAGGTCAATTTTGCAAAAAGGGGAAACGTCGATTACTTACTGTCGCATGTCCATGATTTCGCGCAAGAACAGCAGCTGCTCATAGTATATATAGTGGCGCTTCCTGGTGACACCATCTCCGCTGCGCCCGCTGGAACCATATTCACGGCGGAACTGGTCGCGGGAGCTTCGCCACCGTCTCTTTACATCATCCACTGTAGAATGAACACAACATTCAATGAACACACATGATGTTACTGCCCACACAGGTACTGCTTAGAAACGACAGGACGACACCTACACAGAAGAACAGACATTACTTTAAGCTGCTAAAGCTGCCACTGAACCGAAACATTGGCCATGAGAGGAACTGTTACCACAGGGACACACTAGTGAATATGGATCACATTACACGTATATGTATACAGACATCGACTCACCAATGCGTTGCCGGTCGCGGGAGGTGCTCTTGGCCCAATCCTGCTCGAACAGCGCCTCCGCAATATGCTCCCATGCCACCTCCTTCAGTGTCCGGTCATGGTATGACTCCGCACGGGTATTCCATACCTCGGGGCGCTCCTGAACTAAAATGATTAGCTTCTCCACATCCATGTGGCGTGGCATGGCTGCAAGTTGCTTGTGCTGCTGGAGTAAGGTCTGTTCTCTTTTCAAACCTGGCCTATCAACAACTTCCAGCTTTTCTGCTGGTTTGGACAAGTTAGGTCAAACTCATTAGCATAGAGGCAACGACTCCGGCGTGAAAAACGCGTGTTCCACGCAGGTGCCTCCGTAGGACATGCATGATTTCCACGCACCCATTGACTTCAATGGGTGTGTGATGCGCGAAAAACGCAGAGATATAGAACTTGTCGCACTTTGTACGCAGCGGACAAACGCTGCGCAAAAAGCACGGACTGTCTGTACTGCCCCATAGACTTCTATTTATCTGTGCATAGCGCGCGAAAACAATGCGGGCTGCACGGACGCAAATCACGTTCGTGTGAATCCGCCCTTATTCAGAGCATAACTTCTATAAACGCTTATGCAATACTCACATTCTTGCCAATCCCATTCATTATCACCTAAAATTCTAAATTCCAATTTAGAATGATCGACAGTGTCCCCCTAAAAAAATAGGAACAATGTATTAGTCATTATATAAACAAATATATGTCAAAATTGCGGTTTAGCCCATTTGGGCAAACAGTATTCAGATAATCAATCCAAAACACCTCCCTCTGTTTATAATAATCTCCCCCTCTACAAGCTGGTGTTAGCTACTCTAAAACTTAAAATTGTATCTGACTAGGTGAATGACCAGATTCAGCAAAATGTTGAGGTACACATTATTTTGTGCGGACTGTTGGTTTATTTTAGGAGACATGTTTGGACTTTCTCTCCTACATAACATAGCCCATAACACAGTCCATAACACATAACACAGTCCGCATGGACACTTCAACAAAAATACCACATACATGAAGTTGCAATCAAATCGTGACCTAATCTGTATTTTATTTACCGGAATGTGGGTGTAAGATATCAGTATCGCGAATGACATTCTGGCATTGTGCACAGTTCATACATGGATATGTACCATTGGGAGCAGAAGGTAAAAACATCTGTTTTTCCTTAGGTTTGACTTTAATTTAAAAAAAAAGTCAGCTCTGATGCTGAAGCTAAGGGCATCGTGTGGGTGGTTTAGCCAAGCTTTATACTTCTACTTCATGGACAGCCAAATCCCGTGAATGGGATCGATTGTTGAAATGCCAGGTGAGCATGCAACTACACAGTGTGACTCTCTCTGAGTACTACAAGTCTCAATGCATATAGTTTACAGTTGGCTGAAAAAATGCCTCACATTGCAGGAATAGATGTTTTTAGTCCAGCCACCTCTCAGTAAAAATATACAATCATAGGAGTTATCATCTGATAGTGTCACTTCATCAGGTTCATGATCTGTTTTTGTAGGAAACTAGCATACCCAAATAGATGACATGGAGGCCGAAAGCAATGTAGAGGCTGGCAAGGGACAATATCCACATTGCCATTTATCATCTCGACGTCGTCTACGCCCTCAGTGTTCCATAATATATCGTCACACCAACTACAGAAGGATTAGAAATATATCTCCTTAATAAAGGACTGACTTTTGTTAATCCGTGAAAATGGATAGTTTTGTGCTAAAATTAGACTTATACCTCACATTGACATTTATCATCTCGACGTCGTCTACGCCCTCAGTGTTCCATAATATATCGTCACACCAACTACAGAAGGATTAGAAATATATCTCCTTAATAAAGGACTGACTTTTGTTAATCCATGAAAATGGATACTTTTGTGCTAAAATTAGACTTATACCGCTATTATAGGCAAATAAGATTGAAAGCATATTATTCTAAACACCCTGCTGTATCATGTTATGTACCAGTCACCAGTATTACATCAAACAATGTTGGTTTATATCCCAAGGGACGTATGAATCCCCTACTACCTATGGTCCCATTGAAACATATACACCATGTTCCAAATTATTATGCACATTGGATTTAAGTGTCATAAACATTTAATTACTAGTTTTTCAATTAAACTCATGGATGGTATTGTGTCTTAGGGCTCTTTGGATCATTGTAATCAATCTCAGACACCTGTAATAATTAGTTTTCCAGGTGTGCCCAATCAAAGAAAAACTACTTAAGAAGGACGTTCCACACTATTAAGCAGGCCACAGGTTTCAAGCAATATGGGAAAGAAAAAGGATCTCTCTGCTGCCGAAAAGCGTGAAATAGTGCAATACCTTGGACAAGGTATGAAAACATTGGATATTTCAAGAAAACTTAAGCGTGATCATCGTACTGTGAAAAGATTTCTGCCTGATTCAGAGCACAGATGGGTTTGTTCAGATAAAGGCATAATGAGGAAGGTTTCTGCCAGACAAATTAATAGGATTAGGAGAGCAGCTGCTAAAATGCCATTGCAATGCAGCAAACAGGTATTTGAAGCCGCTGGTGTCTCTGGAGTCCCGCGAACCTCAAGGTGTAGGATCCTCCAGAGGTTTGCAAGTGTGCATAAAGCTATTATTCGGCCACCCCTAGACAATGCTCACAAGCAGAAACGGTTGCAGTGGGCTCAGAAATACATGAAGATTAATTTTCAAACCGTGTTGTTTACTGATGAGTGCCGTGCAACTCTAGATGGTCCAGATGGATGGAGTAGTGGATGGTTGGTGAATGCCCACCATGTCCCAACAAGGCTGTGACGTCAACAAGGAGGTGGCGGAGTCATGTTTTGGGCTGGAATCATGGAGAGAGAGCTGGTAGGCCCCTTTAGGGTCCCTGACGGTGTGAAAATGACCTCTGAAAAGTACGTAGAGTTTATGACTGACCACTTTCTTCCGTGGTACAAAAAGAAGAACCGTGCCTTCCGTAGCAAAATTATCTTCATGCATGACAATGCATCATCTCATGCTGCAAAGAATACCTCTGTGTCATTGGCTGCTATGGGCTTAAAAGGAGAGAAACTCATGGTGTGGCCCCCATGTTACCCTGACCTCAACCCTATTGAGAACCTTTGAAGCGTCCTCAAGCAAAATATCTATGAGGGTGGGAGGCAGTTCACATCAAAACAGAAGCTCTGGGAGGCTATTCTGACATCCTGCAAAGATATTCAAGCAGAAACTGTCCAAATACTCACAAATTCAATGGATGCAAGAATTGTGAAGGTGATATCAAAGAAGGGGTCCTATGTTAACATGTAACTTGGCCTGTTAAGTTTTTTTTTATTGAAAGAGCTTTTGATTTCTGTAAATATGACCTCCTGATGCTGCAAATTAAACAAATTACCATTTTAGTTCTCTTTACAACCTTTAAAATGTTTTGATCTCTGTTGTGCATAATAATTTGAAACAGTGCATTTTGAGTTTTTTACTTCTAAAAAAAAATCTGTTATCATTAGGAGATTTGTTCAATAAAATGTGCATTATACTCGGCGGTTGATGGCTTGAAGATTATACTGACTGTCATTTGCATCGACTATTTAGGAAAATCAGCGAAAAATAACATTTGCATAATAATTTGGAAAGAACAGATTATATGCTAGTTCTTTGAATTGATCACACATATATTTATATATGCTAATAAGATCACATCTAAAGCATCTTTTTTTTCAAGCTGAACAAGCCCAATTTCTCTAGCCTTTCATTGTAAGAGACACCTCCCATCCCATTTAATAATCTAGTCGCCCACCTTTGAACCCTCTCCAGTTCTCCTATTTCCTTTTTGCAATGCTCCTTTTTCCATTGCTCTTTGATCCAGTTCTCATGCTCACGTGCCCATTGTAAACACTTTCGTTTGTGGCATCACAGCCTCAAATTCAGCAAGTTGCGATGAATAGTGTGTTCTGATCTTTATCATAGTCAGCATTAACTTTGTTAGCACTTTGTGCTACTAGAGCTCGGCTGTTGGTCTCTGACCAGACAGGTTAGCCTTTGGTCCCCACATGCATCAATAAACCTTGGGCACTACTGACCCTGTCGCCAGTTCACTGGTTGACCTTCCTTGGACCACTTTGGTAGGTACTAACCACTGCATAATAGGAACACCCCACAAGACCTACTGTTTTGGAGATGCTCTGACCCAGTCATTTAACGATCACAATCTGACCCTTGTCAAAGTCGCTCAGATCCTTATGTTTGCCTATTTTTCCTGCTTCTAACACATCAACTTCAATAATTGACTGTTTACTTGCTGGGGCCTGCTCTGGGACCCGCACCTATTTCGAGAATGGGAGTCAATCACTGTCTGCAGATTCCAAGCTGAGACTAATGGAGAGAGGGGCGCGCATGTGTACTATACACCTCTATTGAGGCACCCAGAGATGCTGTATTGCAGAGAAAAGAGGGAATCTGCGGCTGCTCGTCCAGAATATTTGTAGACCACAGGAGGACGAAATCACTAGTAACAAAACATAAACAGGATAAGGACTATTTGACAGGGATTCATTTGCACATTTTGTAATAATATATTGGAGAAAAGTGTGGATCTGGTTTATCTTCTGCAATAGTTATGATCATACTCTTAAAAAAAAAACTTTAATCTCAAAGAAGAAAATGAAAAAAGAATGCTTGTTGTTTGAGTTTTTGTCCAGATTTAATATGAACTATAGTCGACGTAATAGTTCAATTACATCTGTGAACATCATCATTTATGTCTAGATTGCCTTTCCGCTCAGAAGAATTGATTAAAAAGTAGAATATCCCATAGACACTTTAATTTAATTCCTTATTATACACCAGTCAAAAAAGAATAATAGAAACTACTTGTACATTTCAGGAGCCGCCAAGTCTAAGTTGTATTTAACTTATAGTCAGACTCCGTTTTGGATAATACACAAGAGGCATGTTGCCATACATATAGATATATGAATGCCTTTAATGGAAACACCATTTCCTGACTTATTGCTCTGTCATACAATATGAATTGACTTCTCTATTAAAATATGTACAGAACACAGTCCTTAGAGTCACATTATCTGCTTTATCTGACTGGAAGATTGAAAGTATCTATTCCAAATGAAAGCTAAGTTTTAACAGCTAGCAGCAGAGCCGGAAGGAAATAATCATTCTAAATTTACACTTCACAGTGCTGGAACTATGACAAGGTTCTTGCTGAAAGTTTGTTCAGTATGAAGGATATAAACTCCAGGTATGCTGTGCTGCCAGGCTTTATTCATAATGTTCAGCATATTACATGAAACATGTTAATTCAGCTTTACTAATAGTCTTTAATACATTTTGTTAGGAATTTAACAATTAATTTTCTGGAAATATGCTGAGCACAGTGTCTATACATTGTCTGTACAAATCATAGTAATTATCCCTAAGGTACTTGCTGGAGTCCACTGATAAAGGCCTCAAATGGTACATAATGTTGGCATCCCATTACCCCTTTGTTTTGCACTGAATACAAGCCTTCAATTGGCTCTTTGCAGGAGCATTCTGTTCTAGAAACCTGAGCCTTACCTCCACTGCATTCTATATTATGTTTTTAAAAGATTTTTAATGGTATAGGTGTAGTTTGCGTTTATTTTTGTTTGATCAACTTGTTAGTAATTGTTAGAGTAGACCAGTCACAGAGATACAAGTTCATTTAGTGATGAACTGATCCCAGGTGACTCTATAGAACCTGTGCCCACTGTGTACCTCAGCCTGGGCCTAGAGCTATAGACTGAAGTTCTGTTTAAACGGGCCAACAAACAACCGAACGTTCATTCCTGATTATTGTGCTGTGTAAACAGGGCAGTGATCAGCAAAAACAAGCACATACTCATTTGTCTGCTGATGCCATCGTTCATGCAGCCTATAAAATAATTTTTGTTGGTGTAAACTGATAACGACCAAACGATCGTATTAATGTTTGTTCATTCCCATGCAGTAAAGCATCGGCCTGTGTAAAAGGCCTATTAACGAGCGCCAATTTACATATATTCGTCGATCGATGCGCCTTATGGGCAGAATCCTGCCCGTGTATACCAGCCGTAAATACCTTATCAGGCTACATGCTGATTGTGACACTACTGTTATTCAGTAAGTGTAAAGGCCTAAACCTTAAAGTGAATCTGTCGGCAGTTTTGAGGCCTCAAAACTGCTGACAGCATAATATAGGGAAGGGGGTGGACATTGTAACGATACATTTTGTCTGGGACATGCAAGTTGCATGACCGAGAATTCGATGTTTAATTCAATATTTAATGTGCCATGGTCGCTAGTGATATTAAGGCGGGCACTTGATGTGGAAGTGCTCCTTGGATCTCCTCAGAGAACATTGCCAGCCCCTCCCCTCTGCTGAGTGACGGCTCAAGCGGTCTTCTGATTGGATTAGAGCCATCCCTCAGAGAAGAGAGTAGCACTTGTGACTGCAGCTCCTGGAGAATTAAATGAGGGTTTCTCAGCCATGCTACATGCATTACCGAGACAAAAGGTAAAGTTACAATGCCCTCCACCTACCCTATCTTCTGCTGAGGCCTCAAAACTGCTGAGCAATTCCCTTTAAAGGAACACCCGAGGCAATACGGTAACACTGTGTTATGCCTAGTGCAGTGCATGACACAGGGATTCACATAAGCAGGTTGAGCTATTTCCATTTGCCTGAGAAGGACAGTGTAATTATCCTTCCTTTAAATCATCATCAGTAACTATGAGAGAACTTTATGTCCCACATCTGAAAAGAGTATGTGTGGAACAGTCCTTGTAATTAAATCAAACAGGAAGTTCTGGTGCCTTTATGAGTGGCACATATTTATCCCCATTGACTCAAGTAAAGAAAAATTATCATCTAAGCCTCATTAAGACACTGCAGTGGAGCAAGAGTGGGGGATCTGATATGTAACAGAAAAAGCATGAGGTCCTGTTTACATGTCGTGTAATTGAAGGGCTTTTCGGAGCGTTTTATGCACCAAAAAACACTTCATAAACTCATGATTTAAGCTTCCCATTGACATCAATGCAAAAGTGCGTTGTTAGTGCATATGACGCTTTTTTTATGCAAGCGTATTTAAAAAACGGGAATTTTAAGGCAGATTTTTACCTGCCTGCACTTTCTTTCCGCGTGTTTCGCTGCAAGAAAGAACGTGCCGCTTTTTTTCCCCGGCCCGGGAAAAAACGCCCCGAAAAAATGCCTCCGCTTCACATTGAAATCAATTGAAAGCCGTTTTTGGAGCTGTTTTTCATTGTGTCCATGGAAATATAGCTCCAAAAACGGCTCCAAAAAACGCCTCAAAAAACGTTTTTTTATTGAGCCCCTATGGGTATGTTCACATGCAAAATCAAAAACGGTGAAAAATTACGGATTTTCCGCCATTTGTGAAGCTAAAAACCTTTTTTGAGACTATTTGGAGCTGTTTTTAAATGGAGACTATGAAAAACAGCTCCAAAAATGGCTCAAGTGGTGACATGCTCCTTCTTTTTACACAGCGTTTTTTTTTATGGGCCGTTTTTCAAAACAGCCGTGTTAAAAAACCGGTTGTCTGAACATAACGCCATTTTTCCAATTGATTTCAATGGGCAGATGTTTGGAGGCATTTAGCTAGCATTTTTCAAGGCCTATTTCAAAGTGTTTACGCCTCGAAATACCCCTGAAAACTGCGTGTGAACATACCCTAAGGCCGGGTTATCATGTAGCGTAAACGCTGTGGAATTTCCACAACGGAATTGTGTGCGGAAATAACGCAGTGTTTACAGTAGCAGAAAAGTGGGTGAGATTTAGTAAAATCGCAGCGTAAACGTAAATAAATTGAACTGCGGTGTGGAATTTAATTCCGCAGCATGTCAAATTATGCTGCCTATTCATTGATTTTCTGCTGCAGGTTTTCCCCATTGAATTCAATAGGGCTGCAAAACCAGCAACAAAAAGACATGTGTTGCGACTTTTGCGGCGTATTCGCAGCGTTTACGCGGCAAAAATCACAACGCCGGAAAAAAACAAAAACGTACCCAGAACGCCTTCCTTCTTCGTGCTATCTGGCCTCCTGGGATGACATTGTGTCCTATGTGAGCGCTGCAGCGTCACATGGTCTAAAACGTCATCAAAGGAGGCCGGAGCGGATGTTAGAAGTGGGAGGGGGTAAGTATGTGCACTCAATTACGCAGTAGAATTTCTGTCTGAAAAATCGCACCACAATGTGGTGATATTATTCTGACAAAAACTCCTGCGGGTTCCAGGTCGGATACGCTGCGTGTTTTTTTACGCAGCGTACCTGTCCCGTGGGAACCCGGCCTAAGAGGGATATATGTAATTCTGTGATTTAAAACATGGGGAGTTTTAATTCTGTGCATAGTTTCACATCCATCTTCATAAAAGTTCCTTTTAATCTAATATTTATAAACAGATCATGTTTTATAGATGGGTCGTACAATTCTCAGCGTATGATCTTGGCACATTTAGTGAATAATATTTATTAAAGAAATAGTAACTTCCATTAATTTAATGCAAGTATTTAGATCCAAATACAGTATACAGTTGCTGTAGTAAAATTATATAAAATGTTCATAGAATATACAATTTGTCAAAGATAAACTTCAGTTTAAGATGTGGTGGTATATTACGATGATTTTTTTCTGCTGGTTCTAGGTAGTCCTCCTCTGATAAGTTTATTACAACTTGTCCTTTTATGCGTATCACTACAACGACTAAGGATTTATAAATGACTAATCCCTTGAGTAATTGATAAACTTTCCTCTTTTTATTCCCGGGTAAGCTTGGCTCAATAAAAGGCAAAGGATCAGTGATCATAGCACATGCTGTGCTTTAATGGGAGATGCTGATGTTAAAATACGCTTGAGTAGCTGTAGTATATTGAGATGGGACAGCAGGAAATGAGAAATGTTCCACCTGTCTGTTTCTTGAATCGCTTGGCTCTTCACAACGCTTTCTTCCTGACTTCTTTATTATGTTGTGCGCTTTCTTTCCATTGTATTCCCTAGTGGAGAGGAATTTCCAGGTTCATTCGAGTAATGTCAAAATAATTGAATGAAAACCAGAGAACAAAGTAAAGCAGTAGCTCTATTTGATAAATTTATTATCAAAGTAATTGATAAAAGTTTTCTAATGTTTTCCCAAGGGTCAAAGCAGAGGCGTAGCTAGGTTCTCCTGCACCCGGGGCAAAGATTCAGATTGGCGCCCCCCCCCAACTTATTTCCTGACATCTCCTTCCCCCTCGCCATGTTTTCTTTCCCTACCAATCAATGAGATGTAATTTTTTGTTCACAATTTTTTTAATGTAACTTGAGTATAAAAGCATTTGTACATTTTACAAGCGATATAGTTCTATGATGTAATTAACATAAAAATAAATTAACAGAAAATAAATTAAAGAGGCCACACAGCCCCTCTTGTAGATAGCGCCACACAGCCCCCTGTAGATAGCGCCACACACAGCCCCCTGTAGATAGCGCCACACACAGCCCCCTGTAGATAGCGCCACACACAGCCCCCCTCTTGTAGATAGTGCCACACACAGCCCCCTGTAGATAGTGCCACACACAGCCCCCCTTGTAGATAGAGCCACACACAGCCCCCCTTGTAGATTGAGCCACACACAGCCCCCTGTAGATAGCGCCACACAGCCCCCCTCTTGTAGATAGTGCCACACACAGCCCCCTGTAGATAGTGCCACACACAGCCCCCCTCTTGTAGATAGTGCCACACACAGCCCCCTGTAGATAGCGCCACACAGCCCCCCTCTTGTAGATAGTGCCACACACAGCCCCCTGTAGATAGTGCCACACACAGCCCCCCTTGTAAATAGTGCCACACACAGCCCCCTTGTAGATAGTGCCACATTACAAACAGATAGTGCCCATTTACAAAGGGGCAGCGGGCTGCTGCCCCTTTGTAAATAGCGCCACACTCCCCCACCCCCTTTTAAATAGCGCCACACTGAACAGACCGGTGAGCGGTAGCCTACCGCTACCACTCTCCGCTCTGTCTGGTGTGACTTACCGGAGGAGCCGTGGAGGTCATTCGGCGCAGGCAGCGGCGGAGTTTCTTCTGACTAGGGTTGGTGACAGCCAGGGCCGGCCTGCCCTTGGATGGCGCCCTGTGCGGGACTCTCTATTGCCGCCCCCTACACAAACCAAAAATTAACCACATATATAGACACGCTGGAACATATATACTGTACATACATAAAGACAGATATTTAGACATCCAGACAAATATACATACACACATTCTGGAATATATACATACAGGTAAATATATAGACGTACAGACACATATATATATACACACACACACACACACACACACACACACAGGCAGATAAATACACAGACCGGAACATATGCAAATACATAAAAGGCACAAATATACAAGCACAAAGACACATTCACAAACAGACCCATATATACGCACACAGGCACATATGTACACAGCACAGATAATGTAGTAGATGTTACCTGCAGTCCTATGTAACACCACAGATAACACAGTGATAACTCTCTGAGTACAGATAATGTAGTAGATGTTACCTGCAGTCCTATGTAACACAGATAACACAGTGATAACTCTCTAAATACGGATAGTAGTGTTACCTGCAGTCCTATGTAACACCACAGATAACACAGTGATAACTCTCTAAATACGGATAGTAGTGTTACCTGCAGTCCTATGTAACACCACAGATAACACAGTGATAACTCTGAGTACAGATAATGTAGTAGCTGTTGCAGTCCTATGTAACACCACAGATAACACATTGTAGTAGAGCTGAGATTGTAATTTAGCACTATGTGTTATCTGTGGTGTTACATAGGACTGCAGGCAACAGCTACTACATTATCTGTAATCAGAGTTATCACTGTTATCTGTGGTGTTACATAGGACTGCAGGTAACACTACTACATTATCTGTACTCAGAGATAGGACTGTGTTATCTGTGGTGTTACACAGGACTGCAGGTAACAGCTACTACATTATCTGTACTGTGTAGCAGAGCTGAGATTGTAATTTAGCACACAGTACAGATAATGTAGTAGATGTTCCCTGCAGTCCTTTGTAACATCACAGATAACACAGCCATATCTCTCTGAGTACAGATAATGTAGTAGTGTTATCTGCAGTCCTATGTAACACCACAGATAACAGAGATAACTCTCTGAGTACAGATAATGTAGTAGATGTAAGAGACAAACACATGCAGAGACACAGAGACACAGACAGACAGACAGACACACACACACACACACACACACACACACACACACACATATACAAACACAGAGACACACATTACACACAGACACTCACCATGTCTCCTCTCCTTGCTGACAGGTCAGGACGGGCTGTGTGTGGGCGGAGCTTCCTCTCTGCTTCTCGGCAGAGCACAGGCAGATGCAGGGAGGCTGCAGCATGGGAGTGGACCTGTCCCGAGTCATCTGACCTCATGTCACTGACGTAAGGTCAGGTGACTGGACTGGTCCACTCCCTGGCCGTCACGGACCCCAGTCAGAACGCCGTACTGTCCTGGCTCTTCCTAAGCTGCTGCAGGTGTCCCACATACGGGGCGCCTGTCAGCAGCGATCAGCTGCTCTTCGGCGCCCCCCTATCAGTATACTCCAGGCTGCGCCCGGGGCACATGCCCCGCTTGCCCCCCCCCCCCTAGCTACGCCCCTGGTCAAAGGAGTTTAAAAAAGGCATAACAATTGTTTATAAGAAATACATGTGCACATTGACAAAGGGATGAGAGAACTCTGTGAATGGCAAATAGGCCATCTGATTGTGGGGATTTTTAGCTATGGAATTGCTCTTGTAAAAAGTGACACCCCAATTCTTGAAATGCAGCAACATAGCTTAGACAGAGACATGTACGTAGTTAGTTTCTATTTCAACAAGGCTCTTGAAGGCTATGTTCACACTGAGCGGATACGCGGTGTAAAAGTAAAAATTGTGGTGCAGTTTTCCATCCAGAATGTCCGCTGCGGAAAGACTGCACTGGAAAAAAAATGTATACTTACCATGGTGACACGTCCCTCCGATGTCCTGACGTTCTGCAGCCCTGGGGTGACGGTTCATTCTATGTGACCGCTGCAGCCTGTGATTAGCTGCAGCGGTCACATGGCATGAAACGCCATCCCAGGAGGCCGGCCTGGACGAAGAAGCTGGGTAAGAATTCTGGGTAAGTATAAGATATTTTTCCCTGAGTTGCGTAGCTAAATTTCTGAGCGTTTTTTCTGCTTATAATTTCCGCAGCACGTGGATGAGATTTGTTCAAATCTCACCAACTTTGCTGCTACTCTATTATGCTGCGGATTTTCCACGTCAAAATTAGTTGCGGAAAATTAGAAGTATTTACACAACTAGTGAACTTACCCGTACAAGTTATTATGTTTTTAAAGTGTGTTCATTGTATAAAAGCTATTTTACAGTATGTGCGTGTGTCTATACACATAGACACACAAACACACACACACACACATATATATATATGTATATACACACACACACACACACACACACACACACACACACACACACACACACACACACACAAGCTACACAAAAAAACCAAAAACACAAGTACACTGCTTTGCTTTTCTGCATTGATCCTGAGTTACATTCTGCATTAACCCCTTTCCGCAGCAGCCATTTTTCTGTTTTTCATCTTTGCTTTTTCCTCCCCACATTCCAAAAGCCAACTTATTTATTTTTCTTTTGACATAGCCATATGAGGGCTTGTTTTCTGCAGGACAAATTGTATTATTTAACAGCCTTATTTATTGTTCCATATAATGTACTGAAAAGCTGAAAAATAAATCTTTGGGTGAGTGGAGTAGAAAAAAGAAAAACGATTCCTCTATTGTTTATTGGGTTTAGTATCTCCGGCATTAACCATGCGGTAAAAACTGCATTTATTCTGTGGGTCAATGGACTTGAACAAGCAACCATTTGTTCACTGGTAAAATGTACAGCAATCCTCTCATTTATTTCAGTGTATTGTGATTTTTCTGACTCTATTAAGGCCTATTAAGGCTTAGTTCACATCTGTGTTGGGACTCTGTTCATGGGTTCCGTCAAAGCTTTCTGTAAGCGGAACCTATGAACGGAATCCATAGGTTTCCGTTTGCATCTCCATTGATTTCAATGGTGACGGATCTGGTGCAAATGGTTTCTGTTTGCCACCGTTGTGTAAGGGTTCCGTCATACTGACGGAACGAATAGCGCAGTCGACTACAGTATTGATTTAGTCAAAACTACGGAATACTTACACAATGGTGACAAACGGAAACGATTTGATTCGGAACCGACACCATTGAAATTAATGGTGACACAAACGAAAACCTGTGGTTTCAGTTCGGATTCTGTTCATAGGTTCCCCTGATGGAAAGCTCTGATGGAACCCATGAACGGACTCCTGATGCAGATGTGAACGAAGCCTAAGCGGCCTTAAAAGAAGCACAAAGATGGCAAACCTGGGGGGCTTCATTGGGCCACTAGGCTGCCATGACAACCAGCAGCACCTTGCGATCACATCAAGAGGGGGTGAAAAGATGATGGAGGGGGCCCACACCCTCTTCCTAAAGGCTTAGATGCATCTAACTGGTTAAACAGTCGGGATCAAATTTATCATACAGCTGACATGGGCTGGGTATGTAGCGGGCTCAGCCTGTGAGCACGCTCTATACTCACCCTTCCCAGCAATTAACCACATTGCATTGCATCAGGGAGTGTTGTGTTTTAGGAGCTCCCTCTGCATTTGCATGGTTCCAGTAGCAATCAGCTGAACTGTGAATTTAGCTCTGGACTATATTAAGGGCCATAACTTCAAGTCAACACAAGGTGAGTTACAGCCAACTGTAAGTTTGTTTTTAGGCTGGCTTCACACCTGTGTTCGGCTTAATAGTTTAAACCCCTTCCCGCCATTTCACGGACAGTTACCTGATGGAAGATGGTCTTTTCCCGCAACTCCACGGAGCTGAGCCAGCGACATCACCGCCGGGTGACAGCTGTATGTTACAGCTGGCACCCTGAGGTATCGGCCAGGACCAGAGCTAGCCTCCGATCCGACCGATTAACCCCTCACATGCTGTGTTCAATAGAGATCGCAGCATGTGAGGAGTTTATAGCCACCGGCACCCCAGCAACGTGATCGCTGGGTTGCCGGTGGCTGCAAAGGCGATCAGAGGGGTAATACTTACCTCCCGGTCTGCCAGCAACGGAATCCTATGCCCCGTCGTCGGCGGAGCCCAGGAGGATTCCGGTACCATTGGCAAGATGGCTCCGGCTCAGCTTCCGGCTCAGAAGCTGAGCCGGCGTCATCAGCAGTGGGTGTTCGCTGTATGTTACAGCGGACATCCCACTGTAAAGGCAGGAACCGGAGCCAGCTCCGATTCCTGCCATTAACCCCTTCAATGCAGCGATTCAATGCAATCGCTCCATCAAAGTGGTTTGTATGAAATCGGCAGCCCTGCCATGCGATGGCAAGGCTGGCGACTGTTACTATGGCAACAGGATGCCTAACAATGGCTTCTTATCTGCCATTACGGATGCCGATTAGGCCCCGCCCAGAGGCGGAGCCTGATCGGCTTGCTGTCAGTGAACAACTGACAGTTCTAATACATTGCACTACATAGGTAGTGCAATGTATTAGAACATCAAACAAACAGTTGGGCCTTCAAGTCCCCTAGTGGACTAAAGAAAAGTGTAAAAAAAAGTGTCAAAAAAAGTAAAAATAAAAGTTGTAAAAAATACAATAAAAGTTTGAAATAATAACACAAAACACAATCGCCCTTTTTACCTTATCAAGTCAATTATTATTGAAAAAAATAATAAAGCCATACATATTTGGTATCGCTGCGACCGTAACGACCTTAACTATAAAAATATTATGTTATTTTTTCTGCACAGTGAACGCCGTAAAAAAAAACTAAAAAATACTGACATAATTGCTATTTTTTGGTCAAAATTTAAATAAAAAGTGATCAAAAAGTCGCATGTACTCAAAAATGGTGTCTATAAAAACTATAACTTGTCTCGCTAAAAACAAGCCCTCATACAGCTCCGTCGACGAAAAAATATTAACCGTTATGGCTCTCACAACTTGGCGACAGAAAAAATCCATTCTCTTTACAAAAGTTATTTT
Organism: Rhinoderma darwinii; assembly: GCF_050947455.1. Classification (NCBI taxonomy): domain Eukaryota; kingdom Metazoa; phylum Chordata; class Amphibia; order Anura; family Rhinodermatidae; genus Rhinoderma; species Rhinoderma darwinii. The sequence continues at coordinate 284,834,902 of NC_134689.1, read as the reverse complement.
ATTCTGCAAAAAGTTGTAAAACATAAAAAGTGCTATAAATTAGGTATCACCGGAATCGGACTGACCTGCAGAATAAAGGTAACATGTAATTTATAACGCATGGTGAACGCTGTATAAAAATAATTACAAAAATATGCCAGAATTGCTGTTTTTTGGTCACCTTGCCTCCCAAAAATAAAAGGATAACAAGTGATCAAAAAGTCACATGTACCCCAAATTGGTACCAATAAAAACTACAGCTCATCCCGCAAAAAAAACAGCCATCATACCACTACGTCTATGAAAAAATAAAATTAGTTAAGGCTCCTATAAGCCAGGAAATAAAAATATGCAGTTGTGCCGGCCCGAGGGGAACGTTTCTTCTGTTTCAAGTGGTGAATTATCAAGGCCCATAAAATTAGGGAACCAGGAAGGGGAGAGCCCAAACATATCTGCGAGGGTGCCCATATTATACCAGGACAATACTTCCCAGCAAAATTCCTCAAACTGCAAAACTGCAAACTGTGTGGACCAAAAGGGGAATAAGTAAAGACCATTTATTAGTGCGACACCGGCCTGTGCAGAAAGGATTGTGTCACAGCGTAACACACATCTATGGATCATTTTATTGTTTTTTTTACCCCATTATTATACCACCTGACTATGCCCTTTATATACTCCGCCCGGCTTACATGTACCCCCACATTATAAACGGAAACACCAGTAAGACTCCAAACAAAACTACTAAAAGCAAAATCCACGCTCCAAAAGCCAAATGGCGGTACCTCCCTTCTGAACCCTACAGTGTGCCCAAACAGCAGTTTACTTCCACATATATGGCATCGGCATACCCGGGAGAACCCTTTTAACAATTTTTGGGGTGTGTGTCTCCAGTGGCACAAGCTGGGCGCCACATATTGGCATATGTATGGAAAAAAATCCTATTTTCACTCTGCAACATCAAGTGCACACCAATTTCTGCCAATCACCTGTGGGGTTATTATGCACATTACACCCCTAGGTGAATACCTTGAGGGGTGTAGTTTCCAAAATGGGGTCACTTCTGGGGGGGATACACTGTTTTGGTCCCACAGGGACTTGGCAAATGCAACATAGCGCCCAGAAACCAATCCAGCAAAATCTGTACTCCAAAAGCCAAATGGCACTCCTTCCCTTCTGAGCCCTACTCTGTGCCCAAACAGCAGTTTATGACCACATATGTGGTATTGCCGTACACAGGAGAAGTTGCTTTACAAGTGTTGGGGTGCTTTTTTTCATTTATTTGTTGAGAAAATGAAACGTTTTCAGCTAAAACTACGTCTTATTGAAGAAAAAGGATTTTTTTTATTTTCACTGCCCAATTTTAATAAAATCTATGAAACATCTGTGGGGTCAAAATGCTCACTACACCCCTAAATTAATTCCTCAAGGGGTGTAGTTTCGTGAATCGAGTCACTTTTGGGGAGTTTCCACTGTACTGGTACCTTAGGAGCTTTGCAAAAGTGACATGGTGTCAAGAAACCAATCCAGCAAAATCTGTGCTCCAAAAGCCAAATGGCGCTCCTTCTGTTCTGACCCTTGCCGTGTGCCCAAACAGCAGTTTATGACCACAAATGGGGTATTGCCGTACTCCAGAGAATTTGCTTTGTAAATGTTGGGGTTCTTTTATTCCTTTATTTGTTAAGAAAATGAAAAAATTTGAGCTAAAGCTACGTCTTATTGGAAAAAAAGGATTTTTTTTATCTTCACTGCCCAATTCTAATAAAATCTATGAAACCCCTGTGGGTTTAAAATGCTCACTACACCCCTAGATGGATTCTTCAAGGGGTGTAGTTTCCTAAATGGAGTCACTTTTTTAGTGAATTCACTGTTTAGGTCCCTTGGGGGCTTTGCAAATGCGACGTGGTCTCCGCAAACCATTCCTGCTAAATTTGAGCTCCAAAAGCCAAATGGCGCTCTTTCCCTTCTAAGCCCTGCCGTGTGTCCAAATAGTCGTTTATGACCACATGTGGGGTATTGTTTTACTCGGGAGAAATTGCTTTACAAAAGTAGTGGTGCATTTTCTCCTTTTAGTCCTTGTGGAAATTAGAAAAAATTAGCTAAACCTACATTTTCTTTGAAAGAATGTAGATTTTCATTTTCACGGCCCACTTCCAATAATTTTTGCAAAAAACCTGCGGAGTCAAAATGCTCACTATACTCCTAAATAATTTCCTCAAGGGTATAATTTCCAAAATGGGGTCACTTTTGGGGGATTTCCACTGTTTTGGTGCTGCAAGAGCCTTTCAGACCCGACATGGTGCCTAAAATATTTTCTAATAAAAAGGAGGCCCCAAAATCCTCTAGGTGTTCCTTTGCTTCTGAGGCCTGTCCTTCAATCAATAAGTGCACTAGGGCCACATGTGGGGTATTTCTAAAAACTTCAGAATCTGGGCAGTAGATATTGAGTTGTGTTTCTCTGGTAAAACTTTCTGTGTTACAAAAAAAATAGATAAATAATGAATTTCAGCAAAAAAAAAAAAAAAAAATTGAAAATTTCACATCTACTTTGCCTTAATTCCTGTGAAACATCTAAAGGGTTAAGAAACTTTCTAAATGCTGTTTTGAATACTTTGAGGGGTGAAGTTTTTAAAATGGGGTGATTTATCGAGGGTTTCTAATATATAAGGCCCTAAAATCCACTTCACAACTGAACTGGTCCCTGTAAAAATAGCCTTTTGAAATTTTCTTGAAAATGTGAGAAATTGCTGCTAAAGTTCTAAGCCTTGTGATGTCATAGAAAAATAAAAGGATGTTCTAAAAACAATGCCAATCTAAAGTAGACATATGGGTGATGTTAATTAGCAACAATTTTGTGTGGTATTACTCTCTGTCTTACAAGCAGATACATATCAATTTAGAAAGATGCAAATTTTTGCAATTTTTCGCTACATTTTGGTGTTTTTCACAATTAAATACTTAATGTATCTAGCAAATTTTGCCAGTAACATAAAGTCCAATGTGTCACGAGAAAACAATCTCAGAATCGCTTGGATAGGTAAAAGCATTCCGAAGTTATTACCACATAAAGTGAAACATGTCAGATTTTAAAAAAATGGCTGTGTCCTGAAGGCCAAAACAGGCTGTGTCCTTAAGGGGTTAATCATTTCAGGACCAGACAAATTTTCATTTTTATGCTTTTTTTTTTTTTTCCTAACATTTTTTTTTTTTTTGTTGACACAGCCATATGAGTGCTTACTTTTTACGGGCTTACTTTTTCTAATCTCAATTTTTGTGTGTGTTGAAGTGGCAAAAAAACTATGACTCGGCCATTTGGATCTTTTTTTCCAGCTACGACGTTCTCCGTATTGGATAAATATATTTATATTTGTATAGTTCTGGCATTTTCGGACATGGGGATACCTAATGTTTTTTGTTTTTTTTATATATATATATATATATATATATATATATATATATTTTTTATATGTGATCTAGAGAAAGGGGGATGATTTGAGTTTATTTATTTTTTTACTACTAATTGTTAGCCCCACTAAGTTTCATGAACCTGCAATCATTAGATCGCTTACGCCGTAGACTGCAATATCACAGTATTGCAGTCTGTGGCCAAATCAATACATTGCTATTGAGACCTACCACAGACAGGAAAAGTGTTACTATTTTTTTTTTTTTATCAATTAACAAAATACAAATTGAATGAACAAAAGGGAAATCTAAATCAAATCAATATTTGGTGTGACCACACTTTGCCTTCAAAACTGCATCAATTCTTCTGGGTACACTTGCACACAGTTTTTAAGGAACTTGGCAGGGAGGTTGTTCCAAACATTTTGGAGAGCAAAACACAGACTTTCTATGGATGTGGGCTTCAAATCGTTCTGTCTCTTCACGGAATCCCAGACAGACTCGATGATGTTGAGATTAGGGCTCTGTGGGGGCCATATCATCACTTCCAGGGCTCCTTGTTCTTCTTTACGCTGAAAATAGTTCATAATGACATTGGCTGTATGTTTGGGGTTGTTGTCCTGCTGCAGAATAAATTTGGAGCCAATCAGACGCCTCCCTGATGGTATTTTGCTGAGGACACCATTGTCGTGGAAATCCATCGCTCAAAATATATTAGACTGAAATTTATACGAGTCCCAACAGACTCTCAAGGCCAGACTCCATTAGTCAGAATCCTAATTAGGATATTTCACCGATATATATCGAGAGACGAGAAGAAAACACACAGACGCTGCTGATAATGTTCAAAATTCTCATCTGAAGGATTTATTACCAAACTCAAACTGTTAAACTGAAATTCAGAAGGGGTGTAGGCTTGAGGTAAACCAATCAGAGACAATGTAACAATATTTGTTATTCAGTAAAAAGCATACAATAAAATACATCATTATAATTCTTCACACATTATGTTTACAGGTTTCTTATCTCTCTTTTGGACAGAATGTCCTCGTGGAGATGGGGGGAGACCTTCCCTCACGCATACTTGCCATCCCCCCATCTCACTCCCTGTCCATCTTCGCATGGGAACCAAGGTCAAAGATAAAACATACGAAATCAACATTACTTGTATTAAAGGAACAATGACTTTTCTATTCACTACAAAAGAACCAAGATGGGAACTCCAGACAAGATGGCTGCTGCACGAAACTAAATCATTTACACATTATCATCACTTTCACATATTACATATCTTAGTAATTCGGCCTCCTGCTTGATAATTCACAATGTAATTTCATACAGAGAATATAAGCAAATAAATCATCCTTCACAAACCTCCCTTTTTCTCATATTAAATTACAGAAATTATATACTATGGTTATGAAACTCAAACAATATATCAATAGGGCCACAACTAATATGATGCCATCACCAATGTCCGGTTAGGGTATGGGGTCCCACCAGTGTATTGACAAGTCATGTACATCATCGTCCTCTTCTTCTCCTGTCTTCTGCACTTGATACTGCTGATGGATTCACTCAGGTCTTTGGTCCTTACTTTGATCTTTGCTGATGTCATCAGGACTTGGTTTGGTCCTTTTCATCTGTCAGACCCCGTCTCTTTTAGTTTACGTCACCGGGCTATACACAACACCTCATGCTGTGAGCCTGGTGTGAGATCCCACGTAGGCGGATTAGTGGGGTATTATTGTGACCCCACAAACCCTCCGCTAATCTGTCTTCTTTCTCCGGTAAGTTACTTGTCTGGGCGGCTGCTTGGAATTGTGACACTGCCGTCAGTTCATGACAAACGCGTTGTACTGGCTCCGGCTGCGCCTGCCGCACCTCAGTTATGGAGTTCATTGTATTAAAAATCTTTTAGTTCATGTTTAATGGCACTTGCTGGGGAACCCCAACCCTTGTCAATTGTTACTAATCTGGTGATAACATCTACGTACTATAAAAGTTGTTCTAAGTACATACAATAACAATGTCAGGCCCTTAAACTAAATCAAACAAACAAACACCTTTTATATAAGAAAAACTTCTCTGTTCCAATGGACAGGGCACCTAGAAGATGTGTAATTATTGGGTACATTTCATATGCACTTGGTGTCACGCTTTCCAGCAGGATTTGTACCTTGATCTGAGCTGATTGCCTGGAACATTTCCAGCTCACCAAAATATATACAGATTCCACATGTTTATCTGACAAATGTCGCAAACAAATTTTTCTTACTCTAATTTGTATTGCATGGGAAGGCCTCTCAAGGTCTGTTCTCTTTGTGGGAGGCGGGTATGATAAGGTTGGCACCGGTCTGCCAGGACTGTTCTGTAGGCAAATCAAACAGCTCTAACAGAATTTAGCAGCAACAGCTGTAAAGCCTGGGACATACCAATTAGATCTTACCGGTTCACGTTCCCTTATCCGTCCACATTCTGTTAGAATCTGGTTCTCACGCCTTCTGCTCCCAGTTGGACTCTTCCTGTGGAGAACAAGCTTTTTCATTGTATAAACATTAATTGATCTTAATCAAATAATTAATTTGAAGAAAAACATTAACAAATAACATCTTTACATCAAACATTCACATTGAGCAATAACTAGAAGTGATACATGCAAACTCATTTTTCTTCTTTATATATATATATATATATATATATATATATATATATATATATATATATATATGTATATATATACATACACACACAAACACTGCACAGAATTTTCCTTTCACAATAACAACGACAAAAAACAAATAACTAAAAATGTTTTCTAATGGGAATATTCCACTTCTGTACCTTTTATCTGACGCATGACTCTAATAGTCCGATGCTAAGGCTGGTCCAGAACTTTACATAAAACTTAACTGCAGTATTTAATATTCCCACAACACTTCTTAAATGCAATTATTAAACAACCTAACTTTGGAATAACATTTTGAGAACTGCTGATATCCTATTGTACAAACATCAGGTCAATACTTGGGATAACACTGTTCCCCTGTCACTTACACACAACGTCTGCAGTGGGGAAAATACAGGCCGGGCTTCAAGCCCCCCCTGAGAACAGGTCTACACACACGAGCACCACGTCATACACTTCTACCTCGGGTAGTTGTATGTTCTGCAGTCGCTGGGACTGTTAATCTGGCCGGGCTGCACTTTTCACAGGTACCTTTGCTGTTTTACCTATGTCATGCCGTGCGCACATCATGCCGGCTGCTACAAACCTAGTGGTGGCATTATTGTATCCAGGGACAAGCCAATTTACTGACACCTGGCTGCACATACCCTTGTTGTCAGGTCTGTCTTCTCTCGCTCTCTCAATTGGCTTACCCGATGATCCAATAAAGTTCCTACTACCAATGGGCCCATAATTGTGGGCGACGCCAAAAGCGTACCTAGAGTCAGTGTAAATGTCGGCCGTCTTACCTTCTGCCAGGTTACAAGCCTCAGCGAGCACCTCCAGCTCCGCTCCTTGAGATGAACAAGAAGGTGAGAGTGGTTTCTGGGTAATTTACCTGGTGCCTCGTATCCTGTTCTACACATGCTGTATATGATAAAGTATGTCTACATTACAAATTTACATTGGAAACCCATGTCACATATAGATAGAACATTTCAAAAGGGTGGAGTTTTATTGTTCCACATTTATCTGATGATCCAGAACACTTGTAAATCCCACCCACCAGGTCCTGTAAATACCTGATTAATACAAAAACAAACAAAATATGTTACTGAAATCTGGCATAAAAGAAACAATATTCAAACAATTTTTTTTTGTTTTGCCTTCTCCCCATCTAAATCTGTAAAGACTCATCTGTGAGTGACGTCACCTCTGCCTCCTGTGTAAATTGGCTGGAGGGGGATGGTCTCTTACACAATAACTCATATTGGGTGGAGACTACAGCATAGCTTCACCGTTCTGGAAGGATCTGGAACCATCTACACAGAAAAACCTCAAAATATAAGTTACTGTCATACATATTTAATCTGGGTTACTCCTTGAAGCTCATACACATTTAATCTGGGTTACTCCTTGAAGCTCATACACATTTTGTAGATCTCCTAGAACCAAATTCATTAATTCAAAACAAAATAAAACACAAAACAAATCTACCTGATCAGTCCCTTCAACATTCCCTCCTATTTGGACTCTGCGAAAATAATGTAGCAGGGTTCAAAACTACATATTAACATAATGAGATTAGGCACTCTATCGGGGGGGGGGCACTAGTTTAACCCCCTGTAATACACAACAGCCTGGAACAAAAAAGATTACTTTCTCCTGACAAAAATAAATTTTATTTTTAAAATGACCTGCAACCATTTACCTGTAAAACATGTCACATTTTCAAAAATAACATTTAGGCAGCACCATAGCACGTGCCTCATGTGTGAAAACAAAAACAAAACAAATGTAATTAGTTATTCAATAACACAGAAAATAATATATCTGGTAATATTAATTACTGCAAACCAATAAGCTGTACATAAGAATAGGGAACAGAGGGGGCACATACATTTTCAAAACCCCGTGTCTCACAATATCTGTATTTTAATTCATTTGAATCAACAGCAAAACATTCCAACATTAAATCTTATCACATTATAACATATTAATATGAAGTGTAGCTTTTATCTTTTTACAAACAGATCCAGCCGGCTGTTATATTTTTCTCGCTTGGTGTAGTTACAGACGACTGCGCGTGCGCGAAGATAAGACACAAGATAAGACACGTTACATAAAAAAATGAAAAAAAAGTGGAACTGATTTTAACCCCATACACAAAACACTAACATTTTTAGACATTACTGTTAAAAATAGGAAACATACAATATAGTTCTGCTTTTATTGTGGCCATTAGTTTCAAACTTCAGACATGTTACATTACACACATCACACAGATGTCACATCACATCACACATGTTACATTGCACACATCACACATCACACAGATGTCACATCACATTACACATTACACTCCCCCCGTTCTGACCCACGTTAGTCACTGCAATGTACCCGGCTGCTCCGTTTTCTTCACTCTTCCAATGAAAATTTACACCTGTATTTAAATTGTTCTTTCTCACATCATCTTTCTTGTAACTACCTGTAATCACCTGATCACATGTAAACATCCATCTTACGGCTGCCAGCCGCTTCAACAAATTTTTTTTTTTACAGTGTGTTATTTTGCCTTCACATACTTTATAATTAAAGCCCCAGCTCCTTTTGCTCATTCTAATGTTGGCCGGGACCAGTGCCCCAAAGCATCTTTGTCCAACTTCCTCCTGACCCCATGGTCGGAGAGCAGTAGGGTGATTTCCGGTAAATCCCCCACCTCCAGGCAAACAGGCCACGTTTGCCGACAGATATCTCAGACCAGTCTATCTCCTAGACTGTCTTACCAATACGATATCAAAAGTCGTTCCTCCAGACATTCTAGCAGTAGGATCCTCTGATCCCTCACTGGATTGAACATCAAGAACAGACAAAATGCTGCCAATCAACAATTACAAGAGCAAATTCTTCAACACAATCGACATTCATGAACCTCCATTGATTCAAGCAGGAGTTGGTAACACTTCACTTATGCAGAACACTTGCTGCCGGGGGGGTGTCTTTCAGTTCATAGAGCCCATGATGTAACATATATCCCAAACTCTTTCCTCTAGCACTTTGCAATGGTTTCACATGCAAATTATATTTGGTAACATATATATATATATTATCCTCCCCGCTCAGCCGTTCACTCTATGGGTTGTAGTTTAGGGGGCTGTTATCTATGTTGGTGATAATTTCTTTACGGGCTATGGGTCTGATCCAATACCAATGTTCTTCACTGTAATTACTACTACGACACAGGTGGCACCTGGTATAAGTGTCAGGGTCATTCATTGAATACAGGATGTTATATTACAACGGTATTCAATCCAGCGGTCTGATGTTATACTACTACAGACTTAATTACTTGGATGTTATTTTACATCAAAGTGTATATGCCGGATTATCATGTGCTAGAAATCAGTCTGTACTGATTCCCACCTTATGCCAGTCTGGCAATGCATACAGCTGGTTTATGGACCCTTACACACAATATCACTGTCTGGCAATGAGCCAAGAAAATATAAATAATTTTCTAATACAGTATTCAAAGTTTTCCCTATTGCACTGGGTAATGGTATTGAGTGTAAATTCAATATAGACACAATTGCTTCTCCTTGCACTGGATTCTACATTATCAGGACTTAACCATTGAAGCCCCTGTGGTACTACAGGATATTACTCACAACTATCCAACTTTCTATGGGTCTGAGCCAATACCAGTCAGTACCTAATTACTACTATAATCCCAGACAAACGGGTAACAGAACAACTATTAATCCTCAACAATTTTACACAACTAAATAACAAATGACGCTACAACAGAGCAGCAAGCACAAGTTTTGTTTTTTCCTCACAGTCCAGCCCAAACTCTTTGCATTTCAAATACTTCACATGTGAGTTACGACTTCTCTCCACCATGCGCTACGTCACTGCATTCCAAACACTTCTCACAATTGTTAACTATGTATTTGCTGGCAAAAATTCTCTCATGTCTTTCATATCAACAGTTTAAGATCACGTACACACCTGCAATCCTTCATCACACAAAAAGCTTCAACATACCTTTTTGGATCCATCTTTCAACCCACTGACTAAGGAGTCTCGTCCATAGAAGTGACGTTCTGACAGCTGGATTCCAAGGCTTACGCAATACATGTGTGAATGGTGTAAGAATAAGCTCCTTACCTACCGCGTTTTTTTTGTAATTCACAGATGCAAAGCCAGACCTCTCCAGTGACAGCTTAACAGACGTGCAATCTTCCCGGGTTTCGGCACCATTACTGTCGTGGAAATCCAGTAATTCGGCCTCCTGCTTGATAATTCACAATGTAATTTCATACAGAGAATATAAGCAAATAAATCATCCTTCACACCATTAATCCTGACCAAATCCCCAACTCCATTTGCTGAAATGGGGCCTTAAACTTGCAAGGAACCTCCAACATGCTTCATTGTTGCCTGCAGACTCTCATTATTGTATGGCTCTCCAGCCCTTCGGCAAACATACTGCCTTATGTTTCAGCCAAATATTTAAAATTTTGATGCATCAGTCCAGAGCACCTGCTGCCATTTTTCTGCGCCCCAGTTCCTATGTTTTTGTGCACAGTTGAGTCGCTTGGCCTAGATTCCACATCGAAGGTATGGCTTTTTCGTCACAATTTTTCCATGAAGGCCACTTCTGGATGTATTTATTCGAACAGTAGATGGGTGTACCTGATGGGTTGCAGATTGGTTTCTGACAGTTTTGAGTTGATGACACCGCTGGGCATCTTCTTATTTCGAATGGAATTAAGCATTATGTGTCTTTGATCCGCTGCACTAAGTTTCCTTGGCCGACCACTCCATCGACAGTCCTCAACGTTGCTAATTTCTTTGTGCTTCTTCAAAGGAGCTTAAAAAGCACATCCTGAAACCCTAGTATGCTTTGAAATCTTTGCCTGGAAGAGACCTTACTAATGCAGTATAACTTTCTTGTGACTTGTTGCTGTGCTCAGTCTTGTCGTGGACCTGTGAAATGAAACTGTCTTCCACAACCTCAGTTTTGCAGCAGAGTTTGGCTGTTCCTCCTACACAGCTGTTTCTGATACAGTTAATGACTGTGTTTCAACCTACATATGAAAAAAATGATCATTATCACCTGTTTGGTATAATTGTTTAATCATACACCTGACTATAATCCTACAAAATCCATGACTTTGTGCAAGTTTACCTAGAATAATTGATGCTGTTTTGAAGGCAAAGGGTGGTCACACCACATATTGATTTGATTTTGATTTCTCTTCTGTTTATTCACTTTGTATTTTGTTAATTGATTATAATAAAAACTATTAACATATATATATACGGATGTAGCGATCTTTATCTTGACTCTGATAACTTGTTGCAGAACGATATCGCAAAACAAAGGCCATTGAAAGCCATTAAAAAGTCAAGTTAAAGTTTCTTGAGACTGTGTATTTAATGCATTAAAATTCAATATTAAGATGTCTACATCTGTATAAAGATGTAGCCAAGTGAATCTTGACTCTGATAACTTGCTGCAGCGTGATATCACACAACAAAAGCCATTGAAAAAGTCAAGTTAAAGTTTCCTGACACTGTATTTAATGCATAAAAAGTCAAGATAAAGATGGCTACATCTGTATATGTATAGATATATAATATTATTATTTTTCATTTGAGTGGAGTGGCATATTATATATCTTGGGGTTTGTTGTTCTGATCTTTTAAAAGCCTAGCAATGCCCCTGACCGCTTAGGTTACATTGATGGGTGACTCAAGAGACAGAACGATGAAGCTGAAAGTTAAGTGCGGGCCACGTCTGTAGAAGAGAATTTGGGGGGGCCTTTTGCTACATCTTTGAGAGTGTTATGACCTGGGTAGCTAGTTGAGGACAGGATGAAGTGTCGTTATCAGGTCAGGTTGGGTATCAATAGGTTGTCTAAATCCACTTGGTCTAGAAAAACAGCTATTTTTCTAAGCCTGACATATGGGTTGTAATCACTTCCCCCATCCTGCACAAGTTTCAGTTGGGAGATACATATATTCATGCTCTAACTAAGCTCTATCAATGGTGGAAAAGATTTCAACAGTATAGGTGTTAAATGATTCACTATGGGATCCAACTAATACAAAAAAATTCCCTCTAATATTGTATGTCAAACTGAAATTTTGAAAAAGCAGAATTTTTAGCTGATGGCTGAATCCTCATTTATTTTATTGGGGAGAGGGGAATAAGCCACTGCAAGACACATATGGTATTGGCTTCTCTTGCGCGTGGCAAAATTGACACCGAAGACAATTGCACATCCTGGTGGGCCGGCTAGATTCTTGTGTACTTTAGATAGCAACTTTACAGCAATGGCATTCGGGGGGATTCATTTATTATTGCATACATTACATCAGTGTCAATGAATCACCATTTAAGCAATTCCCCAGAGTGCAAGTTTATGTAACTGCTATTTAAGCAATTCCCCAAAAGGCAGCTGGAGACTGTCTGGACCAAGTGTGCAGGTAAATAATCTACCTCAAGTCCGTCACCACTTTGGTGAGCAGTCTAAGGCTACTTTATGGTCTTCAACAGAGCCCACTGCAAGGCAGGTTGGATTTGGCTGCATAGAACCCAGGTTGCTTTTACAGAATACGGTGTTGGACAGGAGGTGCAATGTAGGCAATACCAAAACGGATAACCAGACATGCCACAACCAGGAGATACTAAAAGTCCAAATTGCAAAACAGAAGAGTACCAAGACTTGCAGAGGTCAAAAGCAGTCAAGAGCAGAATGTCCAAATCAGTGAGCAGAGGGGAAAATCCAAAGAAAAAGCTGAGGTCCAGTTCAAAGAGTTAAAACAGTGAAGGTGATAGAGGGTGTAACCAGGAGCTTGATCAGACACATGCAAACATAAGAAATCACAAGCAACAATGAGAAAACTGCTCTGCACTAAGAACAGGGCCACCCAGGAGCTTGGCTAGTAGTCATGACAAACTTAAAGTGACGGAAATTTCCTAACAATCAGTTTCTTAACTGTCTCTGATATATTCAACTACTTTTTTTTCTTTTTTATATTTTATAGTTGGATTGCCTGTAAGTTCAAAAATATACTCATGCATCACTTAGTTGAGAGTAAGCTTCCTGCACATCATTTTTTTTTTATCCATAATAAATTTGGGCTTCCCCCTTGTTAGCCCTCTTAATTGCAAGGGAGAAGTCATCCTCCAGATTTCTCAGTGCCATACACCCTTCACTGGACATACTAAGTTTTTTAAATTTACCTTGTTCGGACCATTGCTCTTTAACCCCTTTCTGACATTTGACGTACAGTAACATCATAACAGGGATGAGGATGTATGGAAAGGATCACGATCAGAGCCAGCTCCATACTCAGCAGGTATACTCAGCACTGTAACAGCCGACACTTCACTGCAACAACTGGGATCGGATATAACTCTGATACAGGCCGTTTAGCCACTTACAGATGTAGCTGTCTGTATCTTGACTTTTAACGCATTAAATACACAGTGGCAAGATCCTTTATCTTGACTTTTTCAATGACTTTTCAATGCTTTTGTTGTGTGATATCACGCTGCAACAAGTTATCAGAGTCTAGATAAAGATGGCAAATGCAGTAGTCAATAGAGGACAATATATGCAAATAAGTTGTAATCATATAACATATGTGAGTCACTAAAGTCAAGATAGTATTTAATACAGTTCCTCCTATGGGCTGATAAGCTTGAGAAAGGGGTGGGCCCCCAAAATGTTGCGGCATGCCCAGGTCCATGGGCGGGAAAAAAAGATGGAAGGATATATTCCCCACCACGTATGCTAATGCCTTTATAATGCAAGTAAGCATGAAACAACCTGATATTAATGGAATACTTTATATAAATGCAAAAGGAGAAATTAAGTGCATGTGTTCTCTTCTGTTTTTGAACAGTGTTATAAAATAAGCGGCAAACATGGAGCCGCAATGCACACATACTGAATATGTTGAATCAGGAGGACACAGATTTTATATTGAATGACTGTTGCACCACATCCAGTTCTCTATTTCTAAAAAAAAAAACAAAAAACTTCTAAATGCTCCTGGATTATATGCTGAATTTATCCCTAGACTTCTATGAATCTGACATATGCAATAAGGTGCATATGAAATAAGGTGTACTTTTGGCATGAAACTGGGTGCACACTTTTTTTTAACTGTATTGGAGAGCTTTGTCGACTAAATTTTTTTGTTCACAATGAGAGTAAGGGTTAATTCACACATTGCGTAAATACTGTGGTTTTTCCACAGCGGAAATAAAACAAATCTTATCCACGCGCTGCGTAAATACTGAGTGGAAAAAAGCTCAGAAATTGACCTGCGATGCGGTATTTTATTCTGCAACGTGTCAAGTGTATTTGCGTAAACGCTGCTTATCTGTTGTGGGTTTTCCCCATTGAATTCAATGGGGAGGTAAATCCTGCAACAAATAGCAGTTGTTGCATTTTTTTGCCATTAAAAACAGTCCTTCAAAAATACTTATGCACTTTTGGGAAAACTTTTGGAGAACTTTATAGCAATACTTGTACAGAGTCAGATATCTTACCGTTCAGTCATTTTAACCCCTTCCCTCTTTAGCCACTTTTGACCTTCCTGACCGGGCCTCATTTTTCAAATCTGACATGTGTCACTTTATGTGGTAATAACTCCGGAATGCTTTCACCTATCCAAGCGATTCTGAGATTGTTTTCTCGTGACACATTGGACTTTAAGTTACTGGCAAAATTTGCTCGATATTTAATGGTGAAAAACACCAAAATTTAGCGAAAAATTGCAAAAATTAGCATTTTTCCCAATTTAAATGTATCTGCTTGTAAGACAGGCAGTTATACCACACAAAATTGTTGCTAATTAACATCCCCCATATGTCTACTTTAGATTGGCATCGTTTTTTGAACATCCTTTTATTTTTCTATGACATCACAAGGCTTAGAACTTTAGCAGCAATTTCTCACATTTTCAAGAAAATTTCAAAAGGCCATTTTTACAGGGGCCAGTTCAGTTGTGAAGTGGCTTTGAGGGCCTTATTGATTAGAAACCCCCAAAAAGTCACCCCATTTTAAAAACTTCACCCCTCAAAGTATTAAAAACAGCATTTAGAAAATGTCTTAACCCTTTACACATGTCACAGGAATTAAAGCAAAGTAGAGGTGAAATTTACAAATTTCATATTTTTTTGCAGAAATAAATTTTTAGTACAATTTTTTTTATAACACAGAAGGTTTTACCAGAGAAATGCAACTCAATATTTGTTGCCCAGTTTTTGCAGTTTTAGGAAATATCCAACATGTGGCCCTAGTGTGCTACTGGACTGAAGCACCGGCCTCAGAAGCAAAGGAACACCTAGTGGATTTTGGGGCCTTATTTTTGTTAGAATAAATTTTAGGCACCATGTCAGGTTTGAAGGGCTCTTGCAGTGCCAAAACAGTCAAAATCCCCCAAAAGTGACCCCATCTGGGAAACTACACCCATTGAGGAAATTATCTAGGGGTACAGTGAGCATTTTGACCGCACAGTTTTTTTACAGAAATTATTGGAAGTAGGCCGTGAAAATTAAAATCAACATTTCTTCAAAGAAAATGTAGGTTTAGCGATTTTTTTTCTCATTTCCACAAGGACTAAAGGAGAAAAAGCACCGTAAAATTTGTAAAGCAATTTCTCCCGAGTAAAACAATACCCCACATGTGGTAATAAACGGTTGTTTGGAGACACGGCAGGGCTGAGAAGGGAAAGAGCGCTATTTGGCTTTTGGAGCTCAAGTTTAGCAGGAATGGTTTGCGGAGGCCATGTCACATTTACAAAGCCCCTGAGGGGACAAAACAGTGGAAACCCCCCACAAGTGACCCCATTTTAGAAACTACACCCATTGAGGAAATTATCTAGGGGTATAGTGAGCGATTTGACTCCACAGGTTTTTTGCAGAAATTATTGGAAGTAGGCCCTGAAAATAAAAATCAACATTTTTTCAAAGAAAATGTAGGTTTAGCTTATTTTTACTCATTTCCACAAGGACAGAAGGAGAAAAAGCACCACAAAATTTGTAAAGCAATTTCTCCCGAGTAAAACAATGCCCCACATGTGGTAATAAATGGCTGTTTGGAGACACGGCTTGGCTTAGAAGGGAAAGAGCGCTATTTGGCTTTTTGAGATCACATTGAGCAGGAATGGTTTGCGGAAGACATGTCACATTTGCAAAGCCCCTGAGGGGAAAAAACAATGAAAACGCCCAAAAAGTGACACCATTTAGGAAACTACACCTCTTGAGGAATTCATCTAAGGGCGTAGTGAGCATTTTGACCCCACAGATGTTTCATAGAATTTATTAGAATTGGGCAGTGAAAATAAAAACAATCCTTTTTCTTCAATAAGACGTAGCTTTAGCGCAAATTTTTTCATTTTCGCAACAAATAAAGGAAAAAAAAGAACCCAACATTTGTAAAGCAATTTCTACCGAGTACGGCAATACCCCATATGTGGTCATAAACTGCTGTTTGGGCACACGGCAGGGCTCAGAAGGGAAGGACCGCCATTTGGAGTGCAGATGTTGCTGGATTGGTTTCTGGGCGCCTGTGGGCCCAAAACAGTGGAAACCCCCCAGAAGTGACCCAATTTTGGAAACTACACACCTCAATGCATTTACCTAGGGGTGTAGTGAGCATGTTAACCCTGCAGGTGTTTTGTAGAAATTAGTGTGAACTCGATGTTGCAGAGTGAAAATGGGATTTTTTCCACAGATATGTGGACAATATGTGGTGCCCGGCTTGTGCCACCATAACAAGACAGCTCTCTAATTATTATGCTGGGTTTCCTGGTTTTAGAAACACCCTACATGTGGCCCTAATCTCTTGCCTGGACAGTCGACCAGGCTCAGGAGTGAAAGCGTACCATGTCAAATTGAGGCCTAATTTGGCGATTTACAAAGTATTGGTTCACAACTGCAGAGGCTCAGATGTGAAATAATAAAAATAAACCCCTGAGAAGTGACCCTATTATGGAAACTGCACCCCTCAAGGCATTTATTAAGGGGTGTAGTGAGCATTTTCACCCCACAGGTCTTTTCCATAAATGAATGCGCTGTGGATGGTGCAAATTAAAAATTTATATTTTTCCCTAGATATGCCATTCAGTGGCAAATATGTCGTGCCCAGCTTATGCCACTGGAGACACACACCCCAAAAATTGCTAAAAGGGTTCTCCCAGGTATGACTGTGCCATATATGTGGAAGGAAACTGCTGTTTGGGCCGCTGTAGGGTTCAGATGGGAGGAAACGCCATTTGGTTTTTGGAGCGTGGATTTTGCTTGGTAGTAGTTTTGTTTGGAGTCTTACTGGTGTTTCCGTTTATAATGTGGGGGTACATGTAAGCCGGGCGGAGTATATAAGGGGCATAGTCAGGTGGTATAATAATGGGGTAAAAAAAAACAATAAAATAATCGATAGATGTGTGTTACGCTGTGAGGCAATCCTTTCTGCACAGGCCGGTGTCGCACTGATATATGGCGTCCTTTATTATCCCCCTTTTGGTCCACACTCCGCGCCTTTGTAGTTTGGGGAATTTTGCTAGGAAGTGTTGTCCTGGTATAATACGGGCATCGTCGCTTCCAGCGGATATGTTTGGGCCCTCCCTTTCCTGGTTCCCTAATTTTAGGTCCTTGATAAATCGCCTCTTCAAACAGAAGAAATGTTCCCCTCGGGCACAACTGCATATTTTTTTATTTCCTGACTTATTGGAGCCTTAACTAGTTTTATTTTTCATAGACGTAGCGGTATGAGGGCTGGTTTGTTGCGGGACGAGCTGTAGTTATTATTGGTACCATTTTGGGGTACATGCAACTTTTTGATCACCTTTTATCCTATTTTTTGGGATGCCAGGTAAACAAAAAAACGCAATTCTGGCACAGCTTTTTTTGTTTTTTTTTATACAGCGTTCACCATGCATTATAAACTACATGTTAACTTTATTCTGCGGGTGAGTACGATTCCGGCGATACCTAATTTATAGCACTTTTTTATGTTTTACAACTTTTTGCACAATAAAATTACTTTTGTAAAAAGAATGTATTTTTTCTGTCGCCAAGTTGTGAGAACCATAACTTTTTAATTTTTTTGTCGACGGAGGTGTATGAGGGCTTGTTTATTGCGGGACGAGCTATAGTTTTTATAGGTACCATTTTTGGATACATGCGACTTTTTGATCACTTTTTATTCTAACATTTGTAGGGCAAAGTGACTAAAAAACAGAAACTCTGGTAACGTTTTTTAAGGTTTTTTTTACGCTGTTCACCGCGTGCAATAAATAATATAATATTTTGATACCTCAGGTCGTTACGGTCGCGGCGATACCAAATACATATGGTTTATTATTATTTTTCAATAATAAAGGACTTGATAAGAGTAAAAGGGGGATTGTGTTTTATTTGATAACTTGAAACTTTTATTGTTTTCAAACTTTCATTATTTGCACTTTTTTTTACACTTTTTTATACTTTTTTTACACTTTTTCTCAAGTCCCACTAGGGGACTTGAAGGTCCAACGGTCAGATATTTTTTTTTCTAATACATTGCACTACCTATGTAGTGCAATGTATTAGATCTGTCAGTCATTCACTGACAGCAAGCCGATTAGGCATCGCCTCCCGGCGGGGCCTAAATCGGCTTCCGTAATGGCAGAGCAGGAGACCATTGTGTCTCCTGTTGCCATAACAGCAGTCGCCAGTCCTGATTGCCTGTCAGGGCTGGCGATCTGCTAGTAACCGCTACGATGCAGCAATCGCTTTCGATTGCTGCATTGAAGGGGTTAATGGCAGGGATCGGAGCTAGCTCCGGTTCCTGCTGTTACAGGTGGATGTCAGCTGTACAGTACAGCTGACTTCCACCGCTGATGATGCCGGATCAGCTCCTGACCCGGCGCCAGCTTGCCGGCAGCTACGGAAGCCGATCAGGCTCCGCCGCCGGGCGGATCTTGACCGGCTTCGGTGCTAGGCAGACCAGGAGGCCAGTATTAGGCCTCCGGTTGCCAGTGCAGCCACCGGAACCCCGGCAATTTCATTACTGGGGTTCCGATGAGCTGAAAACACCTTAAGTGCAGCGATCGCGTTTGAGCGCTGCACTTAAGGGGTTAATGGCGGGGATCAAAGCTAATTTCGGTCCCCGCCGTTACAGCCGGATGTCAGCTGTAAGATACAGCTGAGATCCGGTGATGATGGGACCGGCTCAGCTTCTGAGCCGGTCCCAAACATTCGGCGTACATGTACGGCAAGATGCGGGAAGTCAATGCTTTCCATGACGTACATGTACGGCAAATGTCGGGAAGGGGTTAAAAGGTTTATGACAGTGGAGCCCCATTCTTGTAATAAATACATGAATATTTGTTACACTCGTGCTGTTGTGTTCCTGTTATAATCTTTTTAACATTTCATAAATTATTATAGCTAACTTCCCAGCCTACTGACTGACAAGTAACACAGCAGCCTGTCAGACTTTTTGTGATAATGTCTTTTTTTACAGCAGAATACAAAAAGAATGTCCTCTGAGGACCAGAAAAGTATTTAATGCTTCAATGTGTATAGATAAGATTGCCCTACAAGGGAGGTAATTAAATGCTTAGATTATATTAATAAAATAATTTTCTGTGTTTACAAAAGTGTTATCCTTGTGTATACAGTGTGGTATGGACTATTTATTCACTGACCTAACGATAGACATTGAATTATGTTGATGAGAAGAAAAACAACAGTTAAAGTGGAAAGAGTCCAATCATCTTTTTTTTTTTTTACAATCACCTAATATGTATAGAATATATTAATTTGTGTGTTTCATAGGTAATTAATGTGCACATCTTTCCTGCAATAAGGGAAGTCATTATACTTATTTAAGATGGTGTTTTATGCCTCATGCACACGACCGTGTGCAGCGGCCGAGTCCCGTCAGTGATCTGAGGAAAGATAGAACATGTCCTATCTTTCCTCGGATCGGAGACTCGGATCATGTTTCACAGACCCAATTCACCCACTAAAGTGAATGGTTTCATCAAGATTATCGGGTGCCACTCGGATACCGTCAAAAACCACCCGAGTGGCACAACGGTTGTGTGCATGAGGCGTTACTATTTTTGTCCTTTTTACAGCTTTGTGGAATATGTTTACTTCTAATTATTACATAAAGTGCATGGAAATAACATATACTATAAAATCAAAAATTCATCAGTTACACATATAGACAACCTTTCAGGGCATTCTCCCTGACAATGGACTCATCTCAGGAGGCATAACTACTATAGTTTAGCAATTCTCAAAGCTCACCAATTTAAAATTAATTAGTAGACTACAAAGGTGTGTTGGGTTTGCCACAGAGAGGGACACTCTATGTTAATAGAAGGGGAGTGGGGAAAACTATACTATGTATTTAACATATTCTAATAGGACATGTGGAAAGGAGGTTTAACGTTAACAAACCCTTTAAAATGGGTTCCTCGCCCTGCCCATATCCCCTTTTTTTTATTTTTGTAATATTTAGGTAATTCTATATTTATGAAGGCCATCTGCCACTTTTCCAGCACAAATGCCAATTTAGGTGGGATATGGCTTTTATAGTGCAATCCATGTGAGTTATTAAAGTTGTGGTGAACAATGCCCAGTACAAACTTGCATTGTACAGTAGTGTGCAATGCATTCTCAAATGGGTTCTCCTGGATTTATATTTTTTAATTTAGCCCTCTTATTTTGGAATAATAAGAGGGCTTTGCAATATCAGATGCAATGTAATTATACAGGCGCCACGTACATTGCACATACTGTGAGGAAGGGGGAGGGCTTGTACGGACTTGAGCGCCGCTAAATGCAGCAGCGATCATTTCAGTCGGAGCTGTAGAAAGGGCTTTTTTTTTTTTTTTTTCAAACATGGAATTGCAAAGCCCTCTTATTCTTTAAGAATATGAGGACTAAATAAAAAATATATATCATAAAGGGACCCTTTTACTGAAAAGGCTTCTATGGTGCTGGCGGCCATTCTGCATATAGGAGCCATGGAAATAAGCAGGACGCTCTGTCTCTAACTGAGTTATGAGCCGCCAGCAGCACAGACTTTACACAGTTCGTGCTGCTGCTAGAAGCAAAATCGGTAATACAATTGATTTATAAAAATTATTATTATGCATACTCCTGCACTATAAAGGAATGATGGGGTAGGAAGACAGACAGGTGAGCCCTAATCTACCCGCCACTCAGTCCCTGCCTACTTGCAACGACCCGCCCTAGGTGACGGGGTACAACCGGGCGACGGTCCCTACACTCGATAGGTGCACGACAGACAAACAGACAATTGTACAAAGAAGACGGGGAAATGGGGAAGTTGCCCACGGGAACACCGTGAGCAACAAGTGAGGTGAACGAGCCGAGTCAAACCAGGAGATGAGCGAGGTACAAAACGCAGAGCAGAAGAGTGGTCAGTAAAGCCAAGGTCAATAACAAGCAGAGGGTCAGTAGTTCAAGAAGCTCCAGCAGGGCCAGGAAATCAGCAGAGAAGAATCACAAGCAAAGGAGAAATAGGAAAGGCAGGTATAAATAGACAGAGGGCGGGAGCTAGCTCCATCTGGCCAGGCTGTGATAGGCTCTCCCACTCCTAAGCCTGCCATCCTGAGTGGTGGAAGATGGAGTCAGTCTCACAGACATAGAAGCAGGTGCAGACTGATTACCTATGGGAGTTGACACAGAAGCGGTGTCTGGCAGATCCTTTACAGTACCCCCCCTTTATGAGGGGCCACCGGACCCTTTCTAGGTGGACCTGGTTTATTGGGGAAACAAAGGTGGAACCTCCTGAGCAATACCCCAGTGTGAACATCCCGGGCGGTTACCCAAGTCCTCTCCTCAGGCCCGTATCCTCTCCAATGGAGCAGGTACTGGAGGGAGCCTTGGACCATCCTGCTGTCCACAATCTTGGCCACCTCGAATTCTACCCCCTCAGGGGTGAGAACAGGAAATGGAGGTTTCCTCGAGGGAGCCAAGGACGGGGAGCAGCGTTTAAGGAGGGAGGCATGAAACACGTCGTGTACTCGAAAAGACGGGGGCAACTCCAGTCGGAAGGAGACAGGGTTGAGGACTTCAATGACCTTGTACGGCCCTATAAACCGGGGAGCAAACTTCTTGGACGGGACTTTAAGGCGCAAATTTTTGGACGATAGCCACACCACATCCCCGACCACAAACAAGGGGTTAGCAGAACGTCTTCTATCTGCCTGAGTCTTTTGTAAGCTCTGGGACGCCTCTAGGTACTTCTGAACCTGGGCCCAGACTATGCACAGTTCCCGTTGAACGACCTCTACCTCGGGATTGTTGGAACTACCAGGTGAAACGGAGGAGAACCGTGGATTAAACCCAAAATTACAGAAAAAGGGGGAGACCCCTGACGAGTTACTGACCCGGTTATTAAGGGAAAATTCGGCGAGGGGAATGAATGAGACCCAATCATATTGACAGTCAGAGATAAAACACCTTAAATATTGTTCTAGAGACTGATTAGTCCTCTCAGTTTGGCCATTAGTTTCAGGATGGAAGGCAGAGGAGAAGGACAGATCAATCTCCAACTTTTTACAGAAGGCTCTGCAAAACAATGAAACAAATTGTACCCTTCTGTCAGAAACAATATTGACAGGAACCCCATGCAGACGCAGGATGTGTTTGACAAACAAGGTAGCTAACGTCTTAGCATTGGGTAGTTGCTTGAGGGGCACAAAGTGGCACATCTTACTGAAGCGGTCTGCTACAACCCACACCACCGACTTGCCTTGAGATGGAGGCAAATCGGTGATAAAATCCATGGAGATATGGGTCCAAGATCTCTGGGGAATGGGCAAAGAACATTGTAAGCCCGCTGGTCGGGACCTGGGAGTCTTGGACCTAGCACAAACTTCACAAGCGGCGACGTAGGCCTTAACGTCTTTAGGCAACCCAGGCCACCAATAGTTTCTGGCAATGAGGTGCTTGGTACCCAGGATGCCTGGATGACCAGATAGTGCGGAGTCATGATTTTCCCTAAGTACCCTTAGCCGGAATTGCAGGGGAACAAACAGCTTGTTCTCAGGAAGGTTCCCGGGAGCTGAACCTTGATCAGCCGCAATTTCAGAGACTAAATCAGAATCAATAGAGGAAATGGTTATACCTGGAGGCAAAACACAAGCAGGATCTTCCTCCAAAGGAGGGCTGGCCATGAAGCTATGCGACAGTGCATCAGCCTTAATATTTTTAGACCCAGCACTACCCTTAGGGAGCTTAGCTCCTGGTACCAAATCAATTGCGTAATCGTATTCTCTATGAGGAGGTAACACTTCGGAGGCCTCTTTAGAGAAAACATCAGCAAAGTCCTGAACAAACTCAGGTAGAGTGTTCACCTCCTCAGGAGGGGGAGAAATAGAATTAACAGAAAAACATGACGTCATGCATTCATTACCCCATTTGGTAAGATCCCCAGTATTCCAGTCAAACGTGGGATTATGCAACTGCAAACAAGGAAGGCCTAAAACCAAATCGGACGATAATCCCTGCATCACCAGTACAGAGCATTGCTCCAAATGCATGGAGCCAACAAGGAGTTCAAAAACAGCGGTATGCTGTGTAAAATAACCATTAGCAGGAGGAGTGGAGTCGATACCCACTACCGGGACAGGTTTAGGAAAATCAATCAATGGCAAAGCTAGAGACATAGCAAATTCCACAGACATAATATTAGCAGAAGACCCTGAATCCACGAAGGCACTGCCGGTAGCAGACCTTCCACCAAAAGAGACCTGAAAGGGAAGCAAGATTTTATTACGTTTCATATTTACGGGAAATACCTGTGCGCCCAAGTGACCTCCCCGATGGTCACTTTGGCGCGGAAGTTCCTACGACTGGTTATTCTTACACCTAGGACATTTGTTCACTTGATGCTTGTCATCCCCACAGTAGAAGCAGAGACCATTCTTCCTGCGGAACTCTCTACGTTGTTGGGGGGACACGGAGGCCCCGAGTTGCATAGGTACCTCCGAGTCTTCTGTGGAAGAACGAAGTAATGGAACCTCGGGAGGCATCATGGGGGAGTCAGAGGAGAAAACACAAAAACTTTCAAGTCGTCGTTCCCTGAGACGTCGGTCAAGTCGTACCGCTAAAGCCATAACCTGATCTAGGGAGTCAGAAGAGGGATAGATAACTAGCAGGTCTTTCAGGGCGTTCGACAGACCCAATCTAAACTGGCACCTTAAGGCAGGGTCATTCCACCAAGAAGCTACACACCACTTCCTAAAGTCAGAACAATACTCCTCAACAGGTCCCTCACCCTGACGTAAGGTCACCAGCTGACTCTCGGCAAAGGCAGTCTTGTCAGTCTCGTCATAAATGAGCCCGAGAGCAGAAAAGAAAAGATCAACGGAGGAAAGTTCAGGGGCGTCAGGAGCCAAGGAGAAGGCCCATTCTTGGGGCCCGTCCTGGAGCCGGGACATAATTATACCCACCCGCTGGCTCTCAGAACCAGAGGAGTGGGGCTTTAAGCGAGAATAGAGCCTACAACTCTCCCGAAAGGAGAAAAAAGTCTTCCGGTCCCCTGAGAACCGGTCAGGCAACTTGAGGTGGGGTTCAAGAGGTGAGGTGAGGGGCACTACCATGGTAGCATCAGGCTGGTTGTCCCTCTGAGCCAGGGCTTGGACCTGTAGGGAGAGCCCCTGCATTTGCTGAGCCAAGGTCTCAAGGGGGTCCATAGAGTGTCAGGGACCAGGGTAGACTAGGTATATGGGCTTGTGATTATGTAATGATGGGGTAGGAAGACAGACAGGTGAGCCCTAATCTACCCGCCACTCAGTCCCTGCCTACTTGCAACGACCCGCCCTAGGCGACGTGGTACAACTGGGCGACAGTCCCTACACTCGATAGGTGCACGACAGACAAACAGACAAGGGTACAAAGAAGACGGGGAAATAGGGAAGTTGCCCACGGGAACACCATGAGCAACAAGCGAGGTGAACGAGCCGAGTCAAAGCAGGTGATGAGCGAGGTACAAAACGCAGAGCAGAAGAGTGGTCAGTAAAGCCAAGGTCAATAAAAAGCAGAGGGTCAGTAGTTCAAGAAGCTGCAGCAGGGCCAGGAAACCAGCAGAGAAGAATCACAAGCAAAGGAGGAACAGGAAGGGCAGGTATAAATAGACAGAGGGTGGGAGCTAACTCCGTCTGGCCAGGCTGTGATAGGCTCTCCCACTCCTAAGCCTGCCATCCTGAGTGGTGGAAGATGGAGTCAGTCTCACAGACATAGACGCAGGTGCAAAAAGTACAAAAAATATCTTTATTAAATATAATGACAAAATAACACAATGATAGGAAAAAGAGGAATGATACAACAAATACGGAGACATAAACAGCAGGGTCAGATGTACAAGACCATGACCGACAGAATCAACCGTCCACTAATGACCCACAACACGCTCAGATGATAATGAGTAACACACAAGCCCAGGGGTGTATAATGTGACATATGGCACAATATTGCTGGCAAAAAATTCCCGTGTACAGAGATAGTAACCTATACACCGACGAAAACTACACAGTATATGATAAGATATAGAAAAAGAAAAAGCAATGTGCATATGGCAATCTACATGTAATAATGCATACAGGCCAGTACGATAGGTAAAGGAAGCATCAAAATAGGTATGCATCCAATAGAACGTACAATGCTGGCACAAGAAATAATGCAGATACCAATGTATATCAAAAGGTGTAATAGGACGTGCAGTGCTAGCACAGAAGGCAATGTATATCAGAAGGTGTAACAGCTCAGGTAGTAAAAAAAAGAAGAAAAAACTGCCATAGCAAGACCAAATGAACACATACCCTGAGACATGTTGAGGAGCGTGAGGGGTCAGAAGAGCTGGATGGGTGAACAGACGCCTCGACGCGCGTTTCGCCCGATATACATTGGTATCTGCATTATTTCTTGTGCCAGCATTGTACGTTCTATTGGATGCATACCTATTTTGATGCTTCCTTTACCTATCGTACTGGCCTGTATGCATTATTACATGTAGATTGCCATATGCACATTGCTTTTTCTTTTTCTATATCTTATCATATACTGTGTAGTTTTCGTCGGTGTATAGGTTACTATCTCTGTACACGGGAATTTTTTGCCAGCAATATTGTGCCATATGTCACATTATACACCCCTGGGCTTGTGTGTTACTCATTATCATCTGAGCGTGTTGTGGGTCATTAGTGGACGGTTGATTCTGTCGGTCATGGTCTTGTACATCTGACCCTGCTGTTTATGTCTCCGTATTTGTTGTATCATTCCTCTTTTTCCTATCATTGTGTTATTTTGTCATTATATTTAATAAAGATATTTTTTGTACTTTTTATATTGAGTACAATATTTCTTTCAGGGATATGTCCCAATTGGTTCGTTTTTAGGTTTAATTGTTATAGGGGACCCCATTACATGCCATTCAGTTGGTGTGAGGTTTTTGGTTAGGTTGTATAGACGCAGGTGCAGACTGATTACCTATGGGCATTGACACAGAAGCGGTGTCTGGCAGATCCTTTACATATACTATGTGGAAGTACGCTTTAATATATTTCTAGTAGGGATAGCATCCTCGAAATGTTATTTTCTTTTGACTTAAAGAGTTAGTTATTTAAATATATTTAATAGCTTTAGAAAATTATCAGAAAATAGTGTAGCTTTGCATGCCTCAACATTGGTTTTAGGTTTCTCATTTCATTCTCAAAAGGCTGAATACATTTATGTAAAATTGAAATGTTGCCAAAAGAGATCTTCTGGCCTGTCAAATGTCAGAAGATTACAATGGTGAAGTCGGTGTGTTGAGACCTTCCCCAAGTTCCTAAATTATGGAAGCGAAACCCATTCAGCGGAGCTGAGAGATATCCGTTACAGGAAATTTCTGACACCATTCTAAATAAAATACTATTCAAACCAATGGTTCTTTTCT
The DNA here is from genome assembly GCF_050947455.1 of Rhinoderma darwinii. Lineage (NCBI taxonomy): Eukaryota > Metazoa > Chordata > Amphibia > Anura > Rhinodermatidae > Rhinoderma > Rhinoderma darwinii. The sequence continues at coordinate 284,807,857 of NC_134689.1, read as the reverse complement.
TATCATATTGCGACCAGGACTTCCAGTATGTTAAATCTTTGAGTGGTGTGTTTCTATCACTTCAAAAGAAAAGAGGCAGCCCTCCAGATAGAAGGTCTCAAAAAATGGTTTTTATTTACCCATATGTGAAGAGGATGCAATGTTTCAGCAGCTCAATGCAGCCTTTGTCAAGCAATAAAATACAGGTGTATCAGTCCTTTTATACAGCCTGCAGTGGGTGGGACAAAGATACAACATTAGCATATGAAAAAACATTAACACAGTAAATTACAAGTGTAAATATCTAACATAATCACTAAAACAATAGTCCAGTGTTTCTTCTACCCAAATACCATGTGACTCCTCTTATATATTGCCTCCCAAAGATACACAAGAATATGCAATGCCCACCGGGACGGCCGATTGTATCGAGCAGGGACTCTTTCCTTAGTATAAAGAAAAGAAAAAATATTCTGGACATAACTAGCGCACACTAGGATAGAGTAGAAAATATAATGATTTTATTACGTTAATTTCGTTTATAAAGATATTAGTGTCACCATATCTCGGTACATGACCAAAAAGATCATAGTAAAATTGTTAAAATTACCATATAGTTAAACAGAGTTCACTGGCGAAACCTGGCCAGGTGTATGGAAATATATAGTGATTGTGGTGCAAAGTAATATAGACCCAAATGTAGAAGGGAGGCTACATATATATATATATATATATATATATATATATATATATATATATATATATATATATATATATATATGCAACGGCATAATGAAAGATCAAGGATGTTATATCAAAAGTATCAGAGACAATATACAAAGCCAAACAACATTTGTGTAGCTCTATAGACTATTCCAGCTGAGTAATAAGGATATGAATATATAAATATTCTCGAGGAACGACTTCAATTGTATATAAGTTTTAATAAATATATTTCTTGTCGTTTCAAGGTAAACGCCCCAAGCATCAAATCCAGATTGGTCCTGGGTATTTGAATGTATGTAACAATCCTCAGGTTTTTTAACCAATCGGGATATTTCAGTCATGAGTTGTTGCGCTGTATTTTAACTTGAGAGGAAGGTTGCAAACCACAAAGTCAACTGGCCAGAGTTACCTCAATACGGCTCCAGCCATATAGATGAAAGATTAGGGTATTCTACGGTATTTTCCTCTGTAATGAGGGGTTGAAGTATACAGGGATTCTATACCCATGCCCACCAGAAGGAAGTCAGAGTCCATACTCAAACCACTAATCTTCCTAAGTAGATCACCAGTATCTTACACAAATGAAGGCAGATATCGAACAAAAAGTTGCAGTTTTGCATCCACATACTTCCCAAGGTGATCAGTGGGTCCTTCACATCCAGAGATAATTAGTCTCCCCGGGGGTGATTACCTGTTCTTATGTACCTTGGGAAGTATGTAGATGTTCGGGACACGTGGTTCCCTAACCAACATAAAATTATATTCTCTACGGTTGATCAAACCTTCTTCCAAAGCAAACATAAGTTTTCTATTCAAGGTGGAGGCAATACTGTCCAAAAGATTATGTGTGAGACTGACATAGCAGTCAGTATTTAATTGTCTTTTGATGTCGCTCACATAGTGTTCCTCCCTGAGCAGGACACAGCATTTCTACCCTTATCACTGGGTTTAATGACCACATTTTCAAGTTTATGTAATTCGTAGAGTACTAAACGTTCTTGTTCAGAAAGGTTGTCCGTGCTCAGGAAGCAAGACCAGTCAACGAGACCAAGGTCTTTCTGCAACGCTTCCAGAAAGGTGTAGATGTATCTATTAAGGTAGAGATTGGGCATAATCATAATTTTATTACGTAAATCCGTAAATTGAGGTATGACCTCTTGTATTTTGAATCCAAGTTCGGGGCTCATAGCGTAATCAACATTTCCCTCCTTCCATAACTCATTCAGATCAGACAGAGCAAGGAGGTATTCTTGGCTCAAAGGACCAACAGAGTCTGCGTCTAGTTTTGATGATAGCTGTTCCTGGTCAATTTTATCCAGATCAGTTTTCTCACTGTGCCACAAACTTAGTGAGCTTTTCCTTGCAAACAAAAATAAATCTTTATAGAGCTCAAACTCATTACCTGTGAATACAGGTGAAAATCCTAATCCATGGTTTAATAAACTAATATGGCATGGAGATAAACTTACATCTGTCAAGTTAATAATATTATTGCACTCAATTATCTGCCTCTTCTCTGTCTCGTATTTGGTTTTCCTCTTGTATTTACTCGGTCCTCCTCTATGTGTCTATCTCTGGTTCTGTCCCCTAAAAAAGAAACTTTACTTTGTGTATGTTCGGTTTTAGCAGTTCTATTAGTTTCGTTATCACTAGATATATCACTAGTGCTTTACCCCTCTGTGGAGGCATATGATCCCCTGTTGTATTGGGGTCTACATTTTTTTGTCCCTCTTTCTTATTGTTTTTATTTAGAAAGGAGAAGATCTCATTATACTCGAAGTCATGTATGTCCCTTTGGTATTTTTTATTTTTTCGAATTGAAATCTCTTTTTGTTCAATTTCAACATCCTTTTTCAGGTTATAATTATGTTTTTCAAATTCAGAGAGAGTGCTAAAGTCATTTTGTCTAGTTACACTTGTCTCTATTTCCGTTGTCAAGGAATTTAAAAGGGCTTTTGCTTCATCAATAATAATATCCATTAGGCGTTTAGAATGATTTAAACACTCAATATCCCTTTTTTTTTTTTTTTTGAACTCCTCATTTTTAAGGTGAGACACAGGTAGAACCCTTCTACGTAAACCCCTAAGGGTGATATTTGAAGCTTTATATGCTTCCAGACTGCTTATATCCCATTTATGACGTAAGTGACCCAACACTAGTATTCTATGATTTTTAAAGAGACCAAACAGGTCCCTATTTGACTCCTCTGTGTTTCTATTTATTTCACAGTTAAAGAATGCTGAGATGTGGGCATCAACTTCTGCATCAAGGCAATATGCCATATTCGAGAAGGAGGAGAAAAAAAAAAAAGGGGGGGGGTAAAGGAGGCACCCACCTGAACCTCAAACCAAGAAACAAGGTGATACAAAGGTGAAAAAAAAGGAAGGGAAGAACCCTCCAAAGATTGCATAAGAGAACATGTAATAACCAAATTAATTGTCGAAGTAAATGCAATATATTAATGCACGGTGCCGTGCAGGTTATATACAAAAGAATAAAGAAAAGAAAAACAAATTTCCGGACATAACCAGCACACACAAGGATAGAGTAGAAAATATAATGATTTTATTAAGTTAATTTAGTGTCTAAGATATTAGTGTTACCATATCTCAGTACATGACCAAAGAGATAATAGTAAAATTTTTAAAATTACCATATAGTTAAACGTGGTTCACTGGAGAAACCTGGCCAGGTGTATGGAAATATATAGTGATTGTGGTGCAAAGTAATATAGACCCAAATGTAGAAGGGAGGTTACATATATATATATATATATATATATATATATATATATATATATATGCAACAGCATAATGAAAGATCAAGGATGTTATATCAAAAGTATCAGAGACAATATACAAAGCCAAACAACATTTGTGTAGCTCTATAGACCATTCCAGCCGAGCAATAGGATATGAATATGTAAATATTCTTGAGGAACGACTTCAATTGTATATAGGTTTTAGCAATCCTATTAGTTTCGTTACCGCTAGATATATCCCCCCCCCCAGCCGAACAATAGGATATGAATATGTAAATATTCTTGAGGAACGACTTCAATTGTATATAGGTTTAAATAAATATATTTCTTGTCGTTTCAAGGTAAACACCCCAAGCTTCAAATCAAGATTGATCCTGGGTATTTGGATGTATGTAACAATCCACAGGTCTTATAACCAATCGGGATATTTCAGTCATGAGTTGTTGCGCTGTATTTTAACTTGAGAGTAAGGCTGCAAACCACAAAGTCAACTGGCCAGAGTTACCTCAATACGGCTCCAGCCATATAAATGAAAGATTAGGGTATTCTCCGGTATTCTCCTCTTTAACAGAGTTCCTCCGTGAACAAGGCAAGGTTTACTCCCGCAGGTATGTGTTTACCTCGTACGTAGTCCTAGCCACATGGTAAGGGGGCGTTCTCCTGTGAACATGGTGTGGGGTCATGTTCGGTGTGATGATGTCACTTACCGCTGTAAGAAAAGGAATCTAAGATTTGATTGGCTGACACGTTTCGTCCCGGCCGGGACATTCTCAAAACCATCATGAGCAACCTCTTGCCCGTATCTTTATATAGTGTCATCTTCAAAGGTACAGTATCACTTATAATTTAAGTAGAAATAAACAAATTTTGCTTCATAATACAGCTATCAAGGGCTATTAGGCAAATTCATATGCATATATCAAGACATTACATCATAGGATAACTTGGGTAGTTTACTAAGAAAGAGAACTTCAAAAGAAATAGTTTCCGAAATAAAATATAACAGAATGGAATACAAGTTGTTAGTACATAGACAATTCCAGTCCATGCCTATTTTCTGCAAATGGAGATTACAAACAGACTCATATAATCAGGTAACAGACCTGAAGGTGGGGGCCAGACGGATGCCTCTTTGAGAAAAGACAAAAAACAAATTAACGCTGATCAGAGGCGGCAGGGAGGCAGTCAGTGAAAACACCAAATTGTAGTCACAGGGGTCCTCACCAACATCGACCAGATAAGTTAAATAATAAAATAAATGAAATATAATAATAAAACTAAGAAAAAAGGGAGCAGGGAGCCAGTCAGCGAGAAGCAATATAATGCAGTCACAGACCGGGTCCCCACCAGCCGCGAAGGGCACCAGGGATTGACAGAAATGGGAAGTATAATGAAATAAATTCAAAATTACAATTGTAATCATAGTTGAGTGGTCAATGTTTTGTCACTATCCACTGGGGCACTGGTATACAGTCGTCCCAAGAAGAGAGGGAATGAACAAGGACCTAATGGACTCTTTGCTTAGTCCCTCTGTAGTTTTTCTTGATAAACTGTTGAGGAATTTGACCATGGAAGCTAAGTCTTATATTAAAGACACAGCTGATTTCCCTAGTAAAATCCATGATTTAACCATAGCTGAAGGTTCCATCTTGGTCTTCTTTGTATCGCCATGGGGTTAAATGTGGCCCCAACTTATGCAAATATCTACATGGCGGACCCTGAGGATTCTGTTGTCTATGTGTCCCACCATTTCTCCAATGTTTTGGGATGTTTGCGATACATAGACGACATATTCCTCATTTGGTCAGACACTAGGAAGTCTTTGGATTAATTTTCTTCATATCTTTTCTAAATATGGCAGACTGAGATATTAAATTTACGATGGTGTGTTCCACTGAGGCTATACAATTTTTGGATACCACTGTCTACATTAAAGAGGCTCTGTCACCAGATTTTGCAACCCCTATCTGCTATTGCAGCAGATAGGTGCTGCAATGTAGATTACAGTAACGTTTTTATTTTTTAAAAACGAGCATTTTTGGTCAAGTTATGACCATTTTTGTAGTTATGCAAATGAGGCTTGCAAAAGTCCAAGTGTGTGTGTTTAAAAGTAAAAGTCCAAGTGGGCGTGTATTATGTGCGTACATCGGGGCGTTTTTAATACTTTTACTAGCTGGGCGCTCTGAAGAGAAGTATCATCCACTTCTCTTCAGAACGCCCAGCTTCTGGCAGTGCAGACACAGCGTGTTCTCGAGAGATCACGCTGTGTCGTCACTCACAGGTCCTGCATCGTGTCAGACGAGCGAGGACACCGGCACCAGAGGCTTCAGTTGATTCTGCAGCAGCATCGGCGTTTGCAGGTAAGTCGATGTAGCTACTTACCTGCAAACGCTGATGCTGCTGCAGAATCAACTGTAGCCTCTGGTGCCGGTGTCCTCGCTCGTCTGAAACGATGCAGGACCTGTGAGTGACGACACAGCGTGATCTCTCGAGAACACGGCTGTGTCTGCACTGCCAGAAGCTGGGCGTTCTGAAGAGAAGTGGATGATACTTCTCTTCAGAGCGCCCAGCTAGTAAAAGTATTAAAAACGCCCCGATGTACGCACATAATACACGCCCACTTGGACTTTTACTTTTAAACACACCCACTTGGACTTTTGCAAGCCTCATTTGCATAACTACAAAAATGGTCATAACTTGGCCAAAAATGCTCGTTTTTTTTAAATAAAACCGTTACTGTAATCTACATTGCAGCGCCTATCTGCTGCAATAGGAGATAGGGGCTGCAAAATCTGGTGACAGAGCCTCTTTAAGGGCAATACTTTACAAACAGATCTCTTTATAAAATCCACAAACTGTAATAACCTTCTAAGATATGAGAGCCAACATCCACGTAATATGATCAGGTCCCCTCCTTTTATTCAGATGTTGTGGATTAGAAGGATTGTTGACGATGAGTCAATCATGATTAATCGTTTGGACGACATGGGATTTAAATTCTGCTCGCAAGGTTATCCTGATAGACTGGTGAGGTCACATATTGATAAGGTGAAAGATATGGAGAGATCTGGTAAAAAGTTAGTTGGCCCTGTTAAGGCAAAACGTATCCCTTGAAAACTGTGCTACCCATACCTAGACACTTTTGTGAAGCAGGGCATAAGGTTAATAAGCTCAGTTTCTGGATTATTGACCATATATCACCTCTTAGAAGAGGTGGTGATAGGAAAAGGTTACTTAGGAGACAAGGGATTGAATGGATCAGTAAACTTAATACACTGCAGCCCAATGGGCTTAATTTTGACTATAGCCTAAAGGCTTTTATATGAGATGTATTTTCTTGAGGGGTTGTATGGAACTGTGATCGCCCCCTGTTGTCATTTTTCTCTTTTTATCTTGTCATTTAGGAATCTTTATTGAAGTAAAGCGATAGTATAGTATATGGGTTTCCTTCTTTATGCACTAATTGCACTTTAGTTTTTCACTGACAGCTATGTATTTGATATTAATTCCTTTTTTTTCTTTTTGATCATTATAGATCCTTCTGTATGTTTATACAAACTTGATGTGAAGCTGGATACTCACCCAATCTGAAGATGATTATAAATGCTCTCTTTGGTCTTTTTGACCATGCAGTTATAATAAACTATAGTTGTTATTTTCTCAAGATTTGATGTGTTTACCTGTATGACTGACTCTATATTAAACATGCTTTGGATTATGTGATGTACTTAGGTGAACATGATTGTATCATTTACTGCCACCCTTATATGGTTAGTGGTTGTTGACCCATTAAGGGTATTAGAGCCCTGAGTGATGACACTATTATAACTTCATGGTGGTTTATATACACTGTGCTGTTTATGTGCATATCATGACTCTGCTCTGTATGCAGGTATATTGATATCGTCGGGATAGTTAAACCCTGGAGTCCTTTCACTAATAGGCTGCTTTTATTAATTTTCTGTGTTAATTTTCCGTATTAGACATATGTCCTTGTCATCCATTCTAACCGGGCATTGTCGTAAGCGCACATGTGCGCAAGTCCGTGTCTAGACTTTCTTTTTTTTTCATTGATGGGAACCATTGACGCGTCATGATCTCGGGGTATGTGAACACACTAGGCCGCTCTGCCGTAGCGGAGAGGCAGCTAGCCAAGTCACAGTCTATGCAAAAGTACCTGAAATAGTCCACATGGTGGCAGGGTCTCTGGCACGGATGGTAGCAGGTGCAGCAGGTTGCGCCAGATGTGGCGGATGACAGCAGGTGCAGTAGGTTGCGCCAAACGTGGCGGATGACAACGGATGCAGTAGGTTGCGCTAGACGTGGCAGATCACAACGGGTGCAGTAGGTTGCGCCAGACGTGGTAGAGGGCAACGGGTGTAGTAGGACACGATTCCAATCACTAAACAGGCTCAGGAACAATAACACAGCATAGGATACAGGTAGCAGGGCACGGGAAGACTGGAAACGGGACAACACTAAGGAACCATTTGCAAGACTAACATGGGGATTACAAACAATGCTCAGGCAAGGATCAGGGTGATCTGGGAATAATGAATTAATTATTTACTTATGGCCCTTTAAGGCCGGGAACCAGCGCGCGTGAGCCCTTTAGTGAGAACTACGGGACAGAGCGGACGCATGTGCCAGCGTCTCCGGGGAGGGAGACGCCAGCAGGAAGAGGAAGATCTATGGGAGGCAGGTAAGTGGAGGTCGCGGTCCGTGACCGCGGACGTAAAAGGACGCTTGACCGTAGTCCTAGGTTTGACAGGTAGTGAGGTGACTATATTCTAGTCACAAGATCTTGGACATGCGCAGTAATAGACACTAAACTCCGCTTCTTGGCGAGGTATATAGCCTATTAAAAGTGCATATGACAGCCTTTGTTCTTCCTTTTTGGGTGAGTGACAGCAAATTTGCATATACGGATTTAAATAATTGATGATTCCTGCTGTGATCTATACTAGTGATTATGTGTTGTAATGTTTTTGTAATTCACAATGCATGGCTGTAATACATATGTTTATTTAAAAGACTGCACTATTGTTTTAGTGATTATGTTAGAGATTTACACTTGTAATCTACTGTGTTAATGTTTTTTGATATGCTAATGTTGTATCCTTGTCCCACCCACTGCGAGCTGTATAAAAGGACTGATACACCTGTATTTCATTGTTTGACAAATGCTGCATTGAGCAGCTGAAACGTTGCATCCTCTTCACTTATGGGTGAATAAAAATAGTTTTTTGAGATCTGTTTGGAGTGCTGCCACTTTTCTTTTGAATTGTCTACATTTTATGGATCCACAAGTCGGATTCCTGGAGGCTGTCAACCTATTGACCCTTGTGAGGTCCAGACTTAGGGTGTGTTCACACGCTTAGCAAAAAAGTCTGAAAATACGGAGCTGTTTTCAGTAGTTTTTTAATCAAACTTGCGTTTTTCGCTGCATGTTTTACGGATGTTTTTGGAGCTGTTTTTCTATAGAGTCAATAAAAAAGCCTCCAAAACCGGCTCAATAAGTGACATGCACTTCTTTTTCACGGGTGTTTTTCTACGCGTCCATTTTTAAAAATGGCTGCGTAAAAAAATGACCCGTCCGAACAAAACGCAGTTTTTCCCATTGGAATCAATGGGCAGATGTTTGGAGGCGTTCCGCTTCCGATTCTTCGGCCGTTTTTAGGTTGTTTACGGCCCAAAAAATGGCCGAACATAAGCCGTATAAACATATTCTCACCGTGCTACTCTTACCTTCTATTTGGGGTTCCTATCACTGATATTATTGATAAGAAATGCAGATGCAAAAACACTCAATAAAACCTTCCAGCTTAATATTTTTATTTTTTTAAAGCCGCCTGACCTTTAGTTCAGATATAGCTTGAGTAATAATATATTGAATCAATTTGGGCAAAAAATTTTTTGGGGGGAAAATAGGTAAAGACATGACTGCTTCTTTATTCAAATGCAGTTCAGAGGTCTTTCACTTACATTTACAGAGGTATATCATAAAGACGGCAAAGTAAAAAGACCTAGGTGCCCCCAAAGAGCACTAAAACACAATTTGCAAACAAAGAGGGAGCCAAATAATGTCATGTGCAATTTAGTGAATCTATTAGTATAAATCTCTTGACCTAATAAAAGGAAATTTTCTGAAAGATAAAGTGACAAAGCGATTTTGATCCAAAAAGCCTATGGAATATCTGCACCTGCACCATATTGTGATACTTAGTATTATCCACTGATATCCTCAAAATCTAAACGCTATCCAAAGCAAATAAAGTAGTGGAGATGAATCAAAGGTGATTTAATCCAGTGAGCGATGTTTCGGCTTGTGTTAGCCTTTATCAAGCATCATAATAGACTTTATTTGCTTTGGATATAATTTGGGGGTGTTGGGACCATGCCCCATGGTATGGTGTGCACCATAGAATCAGAATTATATTTTACGGAGTGCTGTTCCATCCTTTGTTTTCTACAACAGCTAAACACTGTCCACAATAATAGATGGTGGTACACAGGAAAAATTAGGAGGAGTTCAGACTTGCCAACAATTTTTTGAAGTATAGGACATCCAATTACATTGTCTTTCTTCCCAATTGAAGAGCATATATTGTCAGAAAAGGACCTATTGTTTAAAATATATGAAACATATTTTTCAAACATTTTGGTGTTTTTATTTTTTATTTTCACTGTCTTTATCTTTAATTTAAAGTAGTTGCAGAATTTTTTCAGTTTTCACAATGTCCTTTATAGGCAGACACATCAGATGCTGTAGAGATCACTACTCAGCAGTCATCTCATTATCTTAACGGGCCGGATTACAATGAAAGGTAACTATGATGAAGCTAGAAGCAGATAACAGGATCACAAGGGCTCACCTCCTCCCCCTCCCTGCACAGTGACTTCTGTACATGGCAAAGGGCAAGCCTAAAAATATTAGAAAGTGGCTTAATTTTGCATTTAGGAAGCAAATGAACAATTAAAAAAAAATTCAGTGCAAAGGTGTACATAGCATTTAAGTTTAGAAGAGGCATGGCTTAGATGTTCTGGGTCAGGGTGGAAAAAAATACTGAAGCCCTCAACCTAACCTTAATATGTATTCACTTATATAGGTATATAGCCCTATCTAGCATCTCTTACAATTCTGATTTCATATATAGCTGGGGGGCTATTGGTGTCCAAGTGTTAGGATCTGGTTTTGATTGCTAGCTTTGCAACCACTACAGCTACTCCATTTGTTCTGTGTAAAGGCTGGTTTACCCGGGCAGATTTATGGCCATAACGAGTGCCGATTGATGATACAACACTTGGTTGGCGCTTGTTAACAGACTCTTTTACACGTGCCAATGGTATACTGTATTGGGACAAAAAATTGTTAATACAATGGTTCGGTCCCCATGAGTTTGCATCATTGTTGGCAGCACATCTCCTATTTACAAGGAGAGATACACTGCCGACAACATTTATATAGCCTACATAAAGGATGTGATCAGGCAACGAACGAGCATTTGATCGTTTGTCGGCTGCTCCATGCCAGGGTTGCCAACCTCCACTTCAGAAGTTTCTGGATAACTGAGCTAAAATTCACGGTCAGACCAAAATTTTTCACTACAAAATCATTGCCTGTGCAGTTTGCAGTGTTCTAGGTGTGACACACCAATCACAGCTCCGCTTGTAGCTTTCCCCCGCTAACTTAGGTGATGTTTTCTCTGATTAGTCATTCACTTTCCCTTTTTTTCTCCATCCGGCCCAGACCGCTGTAACGACTTATTCCAGCCACGACTCATCTCTGCAGAATTTGAAACACAGACAAGTTGGTTTTTCGCTTTTCCAGCACCTCCCCACCTATACCCCATCCTCTACAAAAACTCGTAATCCACAGTGTCCCAGATGCTAATAATGATCCCTCAGTGCTCAACAAAATAAAAGTGCCCCATCAGTAACCGTGCCCCCTGCAGATAACACCACACACAGTCACTATTGTAGATAGCAACACAGCTCCCCCTTCTAAATAATGCCACACAGCCCCCCTTGTATATAGCGCCACACACAGCTCCCCTGTATATAACGGCACAAACAGCCTCCCCTGTATATAGCGCCACACACAGCCCGCCCTGGCAATAGCGCCACACACAGCCCCCTTGTAGATAGTGCCACACACAGCCCCCCTTGTAGATAACGCCACACAGCCCCCCTTGTAGATAGTGCCACACACAGACCCCTTGTATATAGCACCACACAGCTCCCCCTTGTAAATAGTCACACAGCCCCCCTCACAGACCACACATTGATCCACTCCCAGCACCAACCCCACTTGGCAACGTTTCACAGAATCTGAAAATATGCCCGGCCTACTATTCTTTTGCACTGCGCAAGTGAATTTTGGCGCATGCGCAGTGCAAAATTCCGGCCGGCGCTTTTTTCTGCTGGACGCTACAAACAGCAGAAAAAAACACCCATTTTTGCGGACTGTCCGTAAATTTGCAGACGGTTGGCAACCCTCATCCATGCTCTGCTTACATGGGTAAAAAAATCACGGACGAGCCTGTGTAAATGGGCCTTAAATGGGCTTTTAGTCATTTTAAGTTTATTAATTGACCTTCCAATAACATGTAGAGCAAGAATTTGTACAAAAGTCCTCGATTAGTTTGTCTTCAAAAACAAGAGACTTTTACCAAGTTTAATGTGATGTACCATTGGCATTGATTTAACGCTTGCCTGTGAGCATATTTTTATAGGATGCAATATCTTTGCCTTAATGTGATTAACACAAAGGGATCTGAAGCTTATCCAAATTCTGTACAATTTATAACCCCTGTTAAAGCCTTGGATTTCTACAGCGGTTCAAGCTACATATCAATGCATTTTGAAGCAGAACAGACATAACTGGAAAATTGAGGAGTTTATTGAGAATGCAAGACCTTGGTTGTAAATTTTTTCACACCTCTCCGGGGCTATATATTTTCTTTAAACCATGCAAATTAGATAGTCTCCATCAGTCAAGCATCAATCAGCTAATTTGCCAATAATCTACAATACAATTAGGTTTGGATTTTGTTAAATGAGTAAACATGAAATATAGCAGGTTCTATTTCATGGGTAATGGAGAACCATAATTCATATTATAATTTTAACATTTAAGAATACACAGCTCTATACTTTCAAAAAGTAGCAATTAGACATGCATCCATTGTTATAAATACAAAGACACTTTGTTTTCATTCAGATCACTTCTTTTTTTAATAAACAGATTTTTATTGATCCAGTATACATCTAATCATTACATACAGCAATGAAACATTGCAAACAAAGCATTGGGATAAGGATCAAATTTTTTACAGAAAAACAAAAAAAGAAACATACAAACAAACAAACAAAACTCCGGATCAAGACACGGCAAATTGACCACATATTCGACTAAGGTAATCATAAGAGTATGTCGGAGTAAGTAGAGTCAGTCCATTGATCCCATAAGGAAGTACGAGCATAGGACCCTTGAATAGAGGCTAAAGCGCGTTCCATAACACAATTATTGTTAACCCCTTAATGACCAGCCTATTTTGGACCTTAATGACCAAGCTATTTTTTACGTTTTTCAATCGTCGCATTCCAAGAGCTATAACCTTCTTATTTTTGCGTCGACATAGCTGTATAAGGTCTTGTTTTTTGCGGGACAAGTTGTATTTTTTAATAGCACCATTTTTAGGTACATATTATTTATTGATTAACTTTTATTAACTTTTTTTGGGGGGGGAATAGAAAAAAATCGGAAATTTCGCCACTCTTTTTTGCCTCCTAAATCTACGCCGTTTACCGTGTGGTATAAATAACACAATAACTTTATTCAGCGGGTTGTTACGATTGCAACGATATCAAATTTGTAAAGTTTTTGTATGTTTTACTACTTTTACACAGTAAAAACGCTTTTTTTTCAAAATTATTTGTTTTTGTGTCTCCATATTTGAAGAGCCGTAACGTTTTTATTTTTTCGCCGATGCGGTTGTATGAGGGCTTTTTTCTTGCGGGACGACTTGTAGTTTTTATTGGTACCTTTTTGGAGTAGATGCGACTTTTTGATCACTTTTTATTACATTTTTTTAAAGTCAGGATTCACAGAAAACAGCAATTTTTCCATAGTTTTTTTTTTTTTTTTACGGCGTTCACCGTGTGGGTTAAATAATGTAATAGATGTATAGTCGGGATCGTTACGGACGCGGCGATATCAAATATGTGTAACTTTTTAACTTTATTTTGTTTTTTTAATAGTAAAGCATTTTGTAAGGGGAAAAGCTGGGTTTTTCATTTTTTTTCACATTTTTTTTTTAATTAACTTTATTAAACTTTTTTTTCACTTTTTTACTAGTCCCATTAGGGGACTATAATATGCGATTCTGCGATCGCATTTATAATACACTGCAATACTTTTGTATTGCAGTGTATTACTGCCTGGCCGTTTAACACGGACAGACATCTGCTAGGTCATGCCTGCGGCATGATCTAGCAGGCATTCACTTCAGGCAGCCTGTGGGCCTTTATTAGACCCCCGGCTGCCATTAGAGACACAGACACTCGGCGATCGTATCGCCGGGTGTCGGTGGGAGAGAGAGGAAGCTCCCTCCCTCTCTCCAAAACCACTCAGATGCGGTGCTCGCTATTGAGCACCGCATCTGAGGGGTTAAACGTGTGAGATCGATACTAATATCGATCTCACACGGCAGAGCAGGGACGCTCCCAGCCCTCAGCTACCTCTGGCAGCTGAGAGCAGGGAGATTTGACAGCTCCCTGCTCTGTTTACTTATTCCGATGCCGCAACGTAAAAAGTCTATGGCATCGGAATAAGGCCCGTTAGTGACCGAGGTAGAAACACGATGGGTCGGTCACTGACGGGTTAACATATAAAATCACTTCACTCATACTAGGCACTTTTGTATATTTCCAGTATTTTGCAATCAATATTTTTGCAGACAGCAATACATAAAAAAGTAGGTTTCTGACACCCGGAGAGAAATCCACCAATCCCACATGCAGTAGGTTTTAGAGCAGGGGCGAGCTGAATGTCAACCCCTAAAAGAGTTCATAAGAAATCTTCTACTTGCTGCCAAAAGCTGGACATTACTGTACACTCCCAGAAAATATGGAGGATGGTACCCTTAGAAGTGAGGCACCTCCATCACCTATCTGATGATGTTGGATATATTCGCGACAAACGATCTTAGGCTCTTACAATATTTATTTCTCAATGTTGGTGAGGGACTGAAAAGTAGTAGACCATCTCTTGCTAAAAAGTTTGCCATACAGTTAGGATTATGCATGCAGTCCTATTTTTCCCGTTAAGTTGATGGACACCTTGGCTGTGCCCAACAGACTCTATTATAAGTCATTGCTGGTGTATTTTAGGAGCTTCCATTACATATTCCATAGTTTTTGATGGGAGAAAAAGCACTGTATTCAGCACTATTTTTCCTGTCAAGACAACAGACACCTTGGTGGCACCCAATGGACCCCATTATAAGTCAATGAGATCATCAGGCATCCATTGAATCAGTCATACAGAATTGTGGTTTTCGTTATCCATATGTAGACAGTTATCATTGGAGCTTCCTGAAGCAGCACTGGCCGCTATGCCTGTAGACTCTGGCTGTCTTGTCTACCCCAGGTCAGCCTTATGGTTTCATCTGGTATCCACTAAGACAACCCTCCACCTGCGCGGTGGCCCTATCACAATTTTCGAACAGTCTGAATCCTCGGCTGCTTTCATAGCAGCCGGAGTCCCTGGCTTCTATGTTAGCCTGGGTAAACTATGTCACTGAAACTTCCCAGGGGTAGCCATAGGGACGTAACTAGCCAGTTACGTCACTAGGGCTACCCCACGGAAGCACCAGTGATGTAGCTACCCAGGATGAATTAGCATTTGGGGTCTCCAGCTGAGACTCAACACAAGTCCTGCACGGGGGATCGTAACCACAACACCTTTCCCTTAATGACAGTACCTTGTAATCAGCCAGATTCCCTGACTGCTGTCTTGGCCCGGGAAAGCTACATCATCGGATCTTCCATGGGTTAGCCACAATGACGTAGCTGGCTACTAACTGGGCTGCTAACAAGGTGCTGCCATTGAGGAGAAGGTGTTGCAGTTGCGGGGGCACCCCAGATGATATTTTGGCCAAGGAAAGCTAAGTCACTGGAGCTATAGGGCTCAATCATGGGGAGAGATGGCGGCCAGAGTCTGTATGTAGGGAACTGCATCGGGAACCTCCAGTGCAACTGTCCATATATGGAGAGTTATATCACTGAAGCTACCCCACGTATCCATTAAATGGAGGCCAGTGATGGATGCCTAACAGTGGCATCCATCACCCATAGACTATAACGGTATCCGTTTAATGGATACATCATGAACAGGATGATGAGAGTTCATAACGTATCCATCAAACTGATAACATTGTTAAACATCCGTCCCAGCCTGTGTTTTCGTTTACGTTGGCAGCTTTTCCAACCTATACATCAAATGAAGACAAAAAACTTAATGTAAACATAGCTTAAATCCAACATAACCTGAGATGTGTGGCGAGAGATGTTAAACAAACATATTAAAAAATGTACAACTCTGACTCATGCCTCTGATGGATGCCATCTGTCAGTCACCTGTCGCCCAAAGTCTCCCATGTTAAAAAAAACAACATATACCTTATGAATCTGTGATGTACGGTCACCACTGAGTATATAATCCATAAATTGGGGTGCTGCAAATGTGCAAAGGTACAAGTATCATTATATGGACAAGAAGCACATTATAGAAAGGCGCACACCCAAAATGATAGGAATTCAAGATTTATTCGCTACAAAAATGTTAAAAACAGGACCTACTGCACTATCCACCCATGATAAGGTGTCAACAATAAATACAGGTCAATAGTAAACACATACTGTATAAACAGCCATAGTAATAGTAAATAAATTATACAATAATATGATTATAGTAATATCAAATAATAAAAGGATCACATATAGCACAATACTAACTGTATGGCAGGAAAGTGTAACACAGCCAATGTAGCAGCCACCACAGGTGAATGTAATTGCCGCTATAGGCAAAAGCGCCAGCAGGAATGCTGGGCTAAACCTACAGATCGTCTTTACCTTGACGTTTTACGCATTAAATAAACAATGGCTAGATCTCTTATCTTGACTTTTTCAATTACTTTTCAATTGCTTTTGTTGTGTGATATCACGCTGCAGCAAGTTATCAGAATTAAGTTAAAGATGGCTACATCTGTACCCTACTCTGCAGCAATTATGAAGTACATTATATTGCCTATATATTTGGCCTCTGCTGTACAATTTCTTGCCGATTTTATACAGAGGCATATAGAAGTTTTTACAGAATGTGACAGAAAAAAAACATGACATGTTCCAACAGTTGCTGTATGTTCATAGGTATTCTTCCCTAGAAGCATTGCTTCAAGGGAAAAATAGCTTTATACATATGGCAGCACACAGAGGCAGTATAGTTGGCAGTATACATCTGAATGCAAAAATAAAAGCTATATAAATGCATACTGTACAGCATACATACACTTCTATAGAGCGGACTTACAGTATGCCAAAAGTGTCACCTTTTATCACACATCTGGCAGATTTGTGTCTGAATACCTTTTCTCGATTATATAAAAAATGGTTGCAGAATGCAAAACTTTTTACAACAGCAAGATACCACAAAAAAACACATACGTTAAGTTATGCGTTTTTTTTATTATGAAAGTCAAGGGCAAACGTATCCAAACCTATGGGTATTTGCATATTACACAGTATAGTTTTGAATCCATCTGAAAAGAAAAAAAAGCCAGAACAGTTTTCAATACCTTTTTTTTACAAATATGTTATAAGGATGCCAAAAATGCATGTTTGGTTCTGGACAGTATACGTTCATTTGTTTCAGACTTATAGTGTCAGGTTTTCTTGGTGTGAACCTAGACTTAGACAGTGGAAAATTATTTAATGCAATCACTTCAAAGCACATGCTTTATGAAAGAGAATGTGAGTAAAACAGGCTCCCTATTGACTATTAACTAATCGCTGCTGGTGTATAAAATACATTACATAATTGTATAGAGACTAATGGAATTTAAAAAAAGTTACATTAATTTTTAGTTTGTTTCTTTTCTTTTTTTTTTTTATTTGATCCAGCAATCTTTTCATAAGCCTTGCTACTTGTAAAGTGCCTGAGCCAGGGAGTTACATAGAAGTTCTCACCATGTACTGTTACAAGAACATTATATACTCAAATGGAATAAACCAACTTCATACTGTTTGCAATTACTATGTTGTGCATAGCATATCAACTTGAAACCTGTCTAGATCACATGTGGCTTATGCCAAGTAAATTTACTGGGAAAAATGTATCCAAACTGTAAACGTGAAGGATAACAATGAAACATAGTAAATAGTCAAACTATACTATAGCTGAGACTCTGAAAATATAAATTTAGTTTGCCGATATGCAATATTTTGTCGTTGTGTTATATATATATATATATATATATATATATATATATATATATATATATATATATATATTTGTTAAACATATTAAGTGTATACAAATGTTAAATATATATAATTGTTCAAAGGAATTAGCAATGAAACAATACGTAAAATACTGTAAGTGGGATATTTCTATTATGTTTTAAGTTGGAAAACTGAACAATTAAATGGGTTTTCTCATAGGCTGAGTGATTGCAAAAGAGAATAACCATAGAAAGAGAGAAGAAACCGCAGCACTTGTCCATGTTGATTTTAGTTTTATCTGCCCAAAGAATGCTGTTCCAGGACTGGGCTGGCTTCTTTAGATGTTGTTTGGCAAAGTCTAATCTGGCCTTTCTATTTTTAAGGCTGATTAATGGTTTTCACTTTGTGGTGAACCCTCTGTATTTGCTCTCATGAAGTCTTCTATTTATGGTAGACTTAGATACTGATACACCTACATCCAGGAGAATGTTCTTCACTTGGGTAGATGTTGTGAAGGGGTTTTTCTTCACCATGGAAAGGATTCTGCCATCATCCACCACTGCTGTCTCCCGTGGACATCCAGGCCCAGGCCTTTTGAAGTTCACGAGATCACCAGTGCGCTCTTTTTTTTTTTTCAAGAATGTACCAAACTGTTGACTTGGCCACTCCTAACATTTGTGCTATCTCTCTGATGTATTTCTTCATTTTTTTCAGCCTAACAATGGTCTCTTTCACTTGCATTGAGAGCTCCTTTGACCTCATGTTGAGGGTTCACAGCAACAGCTTCCAAATGCAAATGCCACACCTGGAATCAACTCCAGACCTTTTAGCTTCTTAATTGATGATGGATTAACGAGGGAATAGCCCATGCAGCCCATTAAATAGCTTTTGAGATCATTGTCCAATTACCTTTGGTCCCTTGAAAAACAGGCATCTAAATATTAAAGAGCTGTAATTCCTAATTCCTTCCTCAAATTAGGATGTGAATACCCTCAAATTAAAGCTGAGAGTCTGCACTTTAAGCCCATATTGATTATATAACTGTATATTCAATATGTTTTGGTAAACAGCTAAAATGACAAAACTTGTATCTCGGTCCAAATAATTCTAGACCTAACTGTATGTCATTTTCCATAATATTGAATGGTAGATAGGGAAATGCTGCTCATTAAGTACTCCCTAACAGAACATTCCTTGACTTTTCACTTCTTTACTATGTAAGTCCTGCTATTATATTATACAATAAGCTGGCTATGGAAACATTTTAATTATTACCTGAGTTTGCATTACATTACATATAATTCCCATTATACAAAGCATGTAACACTCTGTCCTGAGCCTGGTGGATTAAGGGACTTGTGATATAAGTGGAGTTATAAAACCAGATTGTGTTGCTGTATTTCTGTATTGTGTTGCTGTATTTCTGTGTGTGTGAATATGTGAGAGATAACTTAATTGAGTGCTAGCAAATAGAAGATAACAAAAACTGACACAATATAAAAACCTTTCTTTCTTTTCTTGGCAGCTTCCTTCCAGCTGAGCAGCTGACTAGGGGGAGGGGTTAATTGGTCTCAGGTGATATAAATTAGCCTGCAGAATTCAGTTTAAGCTGGCTCTGTTCTGAGCTTGGTCTTTTAACTGGCTTGTGATATAAGTGGAGTTATAAAACCGGAGTTAAAAAGAGGAGTTAAAGCCCCAGTAAGTACTCTTCTTTTCTTTTACTTTAACAATTGTTCACTGTTTTTTTGTAACTGGGATAATGGACAGCAAGATTGGAGGTTTTCTTCAGTGCACAGTCTGCCATATGTATGCACGACTGGAGCCGGAGTTCCAGGGTGAATACCTCTGTGGCAGATGGGAGCATGTTGTTCCCCTGAAAGCTCGCATTAGAGATCTGGAGGAGCAGAATGCAACACTAAATAGACAATCTTGAGCGGAGCTTGCTGCTCACGGAACACGCAATTAGTGGGGTAGATCTTGAGGGTGAAGGCATGGGTCAGCAGGATCAGGCAAGTAGCTGGTTTAATGTAGTTAGGGGCAGTAGAAAGGGGTCCAAGAAAAGGAAGGCCAATCCTGTTACTGATATTCCAAGCCAAACTGCCAAGTTGGGTGATGATGCGAGGGTGTCGGTATCAGAAATGGTAGCCCTACTGGATACTGATCTCCCTAACAGCTGGGAGAACAGCCCAGCTAGTAGTCGGAGGGATGGTAATGCAGGTAAGGCAGGACAATTGATAGTTGTAGGGGATTCTATAATAAGGAAGACGGATAGAATAATTTGTCGCCAAGACCGCCTCAACCGAATGGTTTGCTGCCTCCCTGGTGCCAGGGTTCGGCATGTGGTGGAATGGGTGGAAAATTACTGGGAGGGGCTGGTGATGATCCAGCTGTTGTGGTCCATGTGTGTACCAACCACAGAATAAATGGTAGGTGGAGGAGCCTTAAGAATAATTTTAAAGAACTAGGCTACAAGCTGAAGGGAAGGACCTCCAAAGTAGTATTGTCAGGAATACTGTCTGTGCCATGCGCATCACAGGAAAGACAGTGGGAGCTCAGGAAGTTAAATGCATGGCTTAAGTCTTGGTGTAGAGGAGAAGGCTTTGGGTTCCTAGAGCAATGGGCTGACTTTTCATTGGGGTACAAACTCTATTCTGCAGATGATTTGCACCTAAATGGAAGGGGGTCTGCTGTGCTGGGGGAGAGAATTCTAGCTGGGGTGGCAGAGTATTTAAACTAGGGCTGAGGAGGGAGGTCAACGTAGAAAATAAAGGGGTAGTTAGGTTAGAGGAGGGTCAGACTATATGGGTGGGGGGAGAAACAGACTGTGGGGAGAGGACTAGGCAAGAAGATAAGGAGATCCTTTCGTTACAAAACAGCAATGAAAATTAAAATAAAAATGTCCAAATAATGTAAAATAATCACATTTCTGATACTGAAAGTGAAACATTTAAAGGCAACTTAAAGTGTATGTTCACAAATGCCAGAAGTCTAGCAAGCAAAATGGGGAAGCTGGAGGCCTTGGTACTGGAAGAAAATATAAATATAGTTGGTGTTGCTGAAACATGGCTGGACTCTTCACATGACTGGGCTGTACATCTACAGGGTTTTACACTGTTTCGGAAAGACAGGGCAAATAGGAATGGTGGTGTTGTATGTCTGTATGTGAGAAGTGAGTGTGAAAGAGACATTAGAGGGTGAAGATTGTGAGGAGGTTGAAACCTTGTGGGTGGAATTACAAAGGGAGGTAAACACTGAAAAAAAATACTTTTGGTGTAATCTATAGACCCCCCAATATAACTGAGGAGATGGAATGTCAGCTATATAAACAGATGGAGCGGACTGCACAGGCGGGTACTGTAGTGATAATGGAAGATTTTAATTACCGGGATATTAATTGGTGTCACGGTTCAGCTTCAACTGCAAAGGGGAGACATTTCCTCAACCTGTTGCAGGAAAATGTTATGGGCCAGTTTGTGGAAGACCCGACTAGAGGTGAAGCTCTGTTGGATCTGGTCATTTCTAATAATGCAGAGCCCCCATCAGACTGACTCCAGATGCCTTAACTCCTAAGTCATCACCCCTATAACCTCAGTTTTATTGCCCCGGCTTATCTTAATGATGTATCACCTCATGTACTAATTGTCTTTGTGTAACATCTAAATGTTGTGCTTTTTTCTAAGTCATTCATTTGTAAACTGCCTGAAGAAGGGGCCTCTGTGCTCTGAAAGCTTGCATATAGAACTTTTATGGTTAGCCAATAAAGGTATCATACCTATTATACTTTTGTCTTTTTTGACACAAAAGTATTTAACATTTCACATATACTATAAAAAACAAACACAGGCAAAAGCACTTAATTTTAAGAAGGCCAATTTCCCCAGGATGAGGGCTGCAATTCAGGATATAGACTGGGAAGAACTAATGTCAAATAATGGTACAAATGAGAACTGGGAGATTTTCAAATCTACTTTGGGTAATTATAGTGCAAAATTTATTCCTATAGGTAACAAGTATAAATGACTAAAATAAACCCCACATGGATTACACCTTCTGTAAAAAGGGCAATACATGACAAAAAAAGGGCATTTGAAAAATACAAATCTGAGGGTACAGCTGTAGCCCTTGTAAATTATAAAGAGCTTAATAAAATCTGTAAAAAGGTAATAAAATCAGCAAAAATACAAAATGAAAGGCAGGTGGCCAAGGATAGTAAAACAAATCCCCAAAAATTATTCAAGTATATAAATGCAAAAAAGCCAAGGTCTGAACATGTAGGACTCATCAACAAAAATGTATCATGAGCATATATCATACCATCAGATATAACTAGTAATCAAAGATCCAAAAATATACCTGATGCGCAAATAATATCAAATAGACAGCAAAAATAACAAATCGAAATCTTTATTATCCCATAAGGGAAACATTACCCACAAAATATAAACGTTTAAAACACAAAAAGTTAAAAACACCCCGGATAGGAATGTCCCCCATATCCCATAGTAATAGCCTTACAATGTAGCAGTATGAAAAAAAAAATAATATTCTAATAGAGTATCGCCTGAAGATCAGATATCTAGAATGATCAACTAGGTATGGCATATATACTTCACATAACTCAAATATGGGAATGCAAGGTCAAATCAGTGTCTAAATAGGCTATTTATTTACCTGGGGTGGACATGATGAAAAGGACCTAATCCGAGGACCACCTCGACGCGTGTTTCGCTTCCTTCGTCAGGAGGTGAAGTATGCTAGATGTTTCCCCCCTTAAGTACACCTCAAATAAGGTGATGTTAGTCGGCGCACGGCAGGTCACCCCCATCTCCACGCGCCAGACCATCCGCGTCACGGCCGGAAGTTGTACCTGGAAACCAGGACTCGTTCTCAGACCTGAAGACAAATTCCGGTCTGACGCATAGGAGACCACGTGACCCTCATGCGCACCCATCACGTACCCAGTAAGTAAAACAAGAAGCATACTATTGATAGAGGAAAAAGTGTCGTTTATAATATTGGTCCATAAAAAGCCAAAGCTTATATACGTCAATATAAAGTTACTTAGTGTATATCACAATATGCCTATATCAGTATTACAAGATACCATTAATACGTTCTAGATAAATAAATAAATAAATATCTGATCCATGACTGTACACATATTTCAATGCTACCCCTATCTTAGAAGTCTATATACATACCAAAAAACTATAAAATACTATATCACCAACTATTCCAAATATAAATATAATTAATTAATATAGTTATAGTTATAAAAATATATACCCCCCCCCCAAAAAAATAAATATATATATATATATATATATATATATATATATATATATATATATATAGATCAGAAGACCTAGAACCCGGATCAGACCCTAAACCATTAAATATTATAAATATAAAGTGCACAATTGTAAGTTAATGGATTTGTGAATGATCACCTCGATCGGAAACCCAACCTGACCACAGGAATTATGGGCTCCGACCCAGATGAGCATCCCGAATCCAAAAATATCGTGAATTATTAACCTATAACCATAAAAAATATATATACACGTATATAATCTATGTAATAGAATTTAGAACACTGTCTAGTACATTAAATAAATTAATTAATACATAATATCAAAAATACCAATATATATACAATATTATCCTCAACGTGAACCCACAGTGTATACAAATAATTTGTACATATATAGACTCTCTACACACGTACATTAATTAGATCCCATAATATAAGTACAAATAAATAACAAGTACAAATAAAGACAGAATAGACAGAATCTTGCACATACAACTAGAATAGATACATTGGCCCAATACATCAGCAATTGACAATACATACGTGTATAGATATCCTACAGTATCCATATTATATGACGAGATGAAAATGAAAATTACACACGCATACATATATACATTAATATATCAATTACTCATATCACCACATATACACATACCAAAAGAAATATACATATAAAGTATAGAACGCCATGTATATTATCCAAAAATTTAGAATCATACAACATATATAGTCATAAACACTAATCCATATAATTCAAGATCTTCAATAATCGCTTTTTTCAGAAATCCGATAATTCGACATTAGAAACAAATAACAAATAAAAACAGCATTAGTCCTAAACAGAATAATTATAAAAAGGATGCAAAACTTTGTGATTCGATCAAGCCCCTTGGGGACAATGTATCTAAGGTAAGAATCCATTTCATTTCCTTTCTTAGAAGGTTTTTCACAGTATCCCCCCCACGGTTCCCAGCATAAATACGGTCAATTCCCTTTACTTTCAGCAGTCTCCAATTACTACCATGGAACTCTTTGAAATGCCTTGCAAGAGGCTTACTCCTGTCACCAAAAAGAATATCATCATCTCCACTGTGTTTATGCTGAATGCCTTTAATATCCCTGATGTGTTCCATTATGCGCATTTTCAGGTCCCTTGAGGTCATTCCGATGTAAATCTTGTTACAGGGACAACATGCGTGGTAAATGACATTCCTTGTATTGCAATTTATAAAATGCACAATTTTATACATTTTGGTGCAGTCTGAGCCAGAGAACAAATCAGTTCTCTCCATTATCTGACAGGCTCCGCATTTTCCGCATGCCACGTTACCCCACCTTGGCCCTCTAGATTCAAATAAATATTTACTGGATGTAGAGGGAACATAGTGACTCCTAACTAGAATATCACGGAGACAACGTAAAGCGAACAAAAAAGGGACATAGCCCTGAAGATAATAATAATAATAAACTATGAAATATACAAAAGTACACAATCTTTATTAGAAATGATACAACAGGTAACACGGAATATAAAAACGAATGAACCACATATGGAGATAGAAACAGTGCGGTCAGATGTAAAAGACCATTAACATGCAGAGTCAGCCAACCAAGGGAAGTAAGGAACCGCTCAGGTAACCCACAGGGAAAGAGGAGTGCATAAGGAATGCTAAATAGCACTCACTATGCCCGGATGTGTATAGAAATACAGCCTGTCTACACATATAATATGTACGAACAGGCTAGGGAGAATCCCAACAAAATACCTGGGCAAGACTAGTCTGGCAAGGTAAGACTGAAGTGACAGATAAAAAAGACAGCAATAAATGTATCATTCAGAAACCCGATGCCAGCACGTACCCTGAGACATAATGAAGAGCGGAGCCAACAACCCAGAACGGAAGGATGAATAGCGCCTCGACGCGCGTTTCGCCAAGCAGACCGGCTTCGTCAGGAGGCTAAATGACAAAAAACTAGGGGGGCTTATATGGGAA
This sequence comes from Rhinoderma darwinii, assembly GCF_050947455.1. Taxonomy (NCBI): domain Eukaryota; kingdom Metazoa; phylum Chordata; class Amphibia; order Anura; family Rhinodermatidae; genus Rhinoderma; species Rhinoderma darwinii. Next base: position 284,782,574 of record NC_134689.1, on the reverse strand, counting down.
TGAGCTAAGGTTAATCTCACCTGTGACGGGTGCAAATCGGCGCTGGACACACCCACCGAACGACGCACACATCACGGGACGTGCCGCACATCAGATGACCAGGCGCCGCATGATGACCTCGGCCGAGAGTCACCATAGCAACGTCAGACGCTAAGCGGCACTCCCGGATGTGGGTCGTACAGCGCATGCGCAAGCCAGCGTCTGTACACACACCACAGTAAAGGAAACCAGGATGACAGAAACAAGACAAGTAATTAAATAACATGAATGGGACTACCATGGAGAATGACCCGAAGGGATAAGAATGACCAATAGATCGAAATAATAAATAAATATATAAATAAATATATGTTTGTTACATACACAAATAATATACAGCACATACAATTATGTATAAAAAAAATATATATATATCACGGAGGTTAGGACTCCGACGTGGAGTCATAGATGGAAAAGGAGTAATGATTCTGGATAGACGTTTGTCTGTTTTCAAAATAGACCAATGCTTATCAAAGATACCTCGCATGATGTTCCATTGCTTATTGTATCCCGATATGTATCTTACCACATTATCCGACCCTTTTCTTCCCTTCAATTGGGGTTTGAGTAGATCGGTTCTGGTCTTGGTCTTGGCATACTCATATTCGCGTTTCACTTCCAATTCTTCATAGCCTCTATTGAGGAACCTGTTCATCAGATCCTTGGATCGATGCTCAAACACATCCTCAGTAGAGCAAATCCTTCTAGCTCGGAGGAATTGCCCCCTTGGGATGGCCCTAATGATGTGTCTAGGGTGGAAGGAGTCAGCCGTTAAATAGGAATTCACAGAAGTGGTTTTTCTAAAAATATCGGTGTTAAGCTTACCATCAGCCTCCACCTTTATCTTTAAGTCCAGAAAATCGATTTCGGCTTTACTGTACTTGCTTACCAATTTAATACCCATTTCATTAGTGTTCAGATGGTTTAGAAATAGGTTGAGCTCATCCTCAGTCCCCTGCCAAATGAACAAGACATCATCAATAAAACATCTCCAAGACAAGACCTGCCAATCATCACAATAATTGCCATTTGTTATCAAAGATCTTTCCCAAAATCCCATAAATAAATTTGCATAGGATGGGGTGCAGGTTGCCCTCATCGCAGTGCCTCGATTTTGTAGATAATATTTATCATTAAAAACAAAAAAGTTATGTCTCAACACATAATCTAGCAGTTCCAGGATGAGCTCAACCATTTCACACGCTAAATTTCCTGTCTGCAGAAAAAACCTGCATGCACGTAGACCATGATCATGATGTATTGATGTATACAAGGATTCTACATCACTTGTGACCAGATACATATCCGATTCCAATCTCAGACCTTCAAGGGATACAAGAATATCAGTTGAATCATGTATATATAATGGAAGAGTTTCCACATGAGGTCTGAGATAGAAATCAATGAATCTACATGTCATCTCACAGATCCCACCAATTCCCGAAATAATCGGTCTGCAGGAGGGCATTTGACATTTTTATGCACCTTGGGCAAAAGGTAAAGAGTTGGTACTTTGGGCTCTCTAACAACTAGACTCTCATGGACCTCCCGTGTGATAATGCCCCTATCCACTGCTATCCGCAAAATGGTATCAAGTTTTGCACTAAACAAGGCCATTGGGTTTTGTTCCAAAACCCTATACGTATCTTTGTCACCGAGTTGTCTCCCAACCTCTCTCTCTCATACATATCACATGGCCAAACAACGACATTTCCACCCTTATCCGCTGGCTTAAATATAACGTTTTTCATTTGTTTTAATTCCCTTAAAGCCGCCCTCTCACAGGGTTTGAGGTTGTCACTAAAGTTGTTGGAAATTTTTCTCAGGTCCTCAGTGACCAACCTGACAAATATATCAACCTGTGGACAAAGGGAAAAGGATGGAAAAGTCGTGGATTTCTTACGGGTACATATGGGAAATTTTGATGTACTGACATCATCTACACAGCTTTCCCCCCGTAATTCCTCTAATGCTTCCGGGGTCTCCCTTTCAGCATCATCACATGGTATAAACTCATCCGGATTAGAAAAATAACGTTTTAACATAAGTTTACGGGCAAAAAGATGCAAATCCTTGACCGCTTCAAAGAGGTCAAAGTTAGCTGAAGGTGAAAAAGTTAAGCCCCTGCTTAAAACAGAAATCTGTGCATCAGAGAGATCAATGTTAGACAAATTAATTACCTTTAATGTTTCCTTATTTTCATTTGATTCTCTCTGATGCCTCCATAATTTTTCTTTTTGTGATAGTTCCGGGTATGCATTCGAGATCGATCCGATTCCTCCTGATTTATTATGGGTATACGTTTGTCTAAAAAACGTCCCCCTAAATTGCTTCTGGTGGATGACACAGAGGATGATCGCGATGAGGACATAGGTCTCCCAGACCTTTGCCATCTATAAGCGCTATTAGACTGAAAGTCTGCAAAATCTCGTTTCAATTTTCTGGCCTTATCAGCTTGAACCTCACTCTCCCACTTTTTAAAATCGTTATCCAGTTCACTTTCAAATTCCTTAAGAGATTTTTCGTTCAACTCTTTCTTTAATTTATTGTTTAATTTCTCAATTTCCACTTCAGTGATCTCAAGGGTCTTCTTATCTAATCCAATAAGAAGTTCCAGGAAATTCCTTGAACAATTCTTGCATGACTCCTCCCACTTACTCCTAAAGGCTGTGTTATCAACCGGGAAGGAGGGCAACAATTGGACCCTTAGGCCGCGGGGGATAATATCCTTTTGTAAATAGTTCTCAAGAGAGGCTTTGTTCCACCACACTCGAGTTCTCTTTTTCAAAAGGTATTTCAGGGACACTTTTATCTCCTTTACATCAGTACTTGCATCCTCATGGGGTAATTCAGTACCATCAAAAACATTAGCTAATTGTGTGACCCAAGTTCGGTCACGTGATTTATAATCCATGTATAAATTTTTATCTGCTTCAAAAATACAAAATACAAAATTATCTACAAAAATGTATCATGAGCATATATCATACCATCAGATATAACTATCAGTAATCAAAGATCCAAAAATATACCTGATAATATCAAATAGACAGCAAAAATAACAAATATAAATCTCTATTATCCCATAAGGGAAACATTACCCACAAAATACAAACGTTTAAAACACAAAAAGTTAAAAACACCCCGGATAGGAATGTCCACCATATCCCATAGTAATAGCCTTACAATGTAGCAGTATGAAAAAAAATGTAATATTCTAATAGGGTATTGCCTGAAGATCAGATATCTAGAATGATCAACTAGGTATGGCATATATACTTCACATAACTCGAATATGGGAATGCAAGGTCAAATCAGTGTCTAAATAGGCTATTTATTTACCTGGGGTGGACATGATGAAAAGGACCTAATCCGAGGACCACCTCGACGCGTGTTTCGCTTCCTTCGTCAGGAGGTGAAGTATGCTAGATGTTTCCCCCCTTAAGTACACCTCAAATGAGGTGATGTTAGTAGGCGCACGGCAGGTCACGCCCATCTCCACGCGCCAGACCATCCGCGTCACGGCCAGAAGTTGTGCCTGGAAACCAGGACTCGTTCTCAGACCTGAAGACAACTTCCGGTCTGACGCATAGGAGACCACGTGACCCGCATGCGCACCCATCACGTACCCAGTAAGTAAAACAAGAAGCATACTATTGATAGAGGAAAAAGTGTCGTTTATAATAGTATGTATTGTCAATTGCTGATGTATTGGGCCAATGTATCTATTCTGGTTGTATGTGCAAGATTCTGTCTATTCTGTCTTTATTTGTACTTGTTATTTATTTGTACTTATATTATGGGATCTAATTAATGTACGTGTGTAGAGAGTCTATATATGTACAAATTATTTGTATACACTGTGGGTTCACGTTGAGGATAATATTGTATATATATTGGTATTTTTGATATTATGTATTAATTTATTTATTTAATGTACTAGACAGTGTTCTAAATTCTATTACATAGATTATATACGTGTATATATATTTTTTATGGTTATAGGTTAATAATTCACGATATTTTTGGATTCGGGATGCTCATCTGGGTCGGAGCCCGTAATTCCTGTGGTCAGGTTGGGTTTCCGATCGAGGTGATCATTCACAAATCCATTAACTTACAATTGTGCACTTTATATTTATAATATTTAATGGTTTAGGGTCTGGTCCGGGTTCTAGGTCCTCTGATATATATATATATTTTATTGGGGGGGTATATATTTTTATATTTTTAGAACTATAACTATATTAATTAATTATATTTATATTTGGAATAGTTGGTGATATAGCATTTTATAGTTTTTTGGTATGTATATAGACTTCTAAGATAGGGGTAGCATTGAAATATGTGTACAGTCATGGATCAGATATTTATTTATTTATTTATCTAGAACGTATTAATGGTATCTTGTAATACTGATATAGGCATATTGTGATATACACTAAGTAACTTTATATTGACGTATATAAGCTTTGGCTTTTTATGGACCAATATTATAAGCGACAATTTTTCCTCTATCAATAGTATTCTTCTTGTTTTACTTACTGGGTACGTGATGGGTGCGCATGCGGGTCACGTGGTCTCCTGTGCGTCAGACCGGAAGTTGTCTTCAGGTCTGAGAACGAGTTCTGGTTTCCAGGTACAACTTCCGGCCGTGACGCGGATGATCTGGCGCGTTGAGATGGGCGTGACCTGCCGACTAACATCACCTCATTTGAGGTGTACTTAAGGGGGGAAACATCTAGCATACTTCACCTCCTGACGAAGGAAGCGAAACGCGCGTCGAGGTGGTCCTCGGATTAGGTCCTTTTCATCATGTCCACCCCAGGTAAATAAATAGCCTATTTAGACACTGATTTGACCTTGCATTCCCATATTTGAGTTATGTGAAGTATATATGCCATACCTAGTTGATCATTCTAGATATCTAATCTTCAGGCGATACTTTATTAGAATATTACATTTTTTTTCATACTGCTACATTGTAAGGCTATTACTATGGGATATGGTGGACATTCCTATCCGGGGTGTTTTTAACTTTTTGTCTTTTAAACGTTTGTATTTTGTGGGTAATGTTTCCCTTATGGGATAATAAAGATTTATATTTGTTATTTTTGCTGTCTATTTGCGCATCAGGTATATTTTTGGATCTCTGAACATGTAGGACCCCTAGATAGTGGTAATGGGGAGTTGGTCACAGGGGATCAAGAGAAGGCAGAGTTACTAAATCGGTTCTTCAGCTCTGTATATACAACAGAAGAAAGAGCAGCTGATGTAGCTGGTGCCAGTGCCTGTTAATATATTAGTTGATATAATGAATTGGATGAATGTAGATATGGTGCAAGCTAAATTAAATAAAATAAATGTACACAAGGCCCCGGGACCAGATGGGTTACACCCTAGAGTTTTTAAGGAGCTTAGTTCAGTTATTTCTGTCCCCCTCTTCATAATATTTAGAGATTCTCTAGTGACTGGTATAGTGCCAAGGGACTGGTGCAGGGCAAATGTGATGCCTATTTTCAAAAAGGGCTCTAGGTCTTCTCTGGGTAATTATAGACCAGTAAGCTTAACATCCATTGTAGGGAAAATATTTGAGCGGCTATTGAGGGACTATATACAGAATTATGTGACAATAAATAGTATCATAAGTGACAGCCAGCAAGGTTTTACTAAGGACAGAAGCTGTCAAACCAACCTGATTTCTTTTTATGAAGAGGTGAGCAGAAGCCTAGACAGAGGGGCTGCTGTGGATATAGTGCTTTTGGACTTCGAAAAGGCATTTGACACTGTCCCTCATAGACGTCTAATGGGTAAATTAAGGACTATAGGTTTAGAAAGTATCATTTGTAATTGGTTTGAGTATTGGCTCAAGGACCGTATCCAGAGAGTTGTGGTCAATGATTCCTACTCTGAATGGTGACCGGTTATAAGTGGTGTACCCCAGGGTTCAGTGCTGGGACCACTATTATTCAACTTATTTATTAATGATATAGAGGATGGGATTTATAGCACTATTTCTATTTTTGCAGATGACACCAAGCTATGTAGTAATGTTCAGTCTATGGAAGATGTTCGTGAATGGCAAGCGGATTTAAACAAACCTAGTGTTTGGGCGTCCACTTGGCAAATGAAGTTTAATGTAGATAAATGTAAAGTTATGCACCTGGGTATGAACAACCTGCATGTATCATATTTCCATGGGGGAGCTACACTGGGGGAGTCACTTGTTGAGAAGAATCTGGGTGTACTTGTAAATCATAAACTAAATAACAGCATGCAATGTAAATCAGCTGCTTCAAGGGCCAGCAAGATATTGTTGTGTATTAAAAGAGGCATGGACTCGCGGGACAGGGATGTAATATTACCACTTTACAAAGCATTAGTGAGGCCTCATCTAGAATATGCAGTTCAGTTCTGAGCTCCAGTTCATAGAAAGGATGCCCTGGAGATAGAAAAAAATACAAAGAAGAGCAATGAAACGAATAAGGGGCATGGAGAAATTAAGTTATGAGGAAAGATTAAAAGAACTAAACCTATTTAGCCTTGAAAAAAGACGACTAAGGGGGGACATGATTAACTTATATAAATATTTTAATGGCACATACAAAAAAAAAATATGGTGAAATCCTGTTCCATGTAAAACCCCCTCAAAAAACAAGGGGGCACTCCCTCCGTCTGGAGAAAAAAAGGTTCAACCTGCAGAGGCGACAAGCCTTCTTTACTGTGAGAACTGTGAATCTAGGGAATAGTCTACCGCAGGAGCTGGTCACAGCAGGGACAGTAGATGGCTTTAAAAAAAGGCTTAGATAATTTCCTAGAACACAAAAATATCAGCTCCTATGTGTAGAAATTTTTTACTTCCCCTTTCCCATCCCTTGGTTGAACTTTATGTACATGTGTCTTTTTTCAACCGTACAAACTATGTAACTATGTAACTATGTAGTCGTCCAAGAATAGGCAGCACTCCAAATCACAGTGAAAAAAATGGCTTTTTATTAGCCCTTGTGCAACGTTTCGGTTCTACATGAGGAGCCTTTTTCAAGCATACAAAAAGTGTATAAAACAGTGATATATATGGGGATCAGGCAAATGATCCCATTAACAAGTGATTAGCATAAACAGTAAAAAATGACAATAATACAGTCACCATACTTTTTAAAAAATATATGTATAAAACATGGTGATCGATACAAATAATAATGCATATGAACATCAATATCGCTAGATGTATAGGGAAGATAAGTGCTAATTAGTGATCATGATATTGAACACTCACATGTGTAAACGATGTATAATAATTAAAAACAATACCATGTGGTACTATGGATCCGTTCCAGTGTGTATTTCCGGCATCCTCTGAATTGAATGGCGCTTGTCAATGACATATGTCCATGTTACATAGTTACATAGTTACATAGTTTGTACGGTTGAAAAAAGACACATGTCCATCAAGTTCAACCAAGGGATGGGAAAAGGGAAGTGGGATGGGAAAGGGGAAGTAAAAAATTTCTACACATAGCAGTTAATATTTTTTTGTTCTAGGAAATTATCTAAGCCTTTTTTAAAGCCATCTACTGTCCCTGCTGCGAACAGCTCCTGCGGTAGGCTATTCCATAGATTCACAGTTCTCACAGTAAAGAAGGCTTGTCGCCTCTGCAGGTTGAACCTTTTTTTCTCCAGACGGAGGGAGTGCCCCCTTGTTTTTTGAGGGGGTTTTACATGGAACAGGATTTCACCATATTTTTTGTATGCGCCATTCATATATTTATATAAGTTAATCATGTCCCCCTTTATTCGTCTTTTCTCAAGGCTAAATAGGTTTAGTTCTTTTAATCTTTCCTCATAACTTAGATTCTCCATGCCCCTTATTAGCTTCGTTGCTCTTCTTTGTATTTTTTCCAACTCCAGGGCATCCTTTCTATGAACTGAAACGCACTATGTGTACAGTGACAAGGGACACTAAAGTGTGTGTCTCATAAACTACTATATATAACATTGGCATTTCGATATGTGTTTAAATGTAAGACATGTCTTCGTAGACAATAATTTTTGACAAGAAATCGCAGCGCATATAATACCATTTAAAAATTGACACATTTTTTACACACCGGAACAGAAGATCCAAAGCAGACATAGTGAATACTTGAGATGAATTTGGTATAAACGATCTGAAAAAGATACATAGTGTTAAAAATTACAGAATATTTTATGAATATTTTATACACTGGTTCATGTACACAAAGGGTATGATACCCACATATCCTTCCCTGTGGGCAAGTGTATTTCTAGATTACACCAGACGTAACAAAATCAACATTGAGTCCATTTGGTCTCAATGTTTGTAATCTCTCTATCCACTGTAATTCCTTATATTTAAGCAATTTTAGGCTATGTTCACACGGAGTATTTTGGGGGAGGAATATCTGCCTCAAAGCTCCAAACGGAATTTTGAGGCAGATATTCTTCCCCCAAAATACTCCGTGTGAATAGCAATTATCGCGCCGTTTTTCGCCCGCGGCCATTGAGCGCCGCGGGCATAAAACACGCTTTCTCCTGCCTCCCATTGAAGTCAATGGGAGGTCGGAGGCGGAAGCGCCCGAAGATAGGGCATGTCGCTTCTTTTTCCCGCGAGGCAGTTTTACTGCTCGCGGGAAAAAGACGCCGACGCCTCCCATTGAAATCAATGGAAGGCGTTCTCGGGCCGTTTCTGCCGAGTTTTGCGACGCGGTTTCCGCGTCAAAAAACTCGGCAAAAGACCCCGTGTGAACATAGCCTTACGCGATTGCCTCCCCTGCGTGGAATCGATACGTAGTCTATCAGCTAAACACATATTTCTCTCTCCGTGTGTCCTGCCTCTGTATAGTGTTTAGATACTGGGAGATCCAACCGTTTTTTTCGGATGGTATAACAGTGTTGGTTTAACCGTATCTTAAATTCAAGGGAGGTTTCTCCAACATACAGGAGATGACAAGGACACTCCAGAATGTATACAACATGGTCAGATATACAGTTTAGATAAAACCTTATATCATAAAACCGTTTAGAGTGTGGATGAATACATTTTGGTCCTTTTTGTATCAAAGAACAATTTATACCATTAAGGCAGGGATAACAACCTGTATTGTTTTTAATAAAATAGGTTTGTCTGCCAGGACCTATATCAGAATTCACCAGTCGGTCTTGTAAATTAGGTGATCTCCGATATGAGAATAAGGGATTATTTAGAATTTCAGGAATATGTGGTAGACTGTGTCTCAACATGGGCCAGTATTTTAATATGATTTTATTAATGGAGGCACTGTTTTCCACAAATGTGGTGACAAAGGGTATACGAGCAGGTAACTGCATTCGTGTCTTGGCCTTTAAGGCTGGGTTCACACAACCTATTTTCAGACGTAAACGAGGCGTATTATGCCTCGTTTTACGTCTGAAAATAGGGCTACAATACGTCTGCAAAAATCTGCCCATTCATTTGATTGGGTTTGCCGACGTACTGTGCAGACAACCTGTCATTTACGCGTCGTCGTTTGACAGCTGTCAAACGACGACGCGTAAAAATACAGCCTCGTCAAAAGAAGTGCAGGACACTTCTTTCAGACGTAATTTGAGACGTTCTTCATTGAACTCAATGAAGCACAGCTCAATATTTACGGCTGTCAGAGAAGCCTCGAAAAATGCGAGGAGGAGCATTTACGTCTGAAACGAGGCAGCTGTTTTCTCCTGAAAACAGTCTGTCTTTTCAGACGTAAAAGCCTGCTACCGTGTGCACATAACCTAATAGTGTATCCCTTTGCATTTGTTCCACTTTTGTCCTCTGATGTTTAAGGGACAATACTAGGTAACCCCTACGCAGGAATTTGTTTTCCATATTATGGAGAGTACTGTCAACTTTACTTTCTACACTCGTGATTCGTTTGGCACAGATACTGTGAGAACTGTGAATCTATGGAATAGTCTACCACAGGAGCTGGTCACAGCAGGGACTGTAGATGGCTTTAAAAAAGGCTTAGATAATTTCCTAGAACAAAAAAATATTAGCTCCTATGTGTAGACATTTTTTATTCCCCTTTCCCATCCCTTGGTTGAACTTGATGTACATGTGTCTTTTTTCAACCGTACAAACTATGTAACTATGTAACTATGTAACATATGCACACTAGGCCCAGAATGCTCAAAAATACTGTATATATATATTATAACAGCACCTTAGATGCCGCTCATGAACGATTCAGTGTTGACTTTATGCAATCTGTATATTGCAGCTTAATTTTTTTACAGAGCTGTAATGGGGCTGCAATAGGGCTTCTACTGTACCTCAGTATAGCCTCTGTGCAATTCATACGGTGTATGTAATTTTTGTCTGTCAGATTTCATACAAGTTCGACAGACTCTTTATGGCAGTGCACGGAGGCCAAGTGGCTCTGTACTAAGGAGCCAAATGGACTCCATGCATTATTGTACAGGCTCTGTGCACAAGGTTCTGCTGTGTACATCAACCCTTAGGGCTAGTGCTACCTGCTACGCATTAGGCCATATTCACACGAGCGTGTGCGTTTTGCGCGCGCAAAAAACGCTGTGTTTTGTGCACGCAAAAGGTCCATAACAGCTCCGTGTGTCAGTAGCATATGATGCGTGGCTGTGTGATTTTTGTGCAGACGCCATCATTATGCGTCCGTGTGCTGTGCTCGGTTTTCACGCACCCATTGACTTCAATGGGTGTGTGATGCGCGAAAAACGGGCAAATATAGGACATGTCGTGAGTTTTACGCAGCGGACATACGCTGCGTGAAAATCACTGACAGTCTGAACGGCCCCATGGACTAAAATAGGTCCGTGCGAGGCGCGTGAAAATCACGCGCATTGCACGGACGTATTATACGTTCGTCTGAATAAGCCCTAATAGTGATTTAAATGGGACTTCCATAAATAGGAATTTGTAGCCATCACCTGCAATTGATGTCGTGGCAAAACATTGCAGGATCAAGCTACTGTAGTTATACACATGTAAACACACACAAAACATGTTTTTATTCTGCTTACTGTCCTTCCTATAATATCAGGGGTTACTTTATTCAGATGGTGCTCGGAAAAAAATCCACATCGGCAGACGGTATAATCCATGAAGACAGGCAATTGAAAAATCCAGCACTTCATCCAGTGAGATTAAAAAACATCTTAATTTATTTTAATACAAATTTTTTTTTATATAATAACAAATCGTAGGAATAAATTCAGCTGAATTTTTTACATTACTTTAGGGGGAAATGGGAAATGTTTTTTTTTAATTAACTTTTAATATTTATTTTTTTCACTACTAAAAGCTTTTTTCTTTTTTTTTTCCACACGCTTTATTAGCTCCCCTAAGGGACTTGAACCAGCGATCGTTAGATCGCTGGAACAATATACTGCAATACTAACGTATTATCATTTTTTTAGTATCATTTTTACAGGCATCTGTTAAGCCCTGCCACATGCAGGGCTTAGCAGAGGCAGAGTGAAGGCAGCCCTGGGGGCCTTCATTAGGCCCCTGGGCTGCCATAACAACCGTCGTCACCCCCCGATCTCACTGCAGGGGGTCGATGAGCTGTCGGAGGGGGCCACCCCCCTCTTTTCAATGCCTCAGATGCTGCGGTCGTCATTGACCGCAGCATTTGAGGGGTTAAACAGCCAGGAACAGTGCGATCGCTGCTCCCGGGTGTTAATCCTGGGTGTCCGCTGTAAAATACAGCCGACACCCGCAGCATATGGAGCGCACTCAGCGCGTGAGCGCGCTCCAAACATCAACACCCACACCCGGACATTATGTCACGTCCGGGTGCGCGAAGGATGGAAAGCAACGGTTCCGTTACAATTACCATTGATTTTAATGGTAATTCTTTTGTATCAGTTGCCTTCCGTTTGCATCAGTTCGCTAGGTTTCCGTTTTTTTTAACGGAAACAAAAGTGCAATCTGCAGAACTTTTGTTTCCGTTCAAAAAAATGGAAACCTAGCGAACGGAGACAAACAGAAAACAACTGATACAAAATAATTACCATTGAAATCAATGGTAATTCTAACGGAAACATAGCTTTCCATTTAATGTATCGATCCCCTCTTCCTCTGACGCAAGACAGGTAAATGTATAGTAACGCTAGTGTGAAAGAAGCCTAAGAAATATTTGTGAACAATTATATTGCAAATGATTTTACATTCGGAAGGAAGCAGATTCAGATCTAAATCTTTATTGAGGCCCTTGGGCCACATCATCTGTAATTAATTCATCAAGAATTCTAAAATGCTTCAACAGCTTCACTCAACTGCCTCTAGTGGGACGATACACTCTAAGACCTGCAATGTGACCTAAATATAAAATAACATAATTTCAATGTACATTAACAGCTCTGATGATTTCATTCATCTTAATCTATGATTAAAACCAATGCCCCTATAACATATAAACAAATGAGTGGGCTTTTTACAAAATGTAGAGACCTTTAGGATACTCAAAAGGTTCTACTAAATATACTAATATGACTATCGCATTGGAAAAATATTAACATGAAGTACCTTGTCTTAAAGGTTTTCCACTTTAAGTGCTTCTTTGCTTCCATTGTTAGCAAATTGGTTGCATAGATACTTATATAAACACAATGCTGCCATTCTATGGGCACTAAGGTTAAGGACACTATACCTGAAATAACTTTAACTGTTATTATGTGGACAGATCACTGTGGACACTAGTTCAGGTATTATGGGATATACTGATAAAGTGTTGGCACTCTGGCTAGTATTCCATGTTGTGGGCTCTATGGTAATATATATGCCTATGATTGATATTATGTGTGTGCTACAGCTTGTATTATATACACAGTATTGTATTTGTTATATCAAATTACCAGACATTAAACAGAAATTGATGGCATATGTAATCAATATGCCATCAATGTTATTTTTGGGAAAGTCCCTTTACATTTACGATGGCAGTCATCATTTTACATTAATGAATCAGGTGTTGGATAATTTTAGTTCCTTAAAAAGTGCACTAAGAATTCAAAAACTATATGATGTATTTACTAATTTTCCCTATTTCCAATTTTACATAAATATGTCTTCACAGAATAGTAAATTCATGACGTCTGCTGTTGGTGTTGTTATATATGCTCTACAGTTGATGAGTTAGTACAGTTTACGCAGGATCCAGTTTGTCACGATCCGTGGGTATGTGGACCCACTAGGCCGCACCGCCAAAACGGCGTAGCAGCTAGCCAAACAATAGCCAATGCAAAGTCCTAGCACAAGAGTACCTGTAAAATTCCAGACTGTAGCAGAGGCTTAGGCACAGATGGAACTTGAAGGTAGATGGCGCCAAACGTGGCGGATGATACCAGGTGTGGCAGATGACACCAGACGTGGTGTATGACAACATGTGTGTCAGATTACACCAGACGTGGTGTATGACCACAGACAACATGACAGATGACACCAGACGTGGTGTATGGCAGCAGGTGTGGCAGATGGCACAACACGACTCCAACACTAGAAGAGTCAGAAGAACAAACACAGCACGGGATACAGGATATGGATAGCAGGGCACGGGGACACTGGGAACAGGATACGACCAAGGGACGCACGCACCCTAAAGGAGCAGAGCGGAAGCGAGTGCTGGCATCTCCTAGGAGGGAGACGCTGGGCCGAACACGGAGGTCTGCGGTTGCGGCCGTCGAGGGGTAAACGAGGACGACAAGCCGCGACCGCGGATGTTACACAGTTGTTATCATTCACATCTAAGTTCAAAACTTAAATGTGATCGATAATAGGTGAATCCTGCATGTCAGAGACATGAAGAACCTACTGTCACCAAAGCCATCAGTCCTGCAGACCTGATGGATTTGGGTTTGAGCGCAAGATACAGCTTCAATGTACCCAGGATACATAGAAGCTGTATCTCAAAAAGTAAAACAAAATTGTAATAAAAAAAATAACAAAGTTGTTTACAATAATATGATATATTGTATTATTAAAAAAAAAAAAAAAAAAGCTTTCAACGGTATACATAACCTTTAAATGTATACAGGAGTGGGCGATCCAAAGTCATGGGTCACAAGGTTGAATAGTAAATATTTTCATCCCCATGACCAATCCTCTTTATATTCAGCTTGTTGCTTGTTATGCTTACATGATGTACAATTTTTAGATCAAACGATAATTCTGAGTGGCGCATGATTTAATATTGTTTATATTTCTTATTGCACCTTATTTTAGAATACATGTTCCTGACTGAGCTTCTACAGCCACACATCTAGCAACATGCTAAATCACAATCCAAAAAATAAACTCTTCAAATCCTCAGCTGAACACATTGATCTGTACTTGAATGCTCTGGTTGGCACAAGTCATTAGCCCTAAAGCAGTCATCCTGTTACTTTTAATTGAAAAGACAACATTCCAATACAGATTCATCTTCTTCTTGGCAACATTTCCAATTCGCCTTGGCTCTGCCTTCACTTGTCAGTCTCTAACTGCACTGAAACATGCTGCAGAAAAGGCTTCACATAACTGCATAAGTAAGAGCTGTAAGATATTAAAAGTCTGTTTTTGTTTTTTAGCAATCTAGTTGCCTGGCTAGGTTTTATTGGTTGTTTGGACACCACCAGTAACCGCCCCACATCAGATTTAAGTAGACCACAGAAACAAGAAATACCGTATAAGGGCTCATTCACATATATCAAATGGAGGATCGGTATCACGATCTAGGGGTATTTGGACCCTCTAGGCCGGAGTAGCAGCTGGCCAAATCACAGTTTATACAAAGTCTATGCAAAGTCCTTAGCACAAGGGTACCTGTGAGAGTCCAGACAGTAGCAGAGGCTTTGGCACAGATGGAACTTGACATGGCAGGTAGCACCAGATGTAGTGGATGATACCAGGAGTGGCAGATGACACCAGACGTGCTGTATGACAGCAGGCATGGCAGATGACACCAGGCGTGGTGTATAACAGCAGGTGTGGCAGATGACACCAGACGTGGTGTATAACAGCAGGCATGGTAGATGGCACAACACGACTCCAATACTACTGTACATATGTCTCAGGAACAAACACAGCATGGGATACAGGATACAAGTAGCGTGGCACGGGAACACTTGGAGCAGGATACAACTTTGGGACCATTTGCAATACGAACATGGGTAGACAACAACAACGCTCAGGCAAGGAGTGGAAGGGCCGGAGCCCTTTTTATAGTCCAGGGTGATCTTGGGATAGGTTGGTGAACTTTAACATGTGCACGCGCTTACACTTTAAGGATGGGACCGAGCTTGCGCACCTTAACATTCAGAGCGGGACCGGACAGCCGCGAGTGCTGGCATCTCCTAGGAGGGAGACGCTGGCAGAATGCCAACGGTCTGTGGTCGCGGCCATCACGATGTAAGGAACGGCGGCGGTCCGCGACCACTGCCGTGACAATCGGTTCCTTTAAATAAAGCCTGCTGGATGGGTAAAATGGAACATTATGTGGTGCCCGACATTCTCATCCTGTGGGACATCAAAACTAATGTTCTTACGGAGATCAGTTGTGCCAACAGTTTCCATATAACTTTTTGTAAAAAGACTCAGGGCAAACCTGAGAAAGATAATTGTGCAGGCAACAATTTACCTTAATGTACTGTATGTAACATCCATGGACGCGGACCATCAGGTTTACTCACCCCCTGATGGCCGCAGCCATGGTCTTGTGGGCGCTGGCCCGCATCACTTCCTCAGGAGAACGCCAGCGCTCACTTCCGCTTCACTCTGCTGTGTCCTGTGAATCTGTTAATTAATTAGCCCGTGATTCTGGACTATAAGAATGGCTCTGCCCCTTTCTGCTTTGCCTGAGCTTTGTTGTCATTTACCTCAGGTACACCTATTTAAACTATACCTGTGTCCTGTTGGCCAGCTGCCATACTATTAAGGCGGTACGGCCCAGTGGGTCCACACCCCCAACGTGACACTGTATATGTGCTATATATGATATAGTAAATAGGATATCATGTATGATAACAATTGACACCCCTGCAGAAAAATAGGAATGCAGGAACTTGAATTTTACATATTGTAAAGTTTAGAAATATCAGGAAAAGTATTTGTTTTTGTAGTTTCTTAACAAGTTCAGTCCCCTCTTAACATAAATTGGAGAGAAGTATCTGTAGTCTCCCCACGTAATAAAACATTGATTCAGTTGGTCAGTCACAGAATGGAAAATCTTATAGAAATATGCAAGACAATATTGAACTCTAGTGCGCTATTGACTTTAGATATTATTGTCCTGCAGTTCATAAATCCATTACATCACAAAAGGACCAAATCGTGCTGATCTAGGCTTCTCAAAACTCTGCATGGCTGCTGTGATGATAGAAAATAGTTTTTAATAGATTTTATTCACTGAAATTTTACTTTTCATTTCTGAACCCCTTGAGGACCCACACTGTACTAGTACACTCTGATCACATGGGTGTTGCCACTGTATACATTACATTATTGTGTATGACAGTATGTCATGTATAACAGTATATTATAATAAATATGGGCTTAAAGTATGGACTCTTAGCTTTAATTTGAAGGTATTCACATCCTAATTTGAGGAAGGGCTTAGGAATTACAGCTCTTTAATATGTAGCTGCCTATTTTTCAAGGGACCAAAGGTAATTGGACAATTACATCAAAAGCTATTTAATGGGCTGCATGGGCTATTCACTCGTTAATCCATCTGTTAAGGAAATGCAAGTGGAGCGATACCTCAAGGCTGCTGGAGTCTTCCGGGAGAGAGCGTGCACGTAAACCTGCAACCTCAAATCCCTAACCACTCTGATCTGGACTTTGCTGCTTAGAACCCAGGTTGTCTTAACAAGGTGTCGTTTTGGATAAGAGGTGCAATGCAAGCAAACTTGAGAAGGAAAACAGACAGCCAGTAGGTTAATTGAAAGGCCAGAAACAGAGTAGAGGTAACCAGACAAGCCAAGGTCAAAACCAGCCAGGAGCGGATAATCAGAATCTGTAAGCGGAGGGTTAACGAGAGCCAAGCCGAGGTCAGTATACAAGAGATCCACAAATCAGAAGTGCAGGAGCAGTCAGGATCTTGATCCAGCAGATAGAAAAATTCACAAACAAAGACAGGTGGGAAAGGACAGGCATAAATACAACCTCACAGCTGATTGACAGAAGGATAGAGAAGAGAGATAGGCTCAAGGTAAAAGAAGAACCGCCCAGAAGCTAGACAGGTTGTCTTAGTGACCTTAAGGGAACAGGTGTTTTCCTAACAGTACCCCCTTCTACGAGGGGCCACCAAACTCTCAAGCCTTGGCCTAGATTTCAAAGAAAACGTCAAGTGAAAAATTTTAACCAAACGACTGGCGTGTACTGAATGGGCAGGAACCCAAGTATGTTTTTCTGGCCCATACCCCTTCCAGTGTATCAAGTATTGTAGAGCAAAAACGAATAGTGGACCCAGGTAGCTGGTGGGCAAAAATTCTAAGCAAATACACCAAATTGTCAAAGGCAAATAGATTAGCCCTTGTTTCCCAGGTACCTAAAAATTACTTTCTAGTATGTATAAAACGTAACTTTTAGTGTAACTAAATATTCCAATTGAATTAAAAACTGCCCAATGTGAACTGAAAGTTCCTATAGTATTATACTAGTACTAGTCAGAGCACTGCCTCTGTGTAATGACAGGATAGGGAGACAGACAGGTGAGCCCTAATCTACCCGCCACTCAGTCCCTGCCTACTTGCACAGCCCGTCCTAGGCGACGGCGTACAACTGGGCGATGGTCCCTACGCTCAATAACTGCACGACAGACAAACAAGACAAGGGAACACAAAAGCAAAGGAAAGTGGGTAACAGAGTAGTGGATGAGCTAAGTCAAACCAGGAGAGTACGTGGTAACAAATGCAGAGCAGGAGAATAGTCAGTCAAGCCAGGGTCAATATGATGCAGGGGTCAATAGTAACAGCAGGAAGAGTAGAGCCAGGAAACAGGAGAATCACAGGCAAAGGACAAGCAGCAAATGAAGGTATAAGTGAACCAAAGGCGGGAGCTAGAACCGTCTGGCCAGGCTGCGATAGGCTCTCCCACTCCTCAGCCTACCAGCCTGAGTGGTAGCAGATCGAGTCACTCTAGCAGAACTAGGAACAGATGCAGGCTGATTAACCACGGCGTCGATACAGAAGCTGTGTCAGGAAAATCCTTCACAGTACCCCCGCTTTTATGAGGGGCCACTGGACCCCTCCTAGGTGGACCTGGCTTGTTGGGGAACTGAAGATGGAACTTCCTGAGCAATAACCCGGCGTGAACATCCCGGGCGGGTACACAAATCCTCTCCTCAGGCCCATATCCTCTCCAATGGACCAAGTACTGGAGAGAGCCTTGGACCATCCTGCTGTCCACAATCTTGGCCACCTCGAATTCTTCCCCTTCAGGAGTAAGAACGGGGACCAGAGGTTTCCTCGAGCTAGCCAAGGACGGGGAGCAGCATTTATGGAGGGAGGCATGGAACATATTGTGTATTTGAAAAGATGGGGGTAACTCCAGCCGGAAGGAGACAGGTTAATGACCTCAATGACCTTGTACGGCCCTATATACCGGGGAGCAAATTTTTAAACTGAACTTTAAGGCGCAAATTTTTTGAAGACAGCCACACCCGATCCCCGACCACAAACAAGGGTTTAGCAGAACGCATTTTATCTGTCTGAGTCTTTTGTATGCTCTGGGACGCCTCAAGGTTCTTTTGAAACTGGGCCCAGACTGTGCACAGTTCCCGATGAACAACATCTACCTCGGGATTGTTGGAACCACCAGGTGAAACGGAGGAGAACCGTGGATTAAATTCAAAATTACAGAAAAAGGGAGAGACCCCTGACGAGTTACTTACCCGGTTATTGAGGGAAAATTCGGCGAGGGGAATGAAGGAGACCCAATAATCTTGGCAGTCAGAGATAAAACACCTTAAATATTGTTCTAGAGACTGATTAGTCCTCTCAGTTTGGCCATTAGTTTCAGGATGGAAGGCCGAGGAGAAGGACAGATCAATCTCCAACTTCTTACAGAAAGCCCTCCAAAACAATGAAACAAAATGTACCCCTCTGTCAGAAACAATATTGACAGGAACCCCATGGAAATGCAGGATGTGTTTGACAAACAAGGTATCTAACGTCTTGGCATGGGGTAATTTCTTGAGGGGCACAAAGTGGCACATCTTACTGTAGCGGTCTACTACAACCCACACCACCGTCTTGCTTTGGGATGGAGGCAGATCGGTGATAAAATCCATGGAGATATGGGTCCAAGGTCTCTAGAACATAGTAAGCCCGCTGGTCGGGACCTGGGAGTTTTGGACCTAGCACAAATTTCACAAGCGGCGACGTAGGCCTTAACGTCTTTAGGCAACCCAGGCCACCAATAGTTTCTAGCAATGAGGTGCTTGGTACCCAGGATACCTGGATGGCCAGATAGTGCAGAGTCATGATTCTCCCTAAGTACCCGTAGCCGGAATTGCAGGGGAACAAACAGCTTGTTCTCAGGAAGGTTCTCGGGAACTGAACCTTGATCAGCTGCAATTTAGGAGACTAAGTCAGAATCAATAGAGGATATGATTATACCTGGGGGCAAAACACAAGCAGGATCCTCCTCCGGAGGAGGGCTGGCCATGAAATTATGCGACAGCGCATCTGCTTTAATATTTTTAGACCCAGCCCTATAGAGGGCCACAAAGTTGAATCTAGTAAAAAAAAATGCCCATCGAGCTTGTCTCGGGTTTAACCTCTGGGTAGATTCTAGAAAAAACAGATTCTTGTGGTCGGTAATTACCGTTACCTGGTGCCTAGCCCCCTCTAGGAAGTGGCCCCACTCTTCAAATGCCCATTTAATGGCTAAGAGTTCGCGGTTGCCAACGTCGTAGTTACTCTCAGTGTGGGAGAACTTCCTGGAGAAGTAGGCACAGGGACGGAGATGGGTGAGAGACCTAGTACCCTGGGACAAGACAGCACCCACTCCCACCGCGGAGGCGTCAACCTCCACGATGAATGGCTCCATCTGGTTAGGCTGAATCAACACTGGGACAGAGATAAAGCACCTCTTAAGGACCTAAAAAACCTGGACCGCCTCCGGAGGCCAGTGGAGGAGATCGGCACCTTTGCGGGTAAGGTCCGTAAGAGGCTTAGCGATGACCGAGAAGTTAGCAATAAATCTCCTATAATAATTAGCAAACCCCAGGAAGCACTGTAAAGCCTTCAGGGAGGCAGGTCGGAGCCATTCAGCCACAGCCTGAACCTTGGCAGGGTCCATGCGGAATTCGTTAGGAGTGAGGATTTGACCAAAAAATTGTATCTCCTGCACCCCAAACACACATTTTTCGGTTTTAGCAAAGAGTTTGTTTTCCCGAAGGGCCTGGAGCACTTTCCTGACATGCTCAATGTGAGAGGACCAGTCCTTGGAAAACACAAATATATCATCAAGTTACACTACAAGAAATACCCCCAGGTAGTCTCTTAAAATCTCATTTATGAAATTCTGGAAGACCGCGGGAGCATTACACATCCCAAAGGGCATGACGAGGTATTCGAAATGACCTTCGGGCGTGTTAAACACAGTCTTCCACTCATCCCCTTCTCTGATTCGGATAAGGTTGTAAGCCCCCCGAAGATCAAACTTAGAGAACCACTGGGCCCCCTGAACCAGATTGAAGAGATCAGGAATCATAGGAAGGGGATATTGGTTCCTTACAGTGACCTTATTCAAGTTTCGGTAATTGATGCACGGCCTAAGACCACCACCCTTCTTCCCTACGAAGAAGATGCCAGCACCTAACGGAGAAGTAGAGGGGCGAATGTAACCCTTGGCCAGCCTTTCCTGGATATATTCTCTCATGGCTTCACGTTCCGGACAACAGAGATTAAATATCCTACATTTAGGGAGGTTAGTTCCTGGTACCAAATCGATAGCGCAATCGTACTCTCTATGAGGAGGTAACTCTTCGGAAGCTTTTTTTAG
This sequence comes from Rhinoderma darwinii, assembly GCF_050947455.1. Lineage (NCBI taxonomy): Eukaryota > Metazoa > Chordata > Amphibia > Anura > Rhinodermatidae > Rhinoderma > Rhinoderma darwinii. Next base: position 284,761,528 of record NC_134689.1, on the reverse strand, counting down.
AAAAAACATCAGCGAAATCCTGAATAAACTCAGGTAGAGTGTTCACCTCCTCAGTGAGAGAAACCAAATTAATGGAAAAACAGGATGTCATGCATTCATTACCCTATTTAGTAAGATCCCCGGTATTCCAGTTAAACCTGGGATTATGCATCTGCAACCAAGGAAGGCCTAAAACCAAATCGGTCGATAATCCCTGCATCACCAACACCGAACACTGCTCCGAATGAATGGAGCCCACATTGAGTTCAAAAACAGGGGTATGCTGCGTAGAATAACCATTAGCAAGTGGGGTGGAGACGATACCCACTACCGGGACAGGTTTAGGCAAATCAATCAAAGGCATGGCTAGAGACATAGCAAATTCCCCAGACATAATATTAGCAGAAGACCCTGAATCCACAAAGGCACTGCCGGAGGCAGACCTACCGTAAAAGGAGACCTGAAAGGGAAGCAAGATCTTATTAGGTTTCATGTATACTGGAAATACCTGTGCGCCCAAGCGACCACCCCGATGGTCACTTAGGCGCGGAAGTTTTCCGGCTGCTTATTCTTACGTCTAGGACAGTCATTCACTTGATGCTTGCCATGCCCACAGTAGAAGCAGAGACCATTCTTCCTGCAGAATTCTCTACATTATTGGGGAGACATGGAGGCCCCGAGTTGCATTGGTTCATCCGAGTTTTCCGTGGAAGAACGAGGCAACGGAGCCTCGGGGGCCATCATAGGGGAGCCAGAGGTGAATGCACCAAAACGTTCAAGTCGTCATTCCCTGAGACATCGGTCAAGACGTACCGCTAAAGCCATAACCTGATCTAAAGAGTCAGAAGACGGATAACTAACTAACAGGTCTTTCAGAGCGTTCGACAGACCCAATCTAAACTGGCATCTCAAGGCTGGGTCATTCCACCGAGAAGCTACACACCACTTCCTAAAGTCAGAACAGTACTCCTCAACGGGTCTCTCACCCTGTTGTAAGGTCACCAGCTGACTCTCGGCAAAGGCAGTCTTGTCAGTCTTGTCATAGATGAGTCTGAGGGCCGAAAAAAAAAAGGTCAACAGAAGAGAGTTCAGGGGTGTCAGGGGCCAAGTAGAAGGCCCATTCCTGGGGGCCGTCCTGGAGCCGGGACATAATTATACCCACTTGCTGGCTCTCAGAACCTGAGGAGTGGGGCCTCAGATGGAAAAAGAGCCTACAACTTTCCCGAAAGGAGAAAAAAGTCTTCCGGTCCCCTGAGAACCGGTCAGGCAACTTGAGGTGGGGTTCAAGAGGTGGGGTGAAGGGCACTACCTGGTTAGCATCATGCAAGTTGCACCTCTGAGCCAGGTCTTGGACCTGTAGGGAGAGACCCTGGTTTTTGCTGAGACAGGGCCTCAAGTGGGTCCATAGTGTGTCAGGGACTGAGGTAGAAAAGGTATATGGACCTGATTATGTAAAGACAGGATAAGGAGACAGACAGGTGAGCCCTAATCTACCCGCCACTCAGTCCCTGCCTACTTGCACAGCCCGTCCTAGGCGACGGCGTACAACTGGGCGATGGTCTCTACGCTTAATAAGTGCACGACAGACAAACATGACAAGGGAACACAAAAGCAAAGGAAAGTGGGGCAGTTGCCCACGGCAATACCGTGAGCAACAGAGTAGTGGACGAGCCGAGTCAAACCAGGAGAGTACGTGGTAACAAATGCAGAGCAGGAGAATAGTCAGTCAAGCCAGGTTCAATATGAAGCAGAGGTCAATAGTAACAGCAGGAAGAGCAGAGCCAGGAAACAGGAGAATCACAGGCAAAGGAAAAGCAGCAAATGAAGGTATAAGTGGACCAAGGGCGGGAGCTAGAACCGTCTGGCCAGGCTGTGATAGGCTCTCCCACTCCTCAGCCTACCAGCCTGAGTGGTAGCAGATCGAGTCACTCTAGCAGACCTAGGAACAGATACAGGCTGATTAACCACGGGCGTCGACACAGAAGCTGTGTCAGGCAAATCCTTCACACTCCAAGACCACACTGCTTGTATAAGATAAGGGTGAACAGTGGCTGCAGTCCGCTTCTGGAGGACTTCAAATATTAGATCACATTGAATATTAAAAAAGAAAACAGCCCCCTCCGACATGTTTCACCAAGGTAGTGGCGTCCTCAGGGGAAAAATGTGGCTTATGGCGGCAAACGCGGCTGGATCTCCTATTTATAAACTTCCTCCTGACGTCACTGGGGCTGATCAGGACAGAGAGACAATCAAATTGGTCCTCATTCGACAAGCCCTTAGGCATAGTGATGGACATTCAGGAGGAAAAGATCAGCACTCCTTGTGGAATTTTGAAAAAGAAATCTTCTTTATTTATTTAAATAGCCAGCAGAAAAGCTGAACAGCTTAAAGTGGACAAATTACATAAAGCGTCCATCCCCTCTGACTCGTTTCTAGCTCTCAAGAGCCATTACTCATAGATAGGGGAGGGAATGGGAAGTGTGGCTAAAATAGCAGCCAGGAAAGAAAACCACCCACTCTAATGAGGTGTATACAATAATCACAAAGTGGATGACATATAAAACATACAAAAATGTATAAAAATGTATCTATAAAATCTTAGACCAAGTACAAAAATTATATGAAGTATTAATAATTCATAATAAGATCATTTCTCACATTAAGACCATTGGGGACTGTAGTATTCAACATGAGAATCCAGTATCCCTCACAATTTAATAGTGCTTTCCTATGATCACCACCTCGCACTGGTTTGTTAACCCTTTCAATTCCTGAAAACTGAAAGCTGCTGATTGCCTTGATGCATAAGACTAAAGCATTTAGATGCATTAGAAGGATTTCTAACTTCAGGATTAGTGGCTCCATTGAGATGTTCTCTAATTCTGGCCTTAAGGGGGCGACTTGTGCACCCAACGTAGGATAAATCACAGTGTACAGTTTATTTGGTATACTACATGTCTTGTGTTGCAGCTGATGAATTGTTTTATTTTATGTATAATTCCATCAATGGCTGAACTTACTTCTTTAATTTGATGTACATAATTGCAACAAATACATATATTTGCTCCACAAGGATAAAAACCTTTAAACGACAGCTATGTATTTTGTTTAGATGAAAAATGCGTTAAACAAGGTGAGAGCATAGTACCCAAATAAAAAGTGCTGACATTTGGCCAATCAAGGGCTTACTTTTGCGCTTGCGTGATGATAGTCAGTAATTGAGAAAACTAGCAAGTGTTGATTCGAGGCCACTGTGCATGATAATGGACTTAGTTATTGTCACGGAGTGGGTTAGTGGACCCAGTAGGCCGCACCGCCGTACCAGGGAGGCAACTGGCCAAACAACAGGAACCCCAGAATACAAAGTACCGCACAAGGGTACATAGATAGTCCAGACAGTGGCCGTACCTCTGGCACTGATCGAGATTGGTGCAGCAGGTATCGCCAAACGTGGCGGATGTCACAGATGCCACAGGTTGCGCCAGACGTGGCGAATTCCTCTGGACGTGGCAGAAGACACAGGACGTGGCGGATGACGTGGGCCGAGTTCTCGTACAATAATCATACTAGCGAGTCTACAAGAGCCACACCGTTTTTCATTGTCTACGGTCAACACCCACGAATTCCTCTCCCGCTGTCCGTTATGTCCGAGTTACCAGCAGCTGATTCTGCTTTTAGGGACTTCCTGCAGATCTGGCAGCAGACTCGATCCTCCGTTTTGCTGGTCGGTTGACCGCATGACACGGAAGGCAGACACAAAGAGAAGAGTACCTCCTCAATTTCTCCCAGGCACCAAGGTCTGGCTGTCCTCCAGGAATATCCGACTGAGAGTACATCATACAAGTTTTCTCCCAGGTTCCTCGGACCCTTCGAGATCCTACAGCAGACTAATCCTGTCTCCTACAAGCTTCGGCTGCCTCCTAGATCCATAACTCAATATCCATAACTCTCCATGTCTCCCTCCTGAAGCCGGTGGTCCTGAACCGCTATACCAAGATTCCTAGCCCTGCAGGGGCTTCCAGTGGTTCTTCAGATACATTTGAGGTTAAGGAGATCTTGGCCACCAAGGAAGTAGGAGGAAGATTTTTTTATTTGGTGGTTTGGAAGGGGTTTGGTCCTGAAGAGTGGTCCTGGGAGCCAGAGGAGAACCTCAATGCTCCTACCCGCCTGAAGAAGTTTCTCTCCCGCTCGGTCCCTAAGAGGAGGGGGTGTAAGAGGGGGATACTGTAACATTCATGGCCGCGGACCATCAGGTTTACTCACTCACTCACTCACCTGATGGCCGCAGCCACGGTCCTGTGAGCACTGGCCCGCATCTCCTCATCAGGAAACGCCAGCGCTCACTTCCGCTTCGCTCTGCTTGTGCCCGGTCTTAAAGGGCCAGTGTGTGCACCTGAATCTGTTAATTGATTAGCCCGTGATCCTGGACTATAAGAAGGGCTCTGCCCCTTTCTGCCTTGCCTGAGCTTTGCTGTCATTTACCTATGTTTGTCTCTGCAAATGGTCCCTTAGTGTTGCCTAGTTCCCAGAATTCCCGTTCCTGCTACCTGTATCCTGTGTCACATGCTATTCAGAATCAAGTGCCGTATAGAGTTGTAGTCGAGCTGTGCTAAGTAGTATGCCTGTCCTGTTATACTGCACCTGGTGTCTGCCTGCTGCCAAAATCTCATCCGAGCCTGTTTTGCTGCTGTCCAAAGTTGCCTCAGGTACACCTATTTGAACGATAGACTTTTACCTGTGTCCTGTTGGCCAGCTGCCATACCATTAAGGCGGTACGGCCCAGTGGGTCCACGCACCCAACGTGACACGGTAAATGTGCTATATATGATATAGTAAATAGGACATCATGTATGATAACAATTGACACCCCTGCAGAAAAATAGGAATGCAGGAACTTAAATTTTACATATTGTAAAGTTTATAAATATCACGAAAAGTATTTGTTTTTGTAGTTTCTTAACACGTTCAGTCCCCTCTTAACATAAATTGGAAAGAAGTATCTGTAGTCTCCCCACGTAATAAAACATTGATTCAGTTGGTCAGTCACAGAATGTAAAATCTTATAGAAATATGCAAGACAATATTGAACTCTAGTGCGCTATTGACTTTAGATATTATTGTCCTGCAGTTCACAAATCCATTACATCCCAAATGGACCAAATCGTGCTGATCTAGGCTTCTCAAAACTCTGCATGGCTGCTGTGATGATAGAAATTTTTTTTAATAGATTTTATTCACTGACATTTTACTTTTCACTTCTAAACCCCTTGAGGACCCACACTGTACTAGTACACTCTGATCACATGGGTGTTGCCACTGTATATATTAAATTATTGTGTATAACAGTATGTCATGTATAAGAGTATATTATTAGTTTAAAAAAATTAAAGGGGTTTGTCCCATTTTAAATATTTATAGCTTATCCACAGGATATGCCATAGTTGTCTAATAAATGCAAGTCCCAGCTCTGGGACCCACACCTATCTTGAGAACATTGGACCCCCATCTAAGTCTGGTGAGGAAGCTACGACCGCCACATCTAGGCGGAGACTCTGTGAAGAGGTGGCCGGGCTTACGGAAAGAGCATACAGTTATGTCCAAAATTATTTGGACTTTGGACAGTGCCAAAAGTTTTGACATTTTAGCTGTTTATCAAAACATATTGAATATACATATATGGTTGTGTTCAGATGGCACTGGTTTCTTTGGGTGCTCGAGGTAGGGTCCCAACCCGGGTGTAGGTTAAGAATTTGTACTCGGCACACCTTGCTTGTGTTACAAAAATATATATTTTTATTATGGATGCCAGAGGCTGCATGTGCGACGTCGACGTTTCGGTCAGACAGACCTTCGTCGGGCACTGAGCCGTGCTGGGGACTGGATCGGTACAAAATATGATGCGTATATAGCGCTGCTGTGGTCAGTAATCGGCGGCTTACCGCTCTGTGTTGGCGCCAACACAGAGCGGTAAGCCGCCGATTACTGACCACAGCAGCGCTATATACGCATCATATTTTGTACCGATCCAGTCCCCAGCACGGCTCAGTGCCCGACGAAGGTCTGTCTGACCGAAACGTCGACGTCGCACATGCAGCCTCTGGCATCCATAATAAAAATATATATTTTTGTAACACAAGCAAGGTGTGCCGAGTACAAATTCTTAACATATTGAATATACAGTTATATAATAAATATGGGCTTAAAGTATGGACTCTTAGCTTTAATTTGAGGGTATTCACATCCTAATTTGAGGAAGAGTTTAGGAATTACAGCTCTTTAATATGTAGCTGCCTATTTTTCAAGGGACCAAAGGTAATTGGACAATTATCTCAAAAGCTATTTAATGGGCTGCATGGGCTATTCTTTCGCTAATCCATCTGTTAAGGAAATGCAAATGGAGCGATACCTCAAGGCTGCTGGAGTCTTCCGGGAGAGAGCGTGCACGTAAACCCGCAATCTCAAATCCTTAACCACTCTGATCGACAGAGTCTAAGGCTACTCTAAGGTGTTCGCCAGAGCCGACCGCAAGGTGGGATGGACTTTGCTGCTTGTCTTAACAACGTGTCGTTTTGGATAAGAGGTGCAATGCAAGCAAGCCTGAGCAGGAAACCAGACAGCCAGTAACTTAACTGAAAGGCCAGAAACAGAGTAGAGGTAACCAGACAAGCCAAGGTCAAAACCAGAAAGGAGCGGATAATCAGGTTCTGTACTCGTAGGGTTAACGAGAGCCAAGCCGAGGTCAGTATACAAGAGGTCCACAAATCAGAAGTGCAGGAGCAGTCAGGAGCTTGATCCAGCAGATAGAAAAATGCAAAAATTCACAAACACAGACAGGTGGGAAAGGACAGGTATAAATACAACCTCACAGCTGATTGACAGAAGGATAGAGAAGAGAGAGAGGCTCAAGGTAAAAGAAGAACCGCCCAGAAGCTAGACAGGTTGTCTTAGTGACCTTAAGGGAACAGGTGTTTTCCTAACAGTACCCCCCCCCCCCCTTCTACGAGGGGCCACCGAACCCTTAAGCCTTGGCCTAAGTTTCAAAGGAAACGTCAAGTGAAAAATTTTAACCAAACGACTGGCGTGTACTGAATGGGCAGGAACCCAAGTACGCTTTTCCAGCCCATACCCCTTCCAGTGTATCAAGTATTGTAGAGAAAAAAACGAATAGTAGACCCAGGTAGCTGGTGGGCAAAAATTCTAAGCAAACACACCAAATTGTCAAAGGCAAATAGATTAGCCCTTGTTTCCCAGGTACCTAATAATTACTTTCTAGTATGTATAAAACGTAACTTTTAGTGTAACTAAATATTCCAAATGAATTAAAAACTGCCCAATGTGTACTGAAAGTTCCTATAGTATTACACTAGTACTAGCCAGAGCACTGCCTCCGAGACCACACTGCTTGTATAAGATAAGGGTGAACAGTGGCTGCAGTCCACTTCTGGAGGACTTCAAATATTAGATCACATTGAATATTAAAAAAGAAAACAGCCCCCTCCGACATGTTTCACCAAGGTAGTGGCGTCCGCAGTGGAAAAATGTGGCTTATGGCCGCGAACCCGGCTAGATCTCCTTTTTATAAACTTCCTCCTGACGTCACTGGGGCTGATCAGGACAGAGAGACAATCAAATTGGTACTCATTCGACGAGCCCTTAGGCATAGTGATGGACATTCAGAAGGAAAAGATCAGCACTCCTTGTGGAATTTTGAAAAATAAATCTTCTTTATTTATTTAAATAGCCAGCAGAAAAGCTGAACAGCTTAAAGTGGACAAATTACATAAAGCGCCCATCCCCTCTGACGCGTTTCTAGCTCTCAAGAGCCATTACTCATAGATAGGGGAGGGAATGGGAATGTGTGGCTGAAATAGCAGCCTGGAAAGAAAACCACCCAATCTAATGAGGTGTATACAATAATCACAAAGTGGATGACATATAAAACATACAAAAATGTATAAAAATGTATCTATAAAATCTCAGACCAAGTACAAAAATTATATGAAGTATTAATAATTCATAATAAGATCATTTCTCACATTAAGACCATTGGGGACTATTGTATTTAACATGAGAATCCAGTATCCCTCACGATTTAATAGTGCTCTCCTATGATCACCACCTCGCACTGGTTTGTTAACCCTTTCAATTCCTGAAAACTGAAAGCTGCTGATATTGCCTTGATGCATAAGACTAAAGCATTTAGATGCATTAGAAGGATTTCTAACTTCAGGATTAGTGGCTCCATTGAGATGTTCTCTAATTCTGGCCTTATGGGGGCGACTTGTGCACCCAACGTAGGATAAATCACAGTGTACAGTTTATTTGGTATACTACATGTCTTGTGTTGTGGCTAATGAATTGTTTTATTTTATGTATAGTTCCATCAATGGCCGAACTTACTTCTTTAATTTGATGTACATAATTGCAACACATACTGTATATATATTTGCTCCACAAGGATAAAAACCTTTAAACGACAGCCATGTATTTTGTTTAGATGAAACATGCGTTAAACTAGGTGAGAGCATAGTACTCAAATAAAAAGTGCTGACATTTGGCCAATCAAGGGCTTACTTTTGCGCTTGCGTGATGATAGTCAGTAATTGTGAAAACTAGCAAGTGTTGATTCAAGGCCACTGTGCATGTTAATGGACTTAGTTATTGTCACGGAGCGGGTTAGTGGACCCAGTAGTCCGCACCGCCGTACCAGGGAGGCAGCTGGCCAAACAACAGGAACCCCAGAATACAAAGTCCCGCACAAGGGTACATGGATAGTCCAGACAGTGGCCGTAGCTCTGGCACTGATGGAGATGGGTGCAGCAGGTATCGCCAAACATGGCGGATGTCACAGATGCCGCAGTTTGCGCTAGACGTGGTGAATTCCTCTGGACATGGCAAAAGACACAGGACGTGGCGGATGACACAGATGCCGCAGGTTGCGCCAGACGTGGCAAATTCCTCAGGACGTGGCAGATGACGCAGGACGTGACACGACTCCGACACTAATAGGCACTGGAACAAGAAAAGCATGGGATACAGGAACAGGTAACTGGGCACGGGTAACAACTGGAACGGGAAACACTAAGGGACCATTTGCAAAACATTCTGTAAAGGATCTGCCAGACACAGCTTCTGTGTCGAAGCCCGTGGTTAATCAGTCTGCATCTGCTCCTAGGTCTGTTAGGGTATGTGCACACAATGAGAGGCTTTAACGTCTGAAATGACAGACTGTTTTCAGGAGAAAACAGCTGCCTCGTTTCAGACGTAAAAGCTCCTCCTCGCATTATGCGAGGCGTCTGTGACGCTCGTAAATCTTGAGCTGCTCTTCATTGACTTCAATGAAGAACGGCTCAAATTACGTTGCAAAGAAGTGTCCTGCACTTCTTTGCCGGGTAAGTCAATATACGCGTCGTCGTTTGACAGCTGTCAAACGACGACGCAAATTACTGGTCGTATGCACAGTACGTCGGCAAACCCATTCAAATGAATGGGCAGATGTTTGCCGATGTATTGTAGCCCTATTTTCAGGCGTAAATCGAGGCATAATACGCCTTGTTTACGCCTGAAAATAGGTCGTGTGAACCCAGCCTTAGAGTGACTCGATCTGCTACCACTCAGGCTGGTAGGCTGAGGAGTGGGAGAACCTATCACAGCCTGGCCAGACGGTTCTAGCTCCCGCCCTCGGTCTATGTATACCTTCATTTGCTTCTTGTCTTTGCCTGTGATTCTCTCTTGTTTCCTGGCTCTGCTGTTCCAGCTATTACTATTGACCACAGCTTCATTTTGACCCTGGCTTATTGACTACGCATCTGCTCTGCGTTTGGTACCTCGTACACTCCTGGTTTGACTCGGCTCGTTCACCCCTCTTGTTGCTCACGGTGTTGCCGTGGGCAACTGCCCCATTTCCCTTAGCTTCTGTGTACCCTTGTCTGTTTGTCTCTCGTGCACGTATTGAGCGTAGGGACCGTCGCCCAGTTGTACGTCGTCGCCTATGATGGGTCGTGCAAGTAGGCAGGGACTGAGTGGCGGGCAGATTAGGGCTCACCTCCCTGTCTCCTTACCCCGTCATTACACATTGTGGGAAAACTAACAACGCTCAGGCAAGGATCAGAAGGGCTGGGGCCCTCTTATAGACAATGAAATCATGGGCCGTTGATGATTTCCTGATGTGCGCGCGCTGGCCCTTTAAGGCACCCTACGGGACACAGCAGAATGGAGCGGAAGTCAGCGCAAGCATCTCCTAGGAAGGATATGGGGACCAGCACTCACGGATAAATGGCTGCGGGAGTCGGGAGGTGAGTAAACCCGACGCATGGACGCTACAGTTATTGAGGAGCGATATAAACATATGTCTCAACAGGAAAGTGGTTATCAAATTAGTTATTGAGGAGCATAGAGACGTTTCAGATCGGTGCCGATATGAGTACATTGTCAGCACTTTGGGTTTGGCATTATATCTATAGTGGGTGAATAACATACATTAGTAATAGGTTATAGTGAAATGGCTAGGAGATATAATAAATCATGGGTATGATTTATACGCTATCATCGCCATATATTTAGTAGAAGTGGCTATATTTAAAATACCAATGCTTAAAGAAAAATATGAAATGAGATAAGATAGAAATCAATATTTACAATAGCTCACAGGATGCTATGAGGCATTATCAAATATTTATACTTTATTATAGGAAGGCTACAAACGTGAAGCCCTCATTGAGTCCAACAGGGCTGAGGCTATTCAGTCGTTGAATCCTCCGTGCTTCTTCCTGTAACAACCTATGGTCCAGGTTACCTCCTCTAGGGCCAGCTTTCACCAAAGTGATAATAGAAAAGAAGAGACTACTGTCTAGACATGTGAGATCTATACATCAGGGCGACACCAGATCCATTCAATTTTGGGGGGTCACTTTGTGAAACCTGGCCCTAGAGGAGGTAATCTGGACTATAGACTGTTACAGGAAGAAGCACGGTGGATACACCGACGGAATAGACTCAGGCCTGTTGGACTCAATGAGGGATTCACGTTTGTTGCCTTCCTATAATAAAGTATAAATATTTGATAATGCTTATAGTATCCTGTGAGCTGTTGTAAATATTGATTTCTATCTTATCTCATTTCATATTTTTCTTTAAGTATTGGTATGTTAATCATAGCCACCTATACTAAATATATGGCGATGATAGAATATAAATCATACTAATGATGTATTATATCTCCTAGGCAATTCACTATAATCTATTACTAATGTATGTTATTCACTCACTATATATATCATGCCATACCCAAAGTGCTGACAATGTACGGCTGTAGCCATCTTTATCTTGACTCTGATAACTTGCTGCAGCGTGATATCACACACCAAAAGCCATTTAAAAGTCATTGATAAAGTCAAGATACGGGATCTAGCCACTGTTTATTTAATGTGTTAAAAGCCAAGGTAAAGACGGCTACATCTGTACTTTTATCGGCACCGATCTGAAGCATCTCTCTGCTCCTCAATAACTCAGTCCACTGACATGTGCAGTGTCCTATAATCGACACTTGCTAGTTTTCACAAATACTTACTAGCATTACGCAAGCACAAAAGTAAGCCCTTGATTGGCCAAATGTAAGCACTTTTATTGGGGCATAGACATGTCCATCACTATGCCTAAGGGCTCGTCGAACGAGGACCAATTTGATTGGGTCTCTGTCCTGACCAAACCCCAGTGACATCAGGAGGACGTTTATAAATAGGAGATCAAGCAGCGTTCGCCGCTATAAGCCCCATTTTACCCCTGAGGACGCCACTACGTTGGTGAAACATGTCGGAGGAGACTGTTTTCTTTTTTAATATTCAATGTGATCTAATATTTGAAGTCCTCCAGAAGCAGACGGCAGCCGCTGTTCACCCTTATCTTATACAAGCAGTGTGGTCTCGGAGGCAGTTCTCTGACTCTGCACTGAGACAGCACACACGGTTGAGTGATTCTAGTATAATACTATAAGGACTTTCAGTTCACATTGGGCAGTTTTTAATTCAATTGAAATATTTAGTTACAATAAAAGTTATGTTTTATACATACTAGAAAGTAATTATTAGGTACCTGGGAAACAAGGGCTAATATATTTGCCTTAAGTATTGTAGAGTACCCATGACCCTTCTAGAATCCACAATTCTCTGAACCTCAAACTCTATACCTCCTTCTACCTGAACTGGAGGAAGAGGTTTCTGGAGTGGACCAGATGATGGAAAAAAAATGTTTAGGAGAGATTTGTGAAATACATTATGAATCCTAAAGGATGCAGGAAGAGCAAGACGAAACGACACCGGGGTAATAATTTCAACATGTAACGGCTGCGCCTTTCCCCGTCTTCCCCACGGTCTCTGCTCCGGTTCCTGTGCGCTCCATTACTTTATGCTCATCCTGAGCTCCACTTACCAGATCTGCTGGCCCTGGGTTGCGTCAGGTAAGTGCATCCCTTACCTCCCTTCGTGGACGTCATCCTCGATGTGCGGCTGCAGTCACTAGAGGGCGCGCGCGCTGACTCGTTCTGTCTTAAAGGGCCAGCGCGCGCCTTAATTCAAAAGACTTCCTATTTAAGGATCCTCCTTCCTTTCATCCATGCTTGTCCAACGAAGTTCCCCGTGAGTTTCCCCTGTACCCTGGTTCTCCGTTTCGTTCCCTTCTGCCTTTGTCTGGATTTCCTGTTGTTGACCTCTGCCTGAACTTGACTATCCTTGCCTGCTGCCTGCCTTGACCTATTGCTATCCATACCCATTTTGACGCCTGCCATCTGCCTCGACCTATTGCTATCCATACCCGATACGACGTCTGCTTCCTGTCCTGACTTCTGCCTACCATCCGCCTCTAACCCGCTGTGCCAAGCGTTGCCCTGGGTTCCAAGCACCATCTCCCAGACGACACAGAGGATCCATAAACAAACCGATGAGAACCGTTATAGTTTGGACAACCCATGGATCCCCTTGACAGAGCCCTGCCTGACACAGCTGATATGACTCAGGAGCTTTCTAGACAACGAGTCTGCCAAGATCAGCTTTTTCAGCTACTGCAAAATGTGTCCACTCGTTTGAACGAACTAGCGTCTCCAGCGCCTCCGATACCACCACCACCACCACATCAAGCCCCTGTCTACAGTCCTGGACTACATTTACCTACGCCTGCCCGCTATGAGGGAGACCCCAAGACCTGCAGAGGATTTGTTAATCAATGCACCATCCATTTCGAAATCATGGCGCATCATTTTTCCTCAGACCGCGCTAAGGTGGCCTACATCCTGTCCCTGCTGTCTGGTGAAGCGCTGGCTTGGGCATCGCCCTTGCTGGAGTGAAACGACCCCATCATGTACAACATTCAGAACTTTGTCTCCACTTTTAAAAGGGTGTCTGAAGAACCGGGTTGAGCCTCTTCTGCAGCTTCCTCTCTTATCAGGCTCCGGCAGGGAACCTTCACAGTAGGCCAATAGGCCATTCATTTTCGCACCCTGGCTACAGAACTCCAGTGGAATAAGGAGGCTTTGGTATCTACCTTCTGGGAGGGTCTGGCGGGCCGAATCAAGGATGAACTTGCTGGCCGAGACCTTCCACCGTCCTTGGATGACTTGATTACTCTTGCTAATCGAATAGATATACGTTTCCGTGAGAGACAACAAGAATCTGCTCGAGGCAATTAGACATCACGGTTGGCACAAATCTTCCAAAGGCCTCTTCTGGCCTCATCTTCCTCTTGATCGGATGAACCCATGCAGGTGGAGAGAACGAGACTCACGCCTGAGGAGCGCCAGAATAGACGAAAGTTGAATTTATGTTTGTATTGTGTTGGTAAAACACACTTCCTCAAGGACTGTCCACTGAGGCCGGAAAACTCCAATGCCTAGGGCAAGTAGGAAAGGCTACCCTAGGTGGAATACCTTCCTCTCAAAAGATGACCATACCAGCAAAACTGTCCTTTGCAGGAACCACTTTCTGCGTTCAAGCATTCCTAGATTCCGGATCCGCTGGGAATTTTCTGTGCCAGTCCTTGGTAAATCGCTACCGAATCCGAGTGCAAAAACTGACCAAACCATTATCCATTGCTTCTGTAGATGGGAGGCATCTACAGGAGACTATCTATCTCGTCACCGAGCCCATTTTCTTGTTAACAGCGGCGCTGCACCAGGAACGTATCTCCTTCTATGTTTTAAGGAACTCTCTGAACCCTTTGCTACTGGATCTACCGTGGTTCCAGAAGCACTCTCCTGTTATTGACTGGACTGGAGGTCAAATTACCTGCTGGAGTGACTTCTGTCACCAACATTGTCTAAAATCTATTCGCCCACCCATGCCTCAGTCTACAGAACCTAACTCAGCAGGACTTCCTACTCCATACAAGAGCTTCTCTGAAGTCTTCTGTAAACAACAAGCTGAATCGCTGCCTCCTCACAGGCCATATGACTGTGCCATAGACCTGGTCCCCAACGCCACGCCTCCCAGAGGTAGAGTCTACCCTTTGTCTTTGCCCGAGACAAAGGCCATGTCTCGGTATATCCAAGAAAATCTGGAGAGAGGAATCATCCGTAAGTCCTCCTCTCCTGCTGGCGCCGGGTTTTTCTTTGTGGGGAAAAAAGACGGCTCCCTGCGTCCTTGTATTGATTACCGAGGATTGAATAATATCACGCTAAAGAACCGTTAGCATTGATCTCAGAACTCTTTGACCGCCTACAGGGGGTGAGAATTTTCACCAAACTAGACCTTCGTGGAGCTTATAACCTCATCCGTATCCGCGAGGGAGACGAAAGGAAAACCGCATTCAAGAGTCGTGATGGGCATTTTGAATACCTCGTCATGCCCTTTAGACTTTGTAATGCTCCTGCGGTTTTCCAGGCTTTTGTTAATGACATTTTTCGGGATCTGTTGTACAGCTGTGCGGTGGTTAACCTAGATGACATTTTAATCTTTTCTCCCAATATTCAAACTCATCGTGTGCATGTGTGCCAAGTGTTACAGCGTTTGCGAGTGAACTCCCTGTTTGCCAAACTAGAAAAATGCCTCTTCAAGAAAACCAGTCTGTCTTTCTTGGGGTATGTCATTTCCGACCAGAGACTTCAAATGGATCCAGCCAAGCTATCTTCAATTCTCAACTGGCCTCGTCTGCAAGGACTCAAAGATGTTCAACGCCTGCTGGGATTCGCAAATTATTACCGCCAATTTATTCCTCATTTCTCCTCTATAACAGCTCCTATTTCTGCACTGACCAAAAAGGGGGTTAATGCCAAAGACTGGACCATGGAGGCTGAAGCCGCATTCCAAGCCCTTAAAATTGCCTTCTCTTCTGCTTCAGTCCTACATAGACCGGATTCCACCAAACCCTTTGTTCTGGAGGTCGATGCTTCATCTGTGGCAGTCGGAGCTATTCTTTCACAAAAGACTTGTAGAGGGAGACTGTTATAGCGTGAACGCAGACATCGCAGAGACATAGCAACTAACATCACGAGACAAGGACGGCCACCAATAGAGCCGTGAGACCAAATTTTTAGTACCAGTTATCCCTGGATGATCACACAAAACAGAATTATGTAACTCATTGAGCAAACAAAATCTTAACTGAGGAGGTACAAACAATTTTCCCAGCAGGAATAGTTTGCATAGCAAGTTGTTGACATTCTTTAATTTCAGTAGTAAGATTAGATGATATTGCAGAAACCACTATCCCCTTAGATAAAATAGGTTCAGGATGAAAGTCGGGGACCTGTGAAGAACAAAAGCTTCGGGATAATGCGTCGGCCCTGACATTTTTAGACCCGGGTCTGTAGGTTACAATGAAGTCAAATTTGGTTAAAAAAAAAAGAACAAGAAAAAAAAACAAGGCCCACCTCACCTTTCTGGGATTGTGTCTTTTGGAAGATTCTAAAAAAGTCAGGGTTTTAGGGTCATCCAGTACAGTAATTTGATATCTGGCCCTCTCTAGAAAGTGGTGCCACGCTTCAAATGCCCACTTAATAGCAAGATGCTCACAATTACATATATCATAGTTTTTTCAGTGGAAGAAAGTTTACGAGAAAACTAAGCACAGGGGTGTAAGTTGGTTAATACAGACAGGGGCGTAGCTAAAGGCTCATGGGCCCCGATGCAAAGGTTCATCTTGCTCCCCCAAAACTTCTCATGGCCGTTGCATTGGTGGGTTTCCTAAGTGACCCAACAATGCAGCACTAGCAGCCAGGGGCGTCACTAAGGATTTAAAACATCAGGGGAAATAGCCCCAATACATATGTGCCCCCCCCTAAAAAAATGTGTGTGTGTAGGCATATGTGTGTGTCTATGTGTATGTATATGTATATGTATACTGTGTATGAGACAGCATATCTATAGCACTACGACCCTATAGCTATGGAGAGGATTAGATACAGCGGCTCAGCAGACAGTATCACACATGATAGGATTAGAAATAGGGTCCAGCTCGCTGACATTGTGGCTCCATTGCTGGTCCCAGGAAAGTTAAGCATGTGTGTTTGTGTTTTTTTACAAGTTCAGTTGTTGGACTACTTCAGATTCGAGGACTTCTTCGATAACGGCATTTTTTTTATTCTGAATAAAATGGTTAATGAGGGTTGTGTGTGGGATTTTAATTTCAATAAAATATTTTATCTATGACTTTGTATTTTTTTAACTTTATTACTACCACCTTAGTAATAGCTGCTGGCTGACTGACAACGCCCATTACTAAGGCGGGGCTTAATGTTAGACATGAAGAGGCTAACACTGACCCCCATTATTACCCCGGTACCCACTGCCACCAGGGGTACCGGGAAGAGCCGGGTACGATCCAGTACCCGACCCTCTGTAGTGACGGAAGGGCACTAGCGCGGCCGCAGGTTGTTATTATTAGGCTGGGAAAGCCCAAAAACAGTGGCCTTTCCCACCCTGGTAATGCTAGCCTGCTGCTGCTGTGTTGTATCTGGCTGGTTATAAAAATGGGGGAACCCCACATCGTGCTTTCCAATTATTATTATTATTTTTTTTTTAAATGACGTGGGGTCCCCCCCATGTTTCATAACCAGCCAGATAAAACACAGCAGCAGCAGCAGCCTAGCGTTACCAGGGTGAGAAGGACCACTGTTTTTGGCCTTTCCCAGCTGAATAATACCAGCCTGCATCCGCCCCAGTGCCCGACCATCACTACAGATGGTCGGGTACTGGATCATGCCTAATTCTTCCTGTCCCCCCGTGGTGGCGGTGGGTAACAGGGTAATAATGGGGGTTAGTGTTAGCCTTTTCACCGGCTTACACTAAGCCCCGTCTTAGTAATGGACACAGTCAATAATTGAGCGGCCATTACTAAGGCGGTAGCGATAAAGTTTAAAAAAAAATACAAAGACATAGAAAAAATGTATTTATTGAGATAGAAATCCCCCCCACAACCCTTGTTAACCATTTTATTGAGAATAAAAAAAGCCGTCATCTAAGTAGTCTTCGAATCCGACATAGTCCAGCGACTGAACCTCTAAAAAAACAAAAAAAAAACGTTGGTAAGGGCCTGTTCACATCACCGCAGCCCTTCCGTTAAGGGGTTCTGACAGAGGTTTCCGTCCAGACGGAAACCATTAGCAAAGATTCCGTCACCATTGAGCTCAATGGGGATGCAAATGGAAGCTAAGGTTTCCGTTTGCCTTTCCGTTGAGGAGTTAACCCGACCGAAACCTCAGACGGAACCCCTCAATGGAAGGGCAATGCTGGTGTGAACAGGGCCTTAGATACGGGGCCCATGTGCATGTGTGATACTAATTGTTGGACCCTGTATCTAAGCCTAAGGTAGGCTTAGATACAGGGTCCAGCAGACTAATCTTATACAGTATAAGATTACTATCTCCTGGGGCCCTGTATCTATGCCTAACACATGATAGGCTTAAAAAGGGTTGTCCAGTCCCTAAACCTCTGGATAGGCCATCAATAGCTGATGGGTCGGAGTCCAACTCCCGGGACCCCTGACAATCAGCTATTTTAAAGGGTGTGCAGTGCTCCTACGAGCGTTGCTTCCCCTTCATTTCCTTTACTTGCTCACACTGTGAATCGCTGACATGTCCAAGTCGGCGATTCATGAGAAAGTGACGGGAATGAAGGGGAAGAAACGCTCGTACAAGCGCTTCACTCCCTTCAAAACAGCTGATGGGCAGCGGTCCCAGGAGTCGGACCCTGACCCATCAGCTTCAGCAGACAGTAATATTAAACTTACTCTACTCTTCGACCTGAGCGGAGGTCCTGGATCATCCAGGGTCGCGATGTTGTGCGCAGCGCATAGTGTTGTGACGTCATGCGCTGCGCACAGAGCTGTGACCTCAGAACCTTTGCTGCGCTCCGCAAAGAGTGGGGTAAGTACTGTCAGTCACTATAGTAACAGGGGCCTGTGTAGTTTATTACATAGGCCCCAGTTACTATAGTAACTATCATTGATGTGGTGCAGGGGCCATAGGCCTCCTGACTTCGGGGCCCGGTCGCAATTGCGACCGCTTCGACCCCTATAGTTATGCCACTAAATACAGATGATCCTTGAGACAACACAGCCCATACACCTATTTCTGAGGCATCAACCTCAACAATAAAGGGACTAGAAAGATCAGGTTGAACAAGAACAGGCGCTTTCATAAAACACTGTTTTAAGATTTCAAATGCAGAGACCGCACTAGGTTTCCAATTAACAAGATCAGAACCCACTTTAGTAAGATCCCTCAAAGGTTTTGCAATGGAGGAAAAATGATAAATACATTTTCGGTAATAATTAGCAAAACCCAAGAACCTCTGCAAAGCCTTTAAAGGATGGGTGTCGCGAAAAAAAATTTTTTATATCAATTTGATTTTAGTGTGTTATTAAAATAGATTTTATTTATTTGTGTGTTTGTGTTTTACTTTTTTATTTTTTCTAACTTTTACTTCACTATGGGGGCTGCCATTTTTTTTTCCATCTCTGTATGTGTCGATTAACGACACATACAGAGATGGAATACGGCACATACATCCCCATAGAGAATGCGAACGGGAGCTGTTCCATTTACTATGGTGTATGCCGTCTGCGTGGGAACGCCGCATGCGCCGCTCCCACACAGTCCAAAAGGAAGGTCTTCGGCCGAGCGACATCCAGCGCCATTTTCATGTGGACCGGAAGCCGCGGCCGGACAGTAAGATGACTACTTCCGGTCGCGGCTTCCGGACATGTGATTAGAAGCAAGTACTTGGAGCGGAGCGTGCAGACGCAGCGAAGGGAGCGGCGGCAGCGGCGGCGGCAGGAGCAGGTAAGTTATGTTTGTGTATGTTTGTGTTTTACTGTGTGATTACCACTGTATGTAAGCCTACTACACTGTGCATTTGCTCAAAAAATGGCGGCACACAGTGTAGGAGGTTTGAACATTCAACCCCCTCCTTTTTCCTGGCACTAGCCAGGATAAGGGAGGGGGGATTCTATGAGCTCACTAGAGCGAGTGTATCTATACCAAATTTGCAGCATAAAGCAATGAGGTTGCTTTACCACATTGCAATGCTGCAATTTTGGGAATTGCTCCCTCTAGTGACCAGCAAATGGAAATGTTATAAATTAGAATCTAATTTATAATATTTCCTGAGTTGTGAAAAAATGAAAAAAAATAAGACAATGTCTAATCATGTATATACTAACAGTTAAACTAAAAAAATAAAAAAATTCTAGCAACACATTCCCTTTAATGAAGTGGGTTGAACCCAATCATGGATTGCTTGAACCTTAGCGGAGTCCATACAGAAATCATGAGGAGACTGCAGATATCCTAATAAATTAATTTCTTGAACTCCAAAATGACATTTTTTAAGTTTTGCGTAAAGGCAATTTTCCCTCAGTATTTGGAGGACTGACCTTACATGTTGGACATGACAGGACCAATTGGAAGAAAATACAAGAATATCATCCAGATATACCACCACTAAACGTCCAACAAAATTCCTGAAAATATCATTCACCAGGTTTTGAAAAACTGCTGGGGCATTACTTATACCAAAAGGCATGACTAAGTACTCATAATGACCGTCCGGAGTATTAAATGCTGTCTTCCACTCAACCCTTTGAGGATCCGAACCAAATTGTAGGACCTGCGTAAATATAGTTTAGAGAACCACCTGGCTCCTGGGATCTGATTAAACAGGTCTGGGATGAGTTGAAGAGGATATTGATTCTTAACAGTAATCTTATTCAATTCATGATAGTCGATGCATGGTCTTAAACCGCCATCTTTTTTTTCAGCAAAGACAAAACCAGCTCCCACTGGAAAAGTAGATGTACGAATATGAGCCTTACGGAGACTGTCCTTTATATAATCTTTCATTGCCTGTTTTTCCGAAGCAGAAAGATTATAAATCCGCCCCTTGGGCAACTTTGCATGAGGGAGGAGTATGATAGGACAGTTGTACGGTCTATGAGGAGGGAGAGATTGGGAACCAACTTCAGAAAAGACATCCTCATAATCTTGAATATACTCAGGCAATGATGGTGTGATGCAAGCAAAATTAGTAGTAGACAAAGACATGCAAGAATCATAAAATGTAGAACTCCTCTTAACTAAATCTGCTTTCACCCAATCAATAACAAGATTATGTGTCTGTAACCATGGTAAAGCCAATACTATTTCGGAGGGGAAATATTCTAAAATAAAGAAAAAAATTTGTTCAGTATGCGAAGTACCCACTTTCAATGTAACAGGCGGAATACAGAATTTGACTGAGCCTTGAGCGAGAGGAGTATTATCAATAACGAAAACCTTGACTGGGGTACTCAGCTGAACAAAAGGGATAGCCAACTTTTTAGCAACCTGAAAATCTAAGAAATTTGCTGCAGAACCACAAACCACAAAAGTTTGTCCAGAAACACAAACATTATCAAAACACAAATCAACAGGCAAAAGGATTTTTTTTTTAAATGTGTGAAAAACCTGACTGCCCAGATGGCATTCCCAGGGACCATCTAGGCTCTGCAGTTTTCCGGAGCCGGGCGTTCTGGGCATTTGGAACAGTTCTTAAGTGAATGACCAGCGTTCCCACAATAGAAACACAGCCCCTTCAGTTTTTGGAAAAGTTTTCGTTCCTGAGAAGACATAGTGGAGCCCAAGTGCATGAGTTCTTAAGAATCAGAAGAGGGGCTCTCAGCGCAGGGAAGGGGAGTAGCCATAACAAATTTTTCTTTTTTTCGCTCACGCAGTCGTCCGTCCAGATGTACCAGCAGGGTCATGGTATCCTCTAGAGTAAGGGGTGGAGAATAATTAATTTAAAAATCCTTTACGTTTTCTGAAAGGCCTCGGCGGAATTGGCAACGGAGCGCAGCATCATTCCACCGAGAATAAATAAACCACCGCCCTAACTTCGAACAATAATCCTCGACAGGTCGTAGTCCCTGCTGGAGAGATAACATCTTGGCCTCCACTACTGCAGTGACATCTGGTTCTCCATAAATTAATCCCAGAGCTTCAAAAAATTATTCCACAGAAAAAAAGTTTTGGATATCAGGTCCCAATGAAGAGGCCCAGGTTTGAGGATCACTCTACAAGAGCGAAATAACGATACCCACTCGCTGCTGCTCAGCTCCAGAGGAGATAGGTCTCAGACGAAAATACAATTTCCAACTGTCCCGAAAATTAACTAAAGTCTTACGATCTCCAGAGAAATTATAAGGTAAGTTCACTTTCAGCTCAACAGGAGATGCCACTGGAGCGAGTGCTCGGGCCTACGCAGTTTCCTGCTGTTGAACCTTTACAGCCAGACCTTACACAAGCTGAGTCAAACCTTACATCTTTTCCACCAGAGCTTTCATGGGTTCCATCAAGGAAAAAATTATATATAAGGCTTGTGAATCTGTTAAGGAAATGCAAGTGGAGCGATACCTCAAGACTGCTGGATTCTGCCAGGAGGGAGCATGCACGTAAACCCGCAACCTCAAATCCATAACCCCTCTGATCGACAGAGTCTAAGGCTACTCTAAGGTGTTCGCCAGAGCTGACCACAAGGTGGGATGGACTTTGCTGCTTAGAACCCAGGTTGTCTTAACAGAGTGTAGTTTTGGAAAAGAGGTGGAATGCAGGCAAACCTGAGCTGGAAACCAGACAGCCAGTAGGTTAACTGAAAGTCCAGAAACGGAAAAGAGGTAATCAGACAAGCCATGGTCAAAACCAGTCGGAAGCAGATAATGAGAATCAGTAAGCGGATGGTTAACGAGAGCCAAGACGAGATCAGTATACAAGAAGTCCAGAAATCAGAAGTGCAGGAGCAGTCAGGAGCTTGATCAGAAACCAGGAGATAGGAAAATTCACAAGCAAAGACAGGTGGGAAAAGACAGGTATAAATAAAACACCACAGCTGATTGGCAGAAGGATAGAGAAGAGAGATAGGCTCAAGGTAAAGAAGAAACGCCCAGAAGCTAGTCAGGTTGTCACAGCAACCTTAAAGAGCTTCTGTCACCACATTAGAAGTGCCCAATCTCCTACATAAAGTGATTGGCGCTGTAATGTAGATAACAACAGTGTTTTTTATTTTGAAAGACGATCAATTTTGAGCAAGTTATGCACAATTTTAGATTTATTCTAATTAGTTTCTTAATAGACAACTGGGAGTGCTTTTACTTTTTTACCAACTGGGCGTTGTAAAGGGAAGTGTCATACACTTCTCATCGTTCCTGCCAAGCTGGTTTCACTGCACACACAGCGTGATCTAGACATCACCTCCAGCCAGGACGTGATGTCTTTTCATCACTGTTGACACTTCGGTAAAGTTTCTGTGAATGACAGCACATGTGATCTTGCAAGATCTGGCTGGAGGTGATGTCTATTCACTCCCAAGACACTTCGGAAAAGTTAATATGAGAGTATGTGACTGCACAGCGTGATCTCGCGAGATCACGCTGTGTTGCGAGTACAGTTAAAAATCAATGGAGAGAAGTGTATGAAGCTGATTGGTCAGCGTCATACACTTCTCTTTACAACGCCCAGTTGGTAAAAAAGTAAAAACATGCCCAGTTATCTATTAAGAAACTAATTAGCTTAAATCTAAAATTGTGAATAACTTGCTCAAAATTTATCGTTTTTCAAAATAAAAAACACTCTTGTTATCTACATTACAGCACCGATCACATTATGTAGGAGATAGGGCACTTATAATGTGGTGACAGAGCCTCTTTAAGGGAACATGAATTTTCCTAACACCTTCATCAATTAACTAGGCAAAAGGTCTGGAGTTGATTCCAGGTGTGGCATTTGCATTTGAAAGGTGTTGCTGTGAACCCACAACATGAGGTCAAAGTAGCTTTCAATAAAAGTGAAACAGACCATCGTTAAGATAAAAATAATTAAGAAATCCATCAGAGAGATAGCACAAATGTTAGGAGTGGCCAAATCAACAGTTTGGTATATTCCTGAAAACCAAGAGCGAACTGGTGATTCGTGTACTCCAAAAGGCCTGGACGTCCATGAAAGACAACAGTGGTGGATGATAGCAGAATCCTTTCCATGGTGAAGAAAAACCCCTTCACAACATCTACCCAAGTGAAGAACACTCTCCTGGAAGTAGGTGTATCAGTATCTAAGTCTACCATAAAGAGAAAATTTCATGAGCGCAAATACAGAGGGTTCCCCACAAGGTGGAAACCATTAATCAGCCTCAAAAATAGAAAGGCCATATTAGATTTTGCCAAACAACATCTAAAGAAGCCAGCCCAGTTCTGGAACAGCATTCTTTGGACAGATGAAACTACGATCAACCTGTACTAGAATGATGGGAGGAAGAAAGTATGGAGAAGGCTTGGAATGACTCATGATCCAAAGCACACCACATCCTCTGTAAAACATGGTGGAGGCAGTGTGATGGCATGGGCGTGCATGGCTGCCAAAGGCACTGGGTCACTAGTGTTTATTGATGATGTGACTGAAGACAGAAGCAGCCGGATTAATTCTGAATTGTTCAGGGATATACTTTCTTCTCAGATTCAACCAAATGTAGCAAGGTTTATTGGACGTCGCTTCACAGTACAGATGGACAATGACCCACAACATACTGCGAAAGCAACCCAGCAGTATTTTAAGGCAAAGAAGTGGAATATTCTGCCAAGTAAATCACCAGATCTCAACCCGATCGAGCATGCATTTCACTTGCTTAAGACAAAACTTAAGGCAGAAAGACCCACAAACAAGCAACAACTGAAGACAGCTGCAGTAAAGGCCTGGCAAAGCATCAAAAAGGAGAAGTTGTTTCATTTCAAATCCAATATGGTGGCATGCAGAGACCAAATCATGAAGATTGTGTCACTGTCCAAATAATTGTGGACCTAACTGTAGCTCCTTGTGCTACACTGTTTCCGGAACTCGCATAAAATTAAAAGGGAGGTCCAGAAAGAGCATAGTTCAATGTGCTACATTTTCCGAAGATGTACGGGGTAGTTTGACCCTCTGTTCTCGAGATAGGTTTGGGTCCCAGAACTGGGACCTGCATCTATGAGGCATATACTATGTTATAAACGTCTGAGAATATATAGTTTTAAGTATATAGTTATATAAAATCAACAATAATTTAAAAAAAACAAAAAAACATTATGGGATAGAAAAACTTTAATGAAAAATGTATTAAATATAACAGAAAACAGTTTAAAAAAAAATAACAAGTCATACAAATACAATATTATTATATTTAATAAATTGTATTACCTAAAGGTTATAAAACACCAAACAATAATTACGTGTTTGATATCAGCATAACCGTAACAACCTCTTATATAAATATATAACAGTACTCAGAGGCATAGCTAGGTTCTCCAGCACCCAGGGCAAAGATTCAGTTTGGCGCCCCCCCCCCAACCTCTTTCCCGACATCTCCTTCCCTCTCGCCATGTTTGTTTTCTCTACCAATCGATGTGTCATTTCTTTTCCAGATTTCTTTTTATGTAACTCGAGCATAAAAACATTTGTACATTTTACAAGCAATATAGTTCTTTACACAACACCAGAATAGTGCTCAGTACATAAATACAACCCCAGAACCAAGCTCTATACATATATACAGCATCAGCACAAATACAGCTCAATTTAGTGCAACCCCTGCCATATAGATTCACATTAAATTGTTTCCAGCTCACAGCATGGCCCGAACAATGGTGAGGATATGCTGGGAGATGCTGTTTCACAAAAAATAAATCCTATCATAATCATATCACCCATGATCTCGCTGCAGATCACACAGTGACTACAGTACTAATTAGAGGCAGAATAAACATTTACATTAAGTGACTCACCGGTGACGTCTCAGATTTTAGTTCTTTTTCTCCATCCGGTCCAGACCTCTATGATGACTTCTCCCGGTCACAGCCCATTTCTGCAGTTTGCCGCTCAGATGTCTTCAGCTTCTCACTTTTCCTACATTTCTACACCTATAAACAAAGATAAAGTTCTCACTATACCACACACTACGCCCCTAAATATAATAATGCCATACACTGCACCTCTAATTATAACAGCACCATACACCGTGTCACACACACACACACACACACACACACACACTGTGCCTGCCATAGAGCCCCCTGTAGATAGTGCCCGTCTGTATAGTGTCCCACATATAGCTCCCCCTATAGTACTCTACAGATAGCCCACCCCTGTATATAGCCCCCTGTATATAGCCCCCTTTATATATAGCCCACCCCTGTATATAGTGCTCCACAGATAGCCCACCCCATTATATAGCCCCCTGTAGATAGAGCCTCACCATAGAAAAAGCCCCCCCGTAGATAAAGCCCCCCTGTAGATAAAGCCACCCCCTGTAGATAATGCCACACACTTTTTTATTACGATAAAATAACAAACTATTCAAACTCACCTAAACCGCTTCCCGACCGCCCACTGTATATTCACATCGGCACTTGCTGGGCTCTGTGCAGCGCCAACGTGAATTCACGGTGGGTGTTAAAAGCGCAATCCGGGTGTCTCAGAGTAGCGCTGACACCCAGATCGCGCTGTTATCCCCTGCCTCTGGTCCCGGAGATATGATCGGGACCTGATTAGTTCAGGTCCCGGTCATGTGATCGCAGGGAAAGTGTGTTGTAGCAACGAACTGGAAAGTTTGTTGCTATAACAAACTAGAAAGTTTGTTTCTACAACAAACTTTCCCGGGGACCGATTGCGGGTGCTGCAGTCGGTTATAAGGCAGAACCAGGGGCCATACAACGGCCCCGGGTCTGCCATGCACGACAGCCTATGAGAACCAGCTGGATGATGGTTCTCATAAGCTTCCTGTCAGTGTGACTCTCAGCGTCACACTGACAGTATATATATAATACGTTACACTACCTAGGTAGTGTAATGTATTATAGCAGCGATCAGTGCTGTCAGTCTTCAAGTAAAACAAGTAAAAAGTAAAAAATAAAGTAATAAAAATGTTTTATAAAAGTAAAAAAAAAAAAAATGCTTTTCTTCCTATAATAAGTCTTTTATTATAGGGGGAAAATGAAAATGTTAAAAAAGTACACATATTTGGTATGACCGCGTTCGTAACGACCCAAACTATAAAACTATAATATTATTTTTCCCGCACGGTGAACAGCGCAAAAAAAATAATTAAAAAACAATGTCAGAATCACTATTTTTTGGTCATCAACATTCCCAAAATATAGAATAAAAAGTGATCAAAAAGTCGCATGTATCCCAAAATAGTACCAATACAAACTACAACCCGTCCCGCAAAAAACAAGCCCTTACACAGCTTTTTTGACAGAAAAATAAAAAAATTATGGCTCTCAGAATATGGTGACACAAAAAATAAATAATTTTATCGAAAAGTGATTTTATTGTGCAATCGCCACAAAACATAAAAAAAACTATATACATATGGTATCGCCGTAATCGTACCGACCCGCAGAATAAGGTAAAATGTCATTTATAGCGCATGGTGAAAAGTGTAAAAAAAAATACAAAGAACATTGTCAGAATTTATGTTTCTTTGTCACTTTGCTTGCCAAAAAAATCTAATAAAAAGTGATCAAAAAAACAATTCACATGTACCCTAAAATGGTACCAATGAAAAGTACAAATTCTCCCGCAACAAATAAGTCCTCACACAGCTCCGTTGGAGAAAAAATAAAAAAGTTCTGGCTCTCAGAATATGGCGATGCAAAATGTGCAGAGTGTTCCAAAAGCGGATAAGATCGGGCGCCATTTATCAGTGCGACACCGGCCACATATCTATGAATTATTATTTATTTACCCCATTATTATACCCTCTTATTATGTCCTGATGTACTCTGCCCAGTTTACACATACCCCCACATTATAAATTGAAATACCAGCAAAACCCCAAACAGAACAGTTACCAAGCAAAATCTGCGCTCCAAAAGCCAAATGGCGCTCCCTCCCTTCTGAGCCCCACAGCGTGCGCAAACACCAGCTTACGTCCACATATATGATATTTTATATCCGGGAGAACCCGCTCAACATTGTACGAGGTATTTGTCTTCAGTGGCACAAACTGGGCACAATATATTGTGCATTAAAATGGCATATCAGTGGAAAATTGTAATTTTCAATTTGCACCATCCGCTGCGCATTAACGCCTACGCGCACCACGACTTAATAGCATGTCGTGCTGCGGGGGGTTATATATGGAGCGGGCTCACGCGCTGCACCCGCTCCATATTCTGCAGGTGTCAGCTGTGTATTACAGCTGACACCCGGGACTAATGGACAGGAACAGCGATCTCGCTATTACAGGAGTCTGTAAAATTACATTATACTGCAATACATTAGTATTGCAGTGTATTGTACCAGCGACCTAATGATCGCTCGTTCCAGTCCCCTAAAGGGACTTTTGGGAGGTTTCCACTGTTTTGGTACCTCAGGGGCTTTGCAAATGCGACATGACACCCGAAAACCATTCCAGCTAAATTTGAGCTCCAAAAGCCAAATATTGTTCCTTCCCTTCTGAGTCCTGCCGTGGGTCCAAACAGCAGTTTATTACCACATATGGCATACTGCTGTAATAAGGACAAATTGCTTTACAAATTTTGGGGTGATTTTTCTCCTTTATTCATTGTAAAAATTAAACATTTCTATGTTTTTTCAGAAAGGAGTAGATTTTCATTTTCACGGCCTAATTCCACTAAATTCAGCAAAAAAACTGTGGGGTCAAAATGCTAACTATACCCCTAGAAAAACTCCTTGAGGGGTGTAGTCTTCAAAATGGGTTCAGTTTTGGGGGGATTCCACTGTTTTGCGTACTCCAGGGCGTTGCAAACGTGACATGGCACTGAAAACCAATCCAGCAAAATCTACGCTTCAAAATCCAAATGGCGCTCCTTCCTATCTGAGCTCTGCTGTGGGTCCAAACAGCAGTTTAGTACCACATATGGGGTATTGTCGTAATTGGGAGAAGTAGCTTTACAAGTTTTGGGGTACTTTTTAATCTTTATTCCTTGCAAATATAATTTTTTTAAATATTTTTTCAGAAAAAAAGTAGATTTTCACTTTCACAGACAAACTCCAATAAATATAGCAAAAGACCTATGGGGTCAAGATGCTAACTATACCTCTAGATAAATTCCTTGAGGGGTGTAGTTTCCAAAACCGTCTCACTTTTGGGGGATTTCCACTGTTTTGGCACTACAAGACCTCTTCAAACCTGACATGGTGCCTAAAATATATTCTAAAAAAAGGAGGCCCCAAAATCCTCTCCGTGCTCCCCTGTTTCTGAGGCCGGTGTTTCAGTCCATTATCACACTAGAGCCACATGTGGGATATTTCTAAAAACTGCAGAATCTGGGCAATAAATATTGAGTTGCATTTCTCGGGTAAAACCTTCTGTGGTACAGAAAAATGTATTACAAATGAATTTCAGCAAAAAAATAAATTTTGTAAATTTCACCTCTACTTTGCTTTAATTCCTGTGAAGCGCCTAAAGGGTTAAGAAACTTTCTGAATGCTGTTTTGAATACTTTGAGGGGTGCAGTTTTTAATATGGTGTGATTTATGGGGCCTATCTAGTACATAAGGCCCTCAAAGCCACTTCAGAACTGAACTGATCCCTGTAAAAATAGCCTTTTTAAATTTTCTTGAAAATGTGAGAAATTGCTGCTAAAGTTCTAAGCCGTGTAACGTCCTAGAAAAATAAAATAATGTTCAAAAAACAATGCAAATATAAAGTAGACAAATGGAATATGTAAAATAGTAACTATTTTGTGTGGTATAACTAACTGTCTTACAAGCAGATACATTTAAAATGAGAAAAATCATAATTTTTGCAAATTTTCTCTAAATTTTGGTGTTTTTCACAAATAAGCAATGAATTTATTGACCAAATTTTTCCACTAACATAAAGTACAATATGTCACGAGAAAACAATCTCAGAAACGCTTGGATAGGCAAAAGCATTCCAGAGTTATTAACACATAAATTGACACATGCCAGATTTGAGAAAATGGGGCTGGTCATGAAGGCCAAAATGAGCTCGGTCTTGAAAGGGTTAATCCCGTTCCCACGCCGTCCGGCAGCAATGCAGACCTGCTCTCTTCTGCGCAGGTCTCCTGGGGTTGAACGCTTCCCTGTCATTCAGCGCCTTTCAACGACGCAAGCGGCGCAAATTATCGTGCAGCTTCACTCGTAGAAAGGCGCTGAATGGCCGGCAGTGGCGGATTAAGTAGACCATAGGCCCTGGGCTGTTCCACAAACTTGGGCCTCCCTTCCCCACCGCCGCTCTGCCGTGTCTATAGTGAACACCACCTTTTTGTGTGAGCATTGACAAATGGTTGTTACGATTCCCCTTGTCAAAGGGCTGTGTCCCTACATACTGACAGTCTCCAACCATCGCTGACAGTCTCCAACCATCGCTGACAGTATCACACTGTGTAGGACACATCCTCCTGACAATGGGAAAGGTAACTCATATTTGTCTATTAGCTCTGGGTACACAGAGATATGTAGAATACAAGGATTACCTGCAACAGACGTGTCAGGAGAGGAGATTCCTTATAGATCCAGTGACGTCTTCTCTGATTGGAGCCGTTTTCTTTTCTTCTCCATCTGACGCAGTCCGTTATGGTGACTTCTCCTGATGAGACATCTTTGCCCATCACTTCTGCAGCAATTTCCAGCCCCTATAGAAACACCCAAATTTAGACACCAAGGCCCAGGACCATACATTAAAGGGGTGGTGCAGGCACAGACCGTTTTTTATACTGATGACCTATCGATGTGCCCGGACAACCCCTTTTACTCAGACTTATACATTTGGACCACAGACTAGATTATAGAATACATACAGACCCCAGCCATTCTAAACTATTGCAGTCCCCAGACCAGACGCCCTAAACAAATACAGACCCCATCACAAGCACCCTAAATAAATTCAGACCTCAGACCGGACCCCTAAATACAGACACCAGACCTGACTCCCTACACTAATAATGACCCCAGACCTGACTCCCTTAATACAGACCTCAGACCAGACCCCCTAAACTAATACAGACCCCTAAATAAAGACCCCAAAACTAATACAGACCCCTAAATACAGACCCAATAAACTAATACAGACCCCAGACCACTCCCCCAAATACAGACCCCCTAAATACAGACACCAGACCTCAAACTAATACAGACCCCCTAAATACAGCCCCCCAGACCAGACCCCCTATTCTAATAGAGACCCCAGACCAGACCACTAAATACAGACGCCCTAACCTAATACAGACCCTAGAACAGGCCCCCTAAATAGACCCTGTAAACTAATACAGACCCCAGATCAGACTCCCTAAATACAGACCCCTAAATAAAGACCCCTAAACTAATACAGACCCTTAAACAGGCCCCCTAAATAGAACCTATAAACTAATACAGACCCCAGACCTCAAACTAAAACAGACCCCCTAAATACCGACCCCAGACCTCAAGCTAAAACAGACCCCCTAAATACCGACCCCAGACCTCAAACTAAGACAGACCCCCTAAATACCAACCCCAGACCACTTAAACTAACACAGACCCCTAAATATACAGACCCTAAACCCCTTAAACTGATACAGACCCCAGACCAGACCCCCTAAATACAAACCCCTTAAACTAATAGACACCAAACCTCCTAAATACAGTCCCCAAACCAGGCCCCCTAAATACAGACCCCACACCAGACCCCCTAAATACAGTCCCCCTAAATACAGACCCATTAAACAAATCAATCCCCTTATACTTACAGTCAGTCTTCTCTGTGGAGTCGATGCTGCTGCCGCTGCTGTTCGCACTGCGGTCATGTGACCAGCAGGTCTCTAAGCAATAGTGAGAACTTCAGAGATGAGGTCATGTGACCTTATGTCTAAAGGTTCTTTTGCAGGACATACACAATGCAGTTTCGTCGCGTTTTTTGCCGCGATTTGCGGCAAAATCACGACAAAACTACAATGTACCATGATATTATGCCATTGATTGCCGGGCACGGAACGTACCCGGCCATTCATTGGTTCTAATTGTACCTGTGTCCTATAGACGCAGGTACAATTATAGTGCAGGAGGGTGTGACGCTGGCGCCCCCCTCTAAGTTGCGCCCGGGGCACATGCCCCGCCTGCCCCCCCCCCTAGCTACGCCCCTGCAGTACTTAAGAGGATCTGTCACTAGTTTATTAATGCCCTTTCTCATAACTAATGTTATGGGCGCTATGATGCTGATAACAACAGTGTAATTTGTTTTTCAAAAACGTTTATTATTTGCAAAGTTAAGAGCATTTTTCTAAATATGCTAATGTGGCTATACTTGCCAAATGGAATGTGACTCTTTCTTTTCACTCTGGGCAGCCTCAGCCCCATGCTGATAGGTCAGCCTCAGGCTGTGAGGTAGCTCCACCACAGGAGAATTGCTGGTGTTGACACCCACTTGTCTAGTATGACCTCATTTGCATATTTATTTTAAAAAAAGCTCATAACTTTTTAACATTTTTTACTTTTTGGGACACCATTTTTACTAGCATTATCAGTGGGACAGCACCTATTAGATTAGTTAGATTGGGCATTACTAAACTAGTGACAGATTCTCTTTAGGTTATTGGTGTAAAAAAAAAACAAATAAGAAAAAAATATTATTTTTTTTTTGCATTTCCGTCAAAATGTTAATTATTATAACGTAATCCATAACCAAAAATGGTGCAAAAGGAAAGTTAGTGATATAACTAGGTTCATCTAAGAATAGAAAAGTTACGACCGCCGGAATGCCGAAAGGCAAAAACAAATAAATTATTTTGCTTAACCCCTTCACGCAAATAGGCATAACTATACATTCTGATTTAAAGTGCTTTCCCGCAAAAGGGCCTACAGTCATGCGCTGTAAATGAAGCTGGTGCAGGAGCTTTGCTGGCTTCATCTTCAGCGGGTGTCGGCTGTAATATACAGCTAAAATCCCACTGCAACGGTGGCAACCGCAGTTACCTCCGATCGCCGCCGTTAATCCCCTTAAATGCGGCAGTCAATAGCGGGTGCCGATGGTTGCTATGGCAACCAAGAAGCCTAGCAACAGCTTCCTGGTCGGCCATGTATGGAAGCCTATTATGCCCGAGGCAGGACATAATAGGCTAACTGTCAGTTGAAGAATGATTGTTACAATACAATGCACTACATAAGTGTATTGTACTGGGGATCAGAAGATTAGATCTTCATGTCTCCAAGTAAGTGTAAAAAAAAAAAAGTTTAAAAAAATTAAGAAAAATAAATAAATAAAAAGTTTTAAGTAATGAAAACAATAATCGCCCTGTTTCCCTGATAAAATCCTTTATAATTGGAAAAAAATATATATACTTAATAGGTATTGCCGCGTTCGGAACGGCCTGAAATATAAAATTATCATGTTATTTTTACCGCATGGTGAGCACTGTAAAAAAAAATGAAATAAAAGACAATGACAGAATTTCTTTTTTTGGTCACCTTGTCTCAAAAACAATGTAATAAAAAGTGACCAAAAGTTGCAGGTACCCACAAAAACTACAGTTCATCCCGCAAAAAACAAGCCCTCCCACAGCAATATCAACTGTAAAAACGAAAACGACGACAGTAAAACATGTTTTTTTTTCTTCTAAAAGTGAATTTTTATTGTGGGAAAATAGTAAAACATAGAAAAAACTATATAAATTTGGTATCGCTGTAATCGTATCGACCCACCGAGTGAAGTTAACATATTGCTTATACTGCACTGGGATTGCTGTAAAAAAATGAACGCCAAAATTAAACCAATACAAATTACAGCTTGTTCCACAAAAACCAAGCCCTAACACAGCTGCGTCAACGGAAAAATAAAACTTTATGACTCTCTGAGCGCAATGATGCAAAATTATGCAAAATGATGGCCAGACTCATTTTTTAGCCCCAGTAGTTTTTCACAAAAAACCCCAAAGTTTTCGACCACATATGGAATATTGCCTTACTCTGGAGAAATTGCGTAACAAATTTCTCCTGTAGGCCCAATTCTAATAAAATCTATAAGACACTTGTGGGGTCAAAATATTCACTACACCCTGTAATGTCCGTGGCTGCGGGCTGTCAGCTCCAGCCTCCCGCTGACATTCGCAGCCACGAGTCGGCAAGCGCTGGCCCCAGCCTCCTCCTCAGGAGACGCCAGCGCTTGCATCCACTAACCTCCACCGGAGCCCTTAAAGGGGCAGCGCGCGCATCGGACATCTTGAACGACCTTTGACCCGTGAGTACCCTGGGCTATAAGAGGGGTCCAGCCCCCTAGTTCGATGCCTGAGCGTTGTTAGTTTTCCCAGTCTGTCTTGCAAATGGTCCCTTAGTGTTTCCTGTTCCTGTTGTTACCCGTACCTTGTTCCCCGTTCCTGTTTCCCGTGCTTTGCCCTAGTATCAAGTCGTGCCGCGTCCTGTGTCATCTGCCACGTCCAGAGGAATCTGCTACGTCCTGTGTCATCTGCCACGTCTGCAGGAATTCGCCACGTCCTGTGTCATCTGCCACGTCTGGAGGAATCCGCAATGTCATGTGTCATCTGCCACGTCCAGAGGAATCTGCCACGTCCGGAGGAATCCGCCACGTCCTGTGTTATCTGCCACGTCTGGAGAAATCCGCCACGTCTGGCGAAACTTGCGGCTCCTGTGTCATCCCCCACGTTTAGCGCCATCTGCTGCACCCATCTCATCTGTGCCAGAGCTGCGGCCACCATCTGGACTATTCAGGTACCCTTGTGCGGGACATTGTATTTCTGGGGTGTCCTGTTGTTTGGCCAGCTGCCTCCCCGCTGCGGCGGTACGGCCTAGTGGGTCCACTAACCCGCCCCGTGACAGTACCCTCAGGCCATGGACCCCGCTGGTCAACCTGAGATGTTGACTACACAAGCCATGCTGGCTGAGATGGAGGATCTCCAGTCACGACAAGACCAGCTCCTCCTGTCGGTGAACGCCATAGCCCATCGGCTGCTTGCTCCAACCACAGTCGTCACGGCACCCGTTCCTGCGGTTTCCGCCTGCTACACTTCCTGTCTGTACCGGTACCAAGCCCCTGTGTTTCTTGCCGCTACCTCCACGCTATGATGGAGATCCGAGGTCCTGCAGGGGATTTTTGAATCAGTGCCTGATCCATTTCAGACTACATGCCAGGTCTTTCTGTTCGGATGACGTCTGGATCGCCTTCATCATCTCTCTCCTTACCGGCAAAGCCCTGGCATGGGCCAATCCTCTGTGGGAACATCAGGGACCAGAGACCCGGGACTTGCAGTGCTTCTTACAGACCTTCCACTCGATATTTGAGGAACCTGGGAGAGTTTCTTCGGCTGCTGCATCTTTGCTGACCCTACACCAGGGAGACCTCTCCGTGGGCGAGTATGCCATTCAGTTCCGTATCCTGGCTGCTGAATTGACCTGGAACAACGAGGCTTTGGTGGCTACATTCTGGCAGGGACTGTCTTCTGGGATCAAGGACGAGCTGGCTGCTCGCGATCTGCCATCTACCCTGGACGATCTTATCCTACTCGCCTGCCGTGTCGACATGAGGATCCGGGAACGTTCCCAAGAGGTTCTCCGGGGGAGAGAACTTCCCAGGCTGCATTCTGATGTCCTGCAATCCTCCTCAGTCATCCCACCAGAGGACCCGATGCAGAGTAATTATGTTAAATTGTCTTCCCAGGAGAAACAACGCAGACGCACTTCTGGACTTTGTTTGTATTGCGGCCATGGAGGCCATATTGTGCGCCTGTGCCCCCAGAGGCCAGAGAGACCCCATTGCCTAGGATTGGTTGGAGAGACAACCCTAGGTGGAACGGAATCTAACAGAGGATTCGCTTCCAAATTGATTATGCCTGTGACCCTGGTATCCGGCGACAGGACGCATCAAGTCTCTGCCTATCTTGACTCTGGCTCTGCTGCAAATTTCATCCAGAAAGAGCTTGTGGATCATCTTCAGCTGCCCACAGTTCCCCTGGAGACATCTTTGGCTGTTGCCTCAGTTAATGGACTGCCTCTGCCTGATCCCATTATCTCTAAAACCAAGCCGTTGAAGCTCCAGGTTGGAGTACTTCATTCTGAATTTATTTTGTTCCTTGTTTTGCCCAAGGCCATCAATCCTGTTCTGCTGGGCCTGCCTTGGCTTCGACTACATGCCCCAGTCCTGGACTGGAATTCTGGAGAGGTTCTCCAATGGGGCTCCAAGTGACATGGTCGTTGTCTGTTGCAGATCCATCCTGTCAAGCCTTCTCTGCCTCAGTCGCTGTCGGGACTGCCTCCCCATTTTGCTCAGTATGCAGATGTTTTCAGCAAAAAGGAGGCTGAGACGCTGCCTCCACATCGCACCTATGACTGCCCCATTGAACTGGTTCCTAATGCCTCTCTTCCCCGTGGACGGGTATATCCTCTCTTCTTGCCTGAGTCTCTATCCATGTCGGCCTATATCAAGGAGAATCTGGAGAGGGGTTTTATACGAAAATCTTCCTCCCCGGCCGGGGCTGGATTCTCTCTTCGTTAAAAAGAAGGATGGATCCCTTCGTCCCTGCATTGACTACAGGGGCCTCAACCTGATCACAGTCAAGAACAAATACCCGTTGCCACTCATCTCTGAGCTATTTGATCGCATACGAGGGGCCAAAATTTTTTCTAAGCTAGACCTGCGTGGGGCTTACAATCTAGTCCGGATTCGCCGGGGTGACGAATGGAAGACGGCATTTAACACCCGGGACGGGCACTACAAATACCTGGTGATGACCTTCGGACTGTGTAACGCTCCCGCAGTGTTTCAGGAGTTCGTTAACGACATCTTCCGAGATCTACTCTATG
This sequence comes from Rhinoderma darwinii, assembly GCF_050947455.1. Taxonomy (NCBI): domain Eukaryota; kingdom Metazoa; phylum Chordata; class Amphibia; order Anura; family Rhinodermatidae; genus Rhinoderma; species Rhinoderma darwinii. The sequence continues at coordinate 284,725,287 of NC_134689.1, read as the reverse complement.
TCTGTGTTGTTGTTTATCTCGATGATATTTTGATTTTCTCCCCAGATCAGACGACTCATCGGAGGCATGTCCGTCAGGTTCTACTACGATTGAGGGAGAATCATTTATACGCTAAGATGGAGAAGTGCGTCTTTGAAAAGAGTTCTCTGCCCTTCCTGGGCTACATCATCTCGGATCAAGGCCTCAAGATGGATCCTGAGAAAGTGAAGGCTGTCCTGGAGTGGCCACGTCCCCAACGCTTAAGGGCCATACAGCGGTTCCTGGGATTCGCCAATTTCTAACTTCCTAACTTCTCTTCTCTGACGTCTCCCATCTCGACCCTTACCAAGTAGGGTGTGAACGCCAAAGTGTGGACTCCAGAAGCAGAGTCTGCATTTAATAGCCTGAAGAGTGCCTTCAGTTCAGCCTCGATCCTCCATCATCCTGACGTATCTCGGCAGTTCTCACTGGAAGTGGACGCTTCCTCTGTCGGTGCAGGTGCACTTCTGTTCCAGAGAAGCTCCAAAGGAAAGGCAGTAGTATGTGGCTACTACTCTAGACTGTTTTCTTCTGCTGGGCGCAATTACTCCATTGGAGATCGGGAGCTGCTGGCCATCAAATTGGCTCTGGAGGAGTGGAGACATCTTCTGTAGGGCGCTGCTCACCCCATCCTGATCTTCACCGACCACAAGATCCTCACTTACCTTCAGTCCGCTCAAAGACTTAATCCTCGTCAAGCCAGGTGGTCGCTGTTCTTCACCCGTTTTCTGTTTGTGCTCCACTACCGTCCCACGGACAAGAATGTGAGGGCCGATGCCCTGTCCAGGTCGTTTGAGACGGAAGACACGGTGGAGTCCCTTCAGACCATCATAGACCCGTCCTGCATTGTCACTGCTAATCCTCTGCAGGTTAGAGACATCCCTCCTGGGAGGACTTTTGTTCGGTTGGCAGACAGGAGAAGAATTCTCCGCTGGGGAAATAGTTCTAAACTTGCTGGGCACGCCGGTGTCCGTAAAACCCGAGACCTGATTGCTCGTCACTTTTGGTGGTCCACGCTACCTAAGGATGTTCTGGACTTTGTCTCTTCTTGCACGGTGTGTGCCTCTAACAAAGTGACTCACTCCAAGCCTGCCGGTCTGCTTCAAACTCTGCCTGTACCCAATGCCCCCTGGCAGCACATTGCGATGGACTTTGTCACAGACCCCCCCCCCCCTCAGCAGGATGTAACACTGTCTGGGTGGTGGTGGACCGGTTCTCTAAGATGGCTCATTTTATCCCGCTGACCGGCCTACCTTCTGCTCCTCGTCTGGCAAGTCTCTTCATTCAGCACATCTTCCGCTTGCATGGCTTGCCTCTTCACATTGTGTCCGACCGGGGGGTTCAGTTTACCTCAAGGTTCTGGAGAGCCCTCTGTAAACTCCTGGATGTGAGATTGGACTTTTCCTCTGCCTATCACCCCCAGTCCAATGGGCAAGTTGAGAGGATCAACCAGATCATGGAGAATTATCTCCGCCACTTCATCTCTTCACAGCACGATAACTGGGTACAGCTTCTACCATGGGCCGAATTTTCTTACAACAACCACACAAGTGAGTCCACCACTTCCACTCCGTTTCACATCGTGTACAGTCAACATCCCAGAGTCCCTCTTCCTGTGGCGACTTCATCTCAGGTTCCCGCTGCTGACTCTGCATATGGGGACTTCCTGCATATCTGGCAACAACCCGGTCCTCTATTTTGCTGGCAGTAGATCGCATGAAGCGAAAGGCAGATACTAAGAGAAGAGAGCCGCCTCAGTATCTTCCGGGGACTAAAGTCTGGCTGTCCTCTCGGAACATTCGCTTGAAGGTGCCCTCATACAAGTTTGCTCCCAGGTTCCTTGGACCATTCGAGGTCCTGCAGCAAATCATCCCTGTCGCCTACAAGCTTCGGCTGCCTCCTACCCTCAGGATTCCCAACTCCTTCCATGTCTCCCTCCTGAAGCCTGTGATCCTAAACCACTATTCCAAGACTCCCAGCCCTGCGGTTGCTCCCAGCGGCTCCTCGGCCATCTTTGAGGTCAAGGAGATCTTGGACACAAAGAGAGTGAGAGGAAAGACCTTTTATTTGGTGGATTGGAGGGTGTTTGGTCCCGAAGAGAGGTCCTGGGAGCCAGAGGAGAACCTCAATGCCCTTACTCTTCTAAAGAAGTTTCTCTCTCGCTCCGGTCCCAAGAAGAGGGGGCGTAAGAGGGGGGATACTTTAATGTCCATGGCTGCGGGCTGTCAGCTCCAGCCTCCCGCTGACAGCCGTAGCCACGAGTCGGCAAGCGCTGGCCCCAGCCTCCTCCTCAGGAGACGCCAGCGCTTGCATCCACTCACCTCCGCCGGAGCCCGCAGGGTGCGCGCGCATGCTCGTCCCCGCTCTTAAAGGGGCAGCGCATGCACCGGACATCTTGAACGACCTTTGACCCGTGAGTTCGATGCCTGAACATTGTTAGTTTTCCCAGTCTGTCTTGCAAATGGTCCCTTAGTGTTTCCCGTTCCTGTTGTTACCCGTACCTTGTTCCCCATTCCTGTTTCCCGTGCTTTGCCCTAGTATCAAGTCGTGCCACGTCCTGTGTCATCTGCCACGTCCAGAGGAATCTGCCACGTCCTGTGTCATCTGCCATGTCCAGAGGAATCTGCCACGTCCTGTGTCATCCGCCACGTCTGGAGGAATCCGCCACGTCCTGTGTCATCTGCCACGTCTGGAGGAATCCGCCACGTCCTGTGTCATCTGCCACGTCCAGAGGAATCTGCCACGTCCGGAGGAATCCGCCACGTCCTGTGTTATCTGCCACGTCCGGAGGAATCCGCCACGTCTGGCGCAACTTGCGGCTCCAGTGTCATCCGCCACGTTTGGAGCCATCTGCTGCACCCATCTCATCTGTGCCAGAGCTGCGGCCACCATCTGGACTATTCAGGTACCCTTGTGCGGGACATTGTATTTCTGGGGTGCCCTGTTGTTTGGCCAGCTGCCTCCCCACTGCGGTGGTACGGACTAGTGGGTCCACTAACAAGCTCCGTGACACACCCCAAGTTTAATTCATTGATGGGTGAAGTCTCAAAAATGGGGTCAAATCTGGGGAATTTCTACTGTACTGATACCCTAGGAAGCTTTGCACATGGGATATGTCTCCCAAAAATCAATTCAGCAAAGTATGCGCTCAAAAAGCCAAATGACGCTCCTTCCCTTCTGAGTGTGTACAAACAGCAGTTTGCGATCACATATGGGTTATTGCTGTACTCGGGAGAAAATGCTTTACAAATGTTGAAGTGCTTTTCTTCTATAGTCCTTGTGAAATTGAAAATGTTTGAGCTAGAACTACTTTAATTTTTTTATTTTCACAAACTAAATCTAATATATTCAGTAAAAACCTGTGGGGTAAAAATGCTCATACACCCCTAGGTTAATTCCTCAAGGTGTATAGTTTACCAAATAGCATCGCCTTTTAGGGGTTATCACTGTACTGGTACCTCAGGGGCTCTGTAAATGCAACTTGGCGCCCAGGAAGCAATACAGCAAAGTCTGCGCTCGAAATGCCAAATATTGCTCCTTCCCTTCTGAGCCCTGCCATGTATCCAAACAGCAGTTTATGCCACATATGGGGTATTTCCCTACTCTGAAGAAGTTGCTTTACGAATGTTGGGGTGCTTTTTCTCCTTTATTTGTTGAGAAAATGAAAGATTTTGAACTAAAGATACGTGTTATTGGGGAAAAATAGTTCTTTTAAACTGTCCAATTTTAATAACATTTATGAGAAACATGTGGGGTCAAAAATGCTCACTACACCCCTAGATTAATTCCTCAATGGGTGTAGTTTGCCAAATGAAGTCACTTTTGGGGATTTTCTACTGTACTGGTACCTTAGGGGCTTTGCAAATGGTGCAGAGAAATCAATCCAGCAAACTCTGCGCTCCAAAAGCCAAATGGAGCGCCTTCCCTTCTGAGCCCTTCCCTTCTGAGCCCTGCCGTGTGTCCAACCACATGTTGTATTTCCGTACGCTGGAGAAGTTGCTTTACAAACGTTGTGAGGCTTTTTCTCCTTTGTTTGATGAGAAAATTAAAAGTTTTGAGCTAAATCTTTGTCCTATTGGAAATAAAATGTATTTTTAATTTTCACTGCCCAATTCTAATAAAATCTATGGAACATCTGTGGGGTCAAAATGCTGAATTCGTTGTGGATGTTGTTTTCAAAATGGGGTCTTTTTTTTTAGGTGTTTCCTTTGTTTTGGCACTACAAAACCACTTCTGACATGGTGCCTAAAATATAATCTAATAAAAAGAAGGCCCCAAAACCACAAGGTGCTCCTTTGCTCCTGAGGCCTGTGTTTCAGTCTATTAGCACACTAGGGCCACATGTGGAATATTTAGAAAAACTGCATAATCTGGGCAATAAATATCGGGTTGTGCTTCTCTGGTAAAACCTTCTGTGTTACAGAAAAATGGATTAAAATTGAATTTCTGCAAAAAAAAAAGAAATTTGCAAATTTCAACTCCAATTTGCTTCAATTCCTGTGAAACGCCTAAAGGGTTAAGACACTTTCTAAATGCTGTTTTGAATACTTTGAACGTGCAGTTTTTAAAATGGGGTGATTTATCGGGGTTTCCCAAAATATCAGTCCCTCAAAGCTACTTGAGAACTGAACTGGACCCAATAATAATAGGCTTTTGAAATTTTCTTGAAAATGTGAGAAATTGCTGCTAAACTTATAAGCCTTGTAACGTCTTAGAAAAATAAAAGGATGTTCAAAAAATGATGCAAACATAAACTAGACATATGGGAAATGTTAACTAGTAACTATTTTGGGTGGTATTTCTATCAGACTTACAAGCAGATACATTAAAATTTTGAAAAATGCAAATTTTTCCAATTTCTCTCTAAATTTTGGTGTTTTTTACAAATAAGCAATGAATTTATCCACCAAATTTTACCCCTGACATAAATTACAATGTGTCATGAGAAAACATTCTCAGAATTGCTTGGATAGGTGACAGCATTCCAAAGTTATTACCAGATAAATTGACACATGTCCGATTTTAAAAATGGGGCTTTCTCATTTAGTCCAAATGTGGCTGTGGCAGAAAGGGATTAAAGGGAACCTGTCAGGGTTGAAAATGCAGTTTAATCTGCAGGCAGTATGTTGAGGTGCTGAGCAGATATATATATATACATATATATATATATATATATATATATATATATATATATATATATATAAATGTATATGAAAAAACCTTCAGTAGAACTTGCAATTTATCATTTTAAACCCTTTGCGTCGCTAATCTGCCTATTTACATTGCGCGGGAGGATTATTTAAAAATTGGGATCGCTCAGAATCTGATCGGGTGCTACAGCCACTGGGTCTCAGTTGCGCTACATCTCTGATCACAAGCATTTAACCCCTCAAATGCAGGGGTCAGATGTGAACACCGGCATCTGAGGGACATTTTACTTTTATTTTGGGGTTGGTCACCAGCTCCCGCAGGACTAGATCGTGGGAGTCAATGTGTTCCTATGGCAGCTGGGAGCCTTCTGAACGCTCCCAGACCTGCTATAGGAATTATGCAATTGAGACTTCAATAGCAATGCACTGATTTTGCCATAGACTGCAATACTGTGATTTTGCAGTCTATTGCTCAAGCGATCTAATGATCGCAGGATCAAGCCCCGTAGGGGGGCTAAAATATATGAATTAAAAAAATGACAAAAAAGTTTTTAAAAATACAAAAAAATATATACAAATATAAAAATTGTAATCTCAAAAAGAAAAAAATAATTTTTGATATAAATTATTTATAAAGTGGCACCAATTACACTGACTGACATATATATATATATATATATATATATATATATATATATATAAATATAGCTGACATCCGGCTGTAATGGCGGGGACCGTAATTAGCTTCGATCCCCGCCATTAACCCCTTAAGTGCAGCGCTCAAACGCGAGTGCTGCACTTAAGGTGTTTGCAGCTCATCGGAACCCCAGCAATGAAATTGCCGGGGTTCCGGTGGCTGCAATGGCAACCGGAGGCCTAATACTGGCCTCCCGGTCTGCCTAGCACCGAAGCCAGTCAAGATCCGCCCGGCGGCGGAGCCTGATCGGCTTCCGTAGCCGCCGGCAAGATGACGCCGGCTCAGGAGCTGAACCGGCGTCATCAACGGTGGAAGTCAGCTGTATGTTACAGCTGACATCCACCTGTAACGGCAGGAACCGGAGCTAGCCCCGATTCCTGCCATTAACCCCTTCGATGCTGCATCGTAGCGGTTACTAGCAGATCGCCAGCCCTGACAGGCAATCGGGACTGGCGACTGCTGCTATGGCAACAGGAGACACAATGGTCTCCTGCTCTGCCATTACGGAAGTCGATTTAGGCCCCGCCGGGAGGCGAAGCCTAATCGGCTTGCTGTCAGTGAATGACTGACAGATCTAATATATTGCACTATGTAGCTAGTGCAATGTATTAGAAAAAAAAATCTGACCGTTGGACCTTCAAGTCCCCTAGTGGGACTTGAGAAAAAGTGTCAAAAAAGTATAAAAAAGTGTAAAAAAAAGTGCAAAAAATAAAAGTTTGAAAACAATAAAAGTTTCAAGTAATAAAATAAAACACAATCCCGCTTTTACTCTTATCAAGTCCTTTATTATTTAAAAATAATAATAAACCATACGTATTTGGTATCGCTGCGACCGTAACGACCTGAGGTATCAACGGTGAACAGAGTTTTTGTTTTTTGGTCACTTTGCCCTACAAATATTTAAATAAAAAGTGATCAAAAAGTCGCACATATCCAAAAATAGTACCTATAAAAACTATAGCTTGTACCGCAAAAAACAAGCCCTCATACAGCTCCGTCGACAAAAAAATTAAAAAGTTATGGTTCTCACAACTTGGCGACAGAGAAAAGACATACTTTTTACAAAAGTAATTTTATTGTGCAAAATGTTGTAAAACATAAAAAAGTGCTATAAACCAGAATCGTACTGACCCACAGAATAAAGTTAACATGTAATTTATAACACATGGTGAACGCTGTATAAAAAAAAGTAAAAAAGCTGTGCCAGAATTGCGTTTTTTTTGTTTACCTGGCCTCCCAAAAAATAGGATAAAATGTGATCAAAAAGTTGCATGTACCCCAAAATGGTATCAATAATAACTACAGCTCGTCCCACAACAAACCAGCCCTCATACCACTACGTCTATGAAAAATAAAATTAGTTATGGCTCCAATAAGTCAGGAAATAAAAAAATATGCAGTTGTGCAGGTCCGAGGGGAACATTTCTTCTGTTTCAAGAGGCGATTTATCAAGGACCTAAAATTAAGGAACCAGGAAGGGGAGAGCCCAAACATATCCGCTGGAAGCGACGGTGCCCGTATTATACCAGGACAACACTTCCCAGCAAAATTCCCCAAACTGCAAAGGTGCAGAGTGTGGACCAAAAGGGGGATAAGAAAGGGCGCCATAGATCAGTGCGACACCGTCCTGTGCAGAAAGTATTGCTTCACAGCGTAACACACATCTATGGATCATTTTATTATTTTTTTACCCCATTATTATACCACCTGACTATGCCCCTTATATACTCCGCCCGGCTTACATGTACCCCCACATTATAAATGGAAACACCAGCAATACTCAAAACAAATCTACTACCAAGCAAAATCCGCTCTCCAAAAGGCAAATGGCGCTCCCTCCGCCCTGAACCCTACAGAATGCCCAAACAGCAGTTTCCTTCCACATATATGGCATCGTCATACCCGGGAGAACCCTTTTAACAATTTTTGGGGTGTGTGTTTCCAGCGTCATAAGCTGGGCATGACATATTTGCCACTGAATGGCATATCTAGGGGAAAATATAATTTTTTAATTTGCACTATCCGCAGTGCAATCATTTATGGAAAAGATTTGTGGGGTGAAAATGCTCACTACATCCCTTAATAAATGCCTTGAGGGGTGCAGTTTCCATAAAATTTGTTGTTTCTTTTTATTATTTCACATCTGAGCCTCTGCAATTGTGAACCAATACTTTGTAAATCGTCAAATTAGGCCACAATTTGACATGGTACGCTTTCACTCCTGAGCCTGGTCGAATGTCCAGGCAAAAGATTAGTGCCCCATGTAGGGTGTTTCTAAAACCAGGAAACCCAGCATAATAATTAGAGAGCTGTCTTGTTATGGTGGCACAAGCTGGGCGCCACATATTGGCATATATATGGAAAAAATCAAATTTTCGCTCTGCAACATCGAGTGCACACCAATTTCTGCCAATCACCTGCAGGGTTAAAATGCTTACTACACCCCTAGATAAATGCATTGAGGTGTGTAGTTTCCAAAATTTGGGCCCACAGGTGCCCAGAAACCAATCCAGCAACATCTGCACTCCAAATGGCGGTCCTTCCGTTCTGAGCCCTGCCGTTTGCCCAAACAGCAGTTTATGACCACATATGGGGTATTGCCGTACTCGGGAGAAATTGCTTTACAAATGTTGGGTTCTTTTTTTCCTTTATTTGTTGAGAAAATGAAAAAGTTTGCGCTAAAGCTACGTCTTATTGAAGAAAAAGGATTGTTTTTATTTTCACTGCCCAATTCTAATAAATTCTATGAAACATCTGTGGGCTCAAAACACTCACTACACCCCTAGATGAATTCCTCAAGAGGTGTAGTTTCCTAAATGGAGTCACTTTTGGGGCGTTTTCATTGTTTTGTCCCCTCAGGGGCTTTGCAAATGTGACCTGGCCTCCGCAAACCATTCCTGCTAAATGTGATCTCCAAAAGCCAAATAGTGGTCTTTCCCTTCTAAGCCCTGCCGTATGTTCAAACAGCCGGTTATTACCACATGTGGGGTATTGTTTTACTCGGGAGAAATCGCTCTACAGATTTTGCAGTGCTTTTTCTCCTTCAGTCCTTGTGGAAATGAGAAAAAATTAGCTAAACCTACATTTTCTTTGAAAAAATTTAGATTGCCATTTCCAGGGCCTACTTCCAATAATTTATGCAAAAAACCTGTGGGGTCAAAACACTCACTATACCCCTAGATAATTTCCTCAATGGGTGTAGTTTCCAAAATGGGGTCACTTGTGGGGAATTTCCACTGTTATATCCCCTCAGGGACTTTGTAAATGTGACATGGCCTCCGCAAAGCATTCCTGCTAGATTTGAGCTGCAAAAGTCAAATAGCGCTCTTTCCCTTCTAAGCCCTGCCATGTGTCCAAACAGCCGTTTTTACCACATGTGGGGTATTGTTTTACTCGGGAGAAATTGGTTTACAAATTTTGCAGTGCTTTTTCTCCTTTAGTCCTTGTGGAAATGAGAAAAAAAATCGCTAATCCTACATTTTCTTTGAAAAAATGTAGATATTAATTTTCACGGCCTACTTCCAATAATTTCTGTAAAAAACCTGTGTGGTCAAAATGCTCACTATACCCCTAGATAATTTCCTTGAGGTGTGTAGTTTCCCAGATGGGGTCACTTTTGGGGGATTTTCACTGTTTTGGCACCGCAAGAGCCCTTCAAACCTGACATGGTGCCTAAAATATATTCTAACAAAAATAAGGCCCCAAAATCCACTAGGTACTCCTTTGCTTCTGTAGCTTGTGCTTCAGTCTAGTAGCACGCTACGGCAACAGAAACTGCAGAAACTGGGCAACAAATATTGAGTTGCATTTCTCTGGTAAAACCTTCTGTGTTATAAAAAAAATTGTATTAAAAATGTATTTCTGCAAAAAAATATGAAATTTGTAAATTTCACCTTTACTTTGCTTTAATTCCTGTGAAATGTGTAAAGGGTTAAGACATTTTCTAAATTCTGTTTTTAATACTTTGAGGGGTGAAGTTTTTAAAATGGGGTAACTTTTTGGGGGTTTCTAATATATAAGGCCCTCAAAGCCACTTCACAAGTGAACTGGCACCTGTAAAAATAGCCTTTTGAAATTTTCTTGAAAATGTGAGAAATTACTGCTAAAGTTCTAAGCCTTGTGATGTCATAGAAAAATAAAAGGATGTTCAAAAAACGATGCCAATCTAAAGTAGACACATGGGGGATGTTAATTAGCAACAATTTTGTGTGGTATAACTGCCTGTTTTACAAGCAGATACATTTAAATTGAGAAAAATGCTAATTTTTGCAATTTTTCGCTAAATTTTGATGTTTTTCACAATTAAATACTAAACAGATCGAGCAAATTTTGCAAGTAACTTAAAGTGCAATGTGTCACAAGAAAACAATCTCAGAATCGCTTGGATAGGTAAAAGCATTCCGACGTTATTACCACGTAAAGTGAAACATGACAGATTTGAAAAATGAGGCTGTGTCAGGAAGGTCAAAAGTGGCTAAAGAGGGAAGGGGTTAATCACTCAGCAAATAATGTGTGCTGTTTATGGCAGCCTGTGTTCTGCCTATAGAGCTGTCTACACTGCAGAAAGATTTTCCAATTTGTCAGAAAGTTTCTGTGTTCAATTAAGCAAACATTTTACAGTATATCTTCCCTTTCATGGCCTGAATCACAATGTGATCCCAAACGAGGCATAATATATGCAACTACAATCTTAGGGTAAGTTCACACATAGCGTAATTACTGTGAATTTTCCGCAATGGATTTTGTTGCAGAAAATCCGCAGCATAATACAGTAGCAGCAGAGTGGATAAGATTTGAACAAATCTCATCCACTCGCTGCGTAAATAATGAGCAGTAAAAAACGCACAGAAATTGACCTACGGTGTATTTTTTTAATCCGCACCACGTCAGTTGTGTTTTTGTGTAATCGTAGCTGATGTTGAGATTTTTGCGGGGGAAAAGCTTCAATTCCTGCCACAAAAATCTCAACTCAAAAAATCTTATACTTACCCAGAATTCTGTCATTCTTCGTCCAGGCCGACCTCCTGAGATAATGTTTCATCCCATATGACTGCTGCAGTCAGTCACAGGCTGCAACGGTCACATGAGATGAAGCGTCATCCCAGTAGGCTGGGCTGCATGTAATGGGGGTACCAGCCTCCTGCACCCTCATGACATGATAGGGGTCGCAGCCCCCTCGCCTCCCACCATCTCCACGAGCCTTAGGTGTCCATTTGTGCTCTCAGCCCCTTCTGGGCCTCGTGTTTTCCCCCGTTTGTGTGACGTCAGGCCGCTTGCAGCAAAGGTTAGACATATGTCTTAGAAACAATGTGTAGAAACCGTAAAGTTAACAATGACCACTGGGGGGCAGTGGAACACAGCAGGAGTGAGAAAACAGACAGGCCATTAGGACAGAAAAAGGGAGGAACAAAAGCACAGATGAAGAGAGAGGGAAGGGGAAATTGGCAGGACCCCAGGAAGGAGGAGGAAAAAAGGGAGGAGACTTGGGCAGGAGAGAGGATGCAGAGCGGAGTGGGGACAAGAAAAAGAGGACTTGCAGTGTGACAGAGAAAGAGCACAGTGACCAGGCTGCCGCCATTTGTAGGAGAAGTATCCTTGGCTCAACGTTCCTAAAAGAGGACTAGCTGGACATTCACTACAGCTCAGCGGTGTCAGGAGACACAAGGGAAAAGACGTCATCTTCATCAACAGAGGAGCAGAAATCGGAGGTAAGGGTGGTATGCCGCGTGGTAGTGAGTAGCTCTCACTCTGACCCGCGGAGGCACACGCGGTAATATATCCGCCGGACTCACGCCGTAGCCAAAGGGCGAGGGGCATAGCTTCCACCTTTGGGGATTCCGCAGTGTGAGTGGTAGCACCACAGTGATCCGCGGAGACGGCCCATTCCTTCTTGAGACCCGCCGGGCCGGGTCAGTGAGCGCCAGGCGCAGCCACCCAAGGGCGAGTGGGACTCCCACGAGGGCGAGGGCCCCAGCTACTGAGAGACTTGACTTGAATACTGCATTGTTTCTATTTGGCCTGTTTGAAATTGTGATTTTTCAGTAAACCGTTGATTAGAAAAGAACTGAGTAGTGTTGTGGTGTCCACGTTTAGTCTTACCTAACACGTGGCGTCACGAACAGGATAAGCCAACCAGGAACTTCAGCGGAGCCTGCCATCAGTGCCCCAGCCCCACCCCCAATTCTGTTCCCTATGGGGGCAGCCATGTTAAATGTGCCCAAATATGACGGAAAGAGCGTGACGCTTATGGATTGGGCTGAGAGGCTAAGAGCAGCGGCCCGACTCTACCAAGTACCTCCCCCACACCAAGCGGATCTCGCATTGAGCCTGCTAGAAGGAGATGCTCGGGCAGCAGTAGTAGTCCTCCCAGTCAGTCAAAGAGCGACCCTGGAAGACATCATCGCCAGGCTCGAAACCCTATACGGAGACACTACCTCAGTTACCGATTTACGAAAAAAATTCTATACCCGTAGTCAGCGGGAAGATAAATCTGTCCAACAGTACTCGGTCGCACTCCAACGATTGTGGAACCGACTTAGCAAGAAAGATCAAGAGGGGTGTGCGGCTGTTCCTGACCCGGACAGGGTGCTGCGGGACCAATACGTGTCTGGGTTGAAGAATAGAGCGCTAAGAAGGAGCCTCAGAGACTATATACGGACGGAGCCGCATACCGCCTTAGTGGACGTAGTTCGAGAGGCCATAGAGTGGCAGCGCGAGGGAGAGGATGGTGCTCACGTTAGTGTACACAACTCTACCAAAAGCGGACCACCTCCGAAAATGGACCCCACACCAGAGAGTGCTTTCCTCCGAGACTTTGCCAGGGATGTGAGGGAGTCCATGAGGGAGATGAGAGAAGAGATCAACCAGCTGAAGGCGGCAAGTTCTACCCGGGAGGACCGTCCTCGGCAGAGAAGATTTGATCCGGCCGAAATTCGCCGGTGTTGGGAATGTGGCCGACCAGGACACCTGGCAAGAGACTGTCAGGCCCCTAGGATGGAACGGCCACCTTTAAACTAGAATCACCCACGGCTGAGGGCCAAGCGGCGGGGACCTCCAATTCCATCGGCCCGAATGATCAATATCACCGTATCGCAGGCAGATCGCCCATCTTACAGGCCCGGATAAAGGGGATAGACGTGAGTTGCTTGTTAGACACGGGCTCTGAAGTTACGACGATGGCAAAGGAAGTGTATGAGAGACACTTTGCGGGGTCTGATGAGTTGGAGAACCCTTGGCTCACCTTGACAGCTGCCAACAACCTCCCCATCCCAGTGGTTGGAATGACCTGGTTAGATATGGAGCTGTTCGGAAAATCAATCCCTAGACAGGCCGTGTTGGTCGTGCCTAACTATGCCCGGCCGGGTGTTCCCGTAATCATCGGCATGAACATACTACGAGAGTTAGACGGACTCCTGTTGCGGGAGATGGGAACCGTCTACTGGGAAAGAGTCGGCGGGAACACCCGAGTGCAACAGTCTCTTCAACAGTTACAGAGAATCTGCCGACAAAAAGAAAGAGTAGCCCAAGAGGAAGGACAAGTGGGTACTATTAGGTCACCCCGAGGAAAACCCCTTCAACTGCCCCCTAGACAAGAGTTAACGCTACCATTGGAGGTGAAGACACATCTACGGTTGAGGAATGCTACTGTGATAGTAGAACCACTTAGCGACGCCTCTCCAGCCTCCAACTGGATGGTGGGAAGGACCGTGTGCCGAATAGCGCGGGGCTGCGCCACCGTTCGGCTGATGAATCTGGATGATGTGGTGACTGTCATCCCTCCCGCCACAGCTCTAGCGGCAGTACATGTTATACGACCTCAAGATGTAACTGAGTCGGAACCCCACGGGCAGTCCAACGAGCCAGAGCCCGAGGAGACAGAGGAGGCTGGAGGGACACTGACCTGGCTGTGGCAACAACTAAAATTGCAGGGGGTGGCCCCCGACCCGGAGTCTGAACAAGCACTACGGGCGCTCCTACAACGCTACTTGACTGCTTTTGCTTCTCACGAGGAAGACTATGGCTGTACCGACGCTATAGAACACGCCATTCACACTAGGGGTGCAGTCCCAGTGCGGGAAAGATACAGAAGCATACCACCTGCATTGTACCAGGAGGTCAAAGACCTAATCCAGAAGATGTTGGAGGGCCAAGTGATCCGGGAAAGTACAAGCCCGTGGGCTGCGCCAATTGTGCTAGTGCGGAAGAAGGATGGCACCCTACGATTCTGTATCGATTATCGCCGACTGAACGCATGCACACATAGGGACGCTTATCCCCTCCCGAGAGTGGAAGAGTCACTCACAGCACTCCGTCAGGCTCAGTATTTCACTACCCTCGATCTAGCCAGTGGGTACTGGCAAGTTCCCGTTCGAGAGGAAGACAAAGAGAAGACGGCATTCATCACACCAATGGGGCTATTTGAGTGTAACCGGATGCCATTCGGGTTGAATAACGCCCCAAGTACATTTCAACGGTTGATGGAACACTGCCTAGGAGACATGAACTTCGAGTCCATCATGATTTACCTAGATGACATCGTAGTGTACTCCAGCACCTTTCCAGAGCACCTGGGTCACCTGGAGGCCGTACTGAGCCGTTTGACGAGGTTCGGGCTGAAACTAAAACCGACTAAATGTCGGATTGCGAGACAGAAGATCAACTACTTGGGACATGTAGTCAGCCCAGAGGGAGTGGCACCTGATCCTAGCAAGATTCAAGCCGTCATGGACTGGCCACCACCCAGCACATCTACCGAAGTGAGAGCCTTCCTGGGGCTGGTAGGATACTACCGGCGATACATCCAAGATTTTGCCAAGATTGCCGGTCCACTCCACGAACTGTTACGGGGGCAGCCGGCAGAACGGCGGGGGAAACAGAGTACATCGGTGGCCAACCGATGGGGCCCGACTCAGGAACAGGCCTTCCAACAGTTAAAGGAGCGATTAACGACTGCGCCCATCTTGGCATTCGCGGACTATTCACAGCCGTTCCAACTCTATACTGATGCTAGCCTGCACGGTTTGGGAGCGGTGCTGTCACAGAAGAGAGATGGAGTGGAAAGGGTGATTGCGTACGGTAGCCGGAGTCTGAGGCCCGCCGAGCGGAACCCCCTGAATTACAGTTCCTTTCGCCTTGAACTCCTAGCTGTAGTCTGGGCCGTTACGGAAAGATTTGCAGAGTACTTGACGGGAAGCCGGATAGAGATCTATACTGACAATAACCCGCTTGCTTATCTACACACCGCCAAACTGGGTGCACTAGAGCAGCGCTGGGTGGCACGCCTCGCCCGGTTTGATTATATAATTCGCTATAAGCCTGGGCGCAACAACGGCAATGCGGATGCCTTGTCCCGGAACCCGACAACGAACCCTGTCGGGGATCAGGATGAAGAAGTGGAAGAGGTGGAGATCCCGCCACTGCGGGTGGCAAGCAGGGTGATGCAACTGGAGGTCAGGAATGGAGGGCCCGAAGTGGGTGAACTGTACAGTCGTCTAGAGTGGCAGGAGAAACAGAGGTCTGATAAGGACCTAAAACATTTACATGGGTGGCTTCTGGCCAGACGGCGGCCGACAGGGTCCGAACGTGCTCAGCTGACACGAAGGGGATGCCAAATTGCAAGACAACAGGAGCGGCTGCTCCTTCGAGGTGGAGTCATTTACCGCCGGCTCTGGATGGCGAAAGAGCAACGAGTCGTGTGGCAATTGGTGTTGCCGATCAAAGAAGTAGAGTCAGTCTGCCGGACCCTACATGAGGTCGGAGGACACTTCTGCGCTGTGAAAACGGAGGCCCTGGTCCGAGGTTATTTCTACAGCCCACAACTGAGTGAGACGGTGGAGCGGATATGCAGGACATGCGCCAACTGTGCTATCCACAAAGGACCAGTGCAGACTACCGTGGCCGCAGGCCATACACACGGGGGAACCCTTTGAACTGTTAACAATGGATTTCCTTACCGTCCATGAAGTGACCTCCGGACACAAATACGCATTGGTGTGTGTAGATCATTTCTCCAAATATGCGATCGTCATCCCCACCAGGGACCAGACAGCACCCACCACAGCCAAACTAATATGGACTCACGTTATACGGCCCTATGGGTGTCCACAGAGACTGTTAACTGACCAGGGTCCAAACTTCGAATCACAGCTGATTCAAGAGCTGTGTGTGCTACACGGCATACGGAAGTCGCGAACGACACCCTATCACCCTCAGGGCAACGGGGCGTGTGAACGCTTTAACCGGACTCTGTTGGGGATGCTGAGAACTTTGGGCGACGATCACCAAGAGCGGTGGCCTAATTATGTGGAAGACGTAGTATGGGCATATAATAATACCATACACAGTACTACTGGATACACTCCTTATCAGCTCATGTTTGGCCGAATGGGACGCCTACCAATAGCCTTACTCATGGAGCAACCTGAAGAAAATAGTGGGCGAACCCCGTCTCAGTGGATAGTGGAGCACCAGCGCAGGATTCAGCGAGCTCGAGATCGAGTACAAGCAGCAAGGAGACATGAACAACCCTCGATAACGGCCGGACCCAGCCAGGCCATAGAACCATTCCACCCTGGGGACAGGGTATTGGTCCGCAACAAACAAGCACAACGAGCCAGTAAGTTGGCACCACGTTGGGAGCGAGTGCCCTATGTCGTTATCCGAAGAGCGAGTCCACAACTCTCAGTGTACGAAGTACAGCGAGAAAACGGAAACGGCAGGGTACGGAAACTACACCGAAACTTGCTGAGACCCTGTTCGTTTCCAGCTGAGCAGATGAGGGAGCTGACACCGGCTACGGCACCTGACACTACCCCCGCTGAACCTAGTGGCGAATGGTGGGTAGTGGTCCCGGTCGCAGATGTCCCATCCTCAACAACAGGTGAAAGGGACCAAGAAGAAGGGACGGTACGTTACCCCCGTCGGGAGAACAGAGGGACCTTACCGTCCCGTTACAGGGATTTTGACTGTAGTGCCGGGGACTGCACTATTTCCTCAAGGGAGATGTGTAATGGGGGTACCAGCCTCCTGCACCCTCATGACATGATAGGGGTCGCAGCCCCCTCGCCTCCCACCATCTCCACGAGCCTTAGGTGTCCATTTGTGCTCTCAGCCCCTTCTGGGCCTCGTGTTTTCCCCCGTTTGTGTGACGTCAGGCCGCTTGCAGCAAAGGTTAGACATATGTCTTAGAAACAATGTGTAGAAACCGTAAAGTTAACAATGACCACTGGGGGGCAGTGGAACACAGCAGGAGTGAGAAAACAGACAGGCCATTAGGACAGAAAAAGGGAGGAACAAAAGCACAGATGAAGAGAGAGGGAAGGGGAAATTGGCAGGACCCCAGGAAGAGGAAGGAGGAGGAAAAAAGGGAGGAGACTTGGGCAGGAGAGAGGATGCAGAGCGGAGTGGGGACAAGAAAAAGAGGACTTGCAGTGTGACAGAGAGAGAGCACAGTGACCAGGCTGCCGCCATTTGTAGGAGAAGTATCCTTGGCTCAACGTTCCTAAAAGAGGACTAGCTGGACATTCACTACAGCTCAGCGGTGTCAGGAGACACAAGGGAAAAGACGTCATCTTCATCAACAGAGGAGCAGAAATCGGAGGTAAGGGTGGTATGCCGCGTGGTAGTGAGTAGCTCTCACTCTGACCCGCGGAGGCACACGCGGTAATATATCCGCCGGACTCACGCCGTAGCCAAAGGGCGAGGGGCATAGCTTCCACCTTTGGGGATTCCGCAGTGTGAGTGGTAGCACCACAGTGATCCGCGGAGACGGCCCATTCCTTCTTGAGACCCGCCGGGCCGGGTCAGTGAGCGCCAGGCGCAGCCACCCAAGGGCGAGTGGGACTCCCACGAGGGCGAGGGCCCCAGCTACTGAGAGACTTGACTTGAATACTGCATTGTTTCTATTTGGCCTGTTTGAAATTGTGATTTTTCAGTAAACCGTTGATTAGAAAAGAACTGAGTAGTGTTGTGGTGTCCACGTTTAGTCTTACCTAACATGCAGACGTCAAAGGAACACATCGCCATGGCTACGTAATTATGAAAGTTTTCATTTTTTATGTGCAGTTTTCCTCAGTGGACATTCCGGCCAAAAAACTGCACCACAAGTTGGTGCTGTTTTTCTGACGGAATTCTCTCCGGCCTCCAGGGCGGATACTCTCTTTTATGCAGCGTATCCGCCCTGTGTGATCATACACTTAGGCTCCATTCACTTGTGGCTTTAAAATCTTATGTGTATTTCAGTGCCAGAAATCCAAAGCTTAACCTTGGATTTGTGCAGCAGATGTGCCACGGATGTGCTGCAGGTGTTCAACAGATCCACACGAGGATTAGTCCCATTCAGGGGTGAACCTAGCCCCTCTGCTGCCTGAGGCGAACTACAAAAAGGCGCCCCCCCCCCCGCAAACTTCCCATGGCTGACGGTCCGCAGCTTTCAGCTGCATCGCTGGGTCTCCTAAGTGACCCAACAATGCAGCACTAGCAGCCAGGGGCGTCACTAACGACTTAAAATGTCAGGGGAAATAGCCCCAATAAATATGTGTCCCTCCCCCCCCCCCCCCCCCAAAAAAAATGTGTGTATAGGAGACAGCATAGCATATCTATAGTACTACGACCCTATAAACTATTGATAGGATTAGATACATTGGTTCAGCAGACAGTATCACACATTATAGGATTAGATCCAGTGGCCCAGCAGACAGTATCACACATGATGGGATTAGATACAGTGGCTCAGCAGACAGTATCACACATGATAGGATTAGATACAGTAGCTAAGCAGACAGTATTACACATGATAGGATTACATACAGTGGCCCAGCAGACAGTATCACACATGATAGGATTAAATACACAGCTCAGCAGACAGTATCACACATTATAGGATTAGATACACAGCTCAGCAGACAGTATCACACATGATAGGATTAGATACACATCTCAGCAGACAGTATCACACATTATAGGATTACATACAGTGGCTGAGCAGACAGTATCACACACGTGATAGGATTAGATACAGTGGCTCAGCAGACAGTGTCACACATGATAGGATTAGAGATAGGGCCCAGCAGACAGTATCACACATGATGGGATTAGATACAGTAGCTCAGCAGACAGTATCACACATGATAGGATTAGAGATAGGGCCCAGCAGACAGTATCACACATGATAGGATTAGATACAGTGGCTCAGCAGACAGTATCACACATGAGAGGATTAGATACAGTGGCTCAGCAGACAGTATCACACATGATAGGATTAGATACACTGGCTCCGCAGACAGTATCACACATGATGGAATTAGAGATAGGGCCCAGCAGACAGTATCACACATGATGGAATTAGATACACCGCTCAGCAGACAGTATCACACATGATAGGATTAGATACAGTAGCTCAGCAGACAGTATCACACATGATAGGATTAGATACAATGGCTCAGCAGACAGTATCACACATGATAGGATTAGATACAGTAGCTCAGCAGACAGTATCACACATGAGATGATTAGATACAGTGGCTCAGCAGACAGTATCACACATGATAGGATTAGATACACAGCTCAGCAGACAGTATCACACATGATAGGATTAGATACAGTGGCTCAGCAGACAGTATCACACATGAGAGGATTAGATACAGTGGCTCAGCAGACAGTATCACCCATGATAGGATTAGATACACAGCTCAGCAGACAGTATCACACATGATAGGATTAGATACACAGCTCAGCAGACAGTATCACACATGATAGGATTAGATACAGTGGCTCACCAGACAGTATCACACATGAGAGGATTAGATACAGTGGCTCAGCAGACAGTATCACCCATGATAGGATTAGATACACAGCTCAGCAGACAGTATCACACATGATAGGATTAGATACAGTGGCTCAGCAGACAGTATCACACATGAGAGGATTAGATACAGTGGCTCATCAGACAGTATCACACATGATAGGATTAGATACACAGCTCAGCAGACAGTATTACACATGATAGGAATAGATACAGTGGCTCAGCAGACAGTATCACACATGATAGGATTAGATACAGCAGCTCAGCAGACAGTATCACACATGAGAGGATTAGATACAGTTGCTCAGCAGACAGTATCACACATGATAGGATTAGATACACAGCTCAGCAGACAGTATCACACATGATAGGATTAGATACAATGGCTCAGCAGACAGTATCACACATGATATGATTAGATACACAGCTCAGCAGACAGTATCACACATGATATGATTAGATACAGTGGCCCAGCAGACAGTATCACACATGATAGGATTAGATACAATGGCTCACAGCAGACAGTATCACACATGATAGGATTAGATACACAGCTCAGCAGTCAGTATCACACATGATAGGATTAGATACAAGGCTCAGCAGACAGTATCACACATGAGGATTAGCTACAGTGGCTCAGCAGACAGTATCACACATGAGAGGATTAGCTACAGTGGCCCAGCAGACAGTATCACACATGATAGGATTAGATACAGTGGCCCAGCAGACAGTATCACACATGATCGGATTAGATATAGGGCTCAGCTCGCTGACATTGTGGCTCCAGCGCTGGACCCAGGAAAGGTAAGATTAATAATTGTTTTGCTTTTTTATGTGCTACTAATTATTTTTGTGTGTTTGTGTTTTTTTACAGGTTCGGTTGTTGGACTTCGGATTCGAGGACTTCAATGACAGCGTTTTTTTATTCTCAATATAATGGTTAATCGGGCTTGTGTTTTTTTATTTCAATAAAATATTTTTTTCTATGCGCTTGTACTTTTTTTCAACTTTATTATTACCGCCTTAGTAATGGCCGCCGGCTGATTGACAACCTCCATTACTAAGGCGAGGCTTAATGCTAGCAGGTGCAGAGGCCAACACTAAGCCCCATTATTACCCCGATACCCACCGCCACCAGGGGTACTGGGAAGAGCTGGGTACGAACCAGTACCCGACCATCTGTAGTAAAGGCTAGGCACCGGGGCGCCTGCAGGCTGGTAGTATTAGGCTGGGGAAAGCCAAAAACAGTGACCCTTCCCACGCTGGTAATGCTGCCTGCTGCTGCTGTGTTGTATCTGGCTGGTTATGAAAATTGGGGGGGACCCCACATCGTTCTTTCCAATTATTTGTATTTTATTTTTTTTAAATGACGTGGGGTCCCCCCCATTTTTCATAACCAGCCAGATACAATAAAGCAGCAGCAGGCAGCATTACCAGGGTGGGAAGGGACACTGTATCTGGCCTTTCCCAGCCTGATAATACCAGCCTGCGGCCGCCCCATTGCCCGACCATCACTACAGATGGTCAAGTACTGGATCATACCAGGCTCTTCCCAGCACCCCTGGTGGCGGTGGGTACCGGGGTAATAAAGGGGGTTAGTGTTAGCCTCTGCACCGGCTAACACTAAGCCCCGCCTTGGCAATGGATGCTGTCAATCAGCCGGCGGCCATTACTAAGGCGGTAGTAATATAGTTTAAAAAAAAGCATAAAGACATAGAAAAAATATTTTATTGAAATAAAAATAAACCACACAACCCTCATTAACCATTTTATTGATAATAAAAAAAGCCGTCATCGAAGTCGTCCTGGAATCCGACGTCGTCCAACGACCGAACCTGTAAGAAAACACACAAAAAACGATTAGTAACACGTGTTAGGCTTAGATACAGGGCCCATGTGTGATACTGTCTGTGGGACCCTGTATCTAAGCCTACCACAAGGTAGGCTTAGATACAGGGTCCAGCTGACAGTAATCTTATACAGTAATACAGGGCCCATCAGACAGGATCACACATGGGCCATGTATCTAAGCCTACCATGTGATTGGCTTAGATACAGGGCCCAGCAGACAGGATCACACAATCTGTGATCCTGTCTCATGGGCCCTCTAAACCTGCTACATCGTAGGCTTAAAGGGGTTGTGCAGTCCCTAAACATTGATGGCCTATCCTCAGGATAGGCCATCAATAGCTGATGTGTCGTTGTCCGTCTCCCGGGAGCCGGCCAATCATCTGTTTTGAAGGGGCCGCAGCACTCGTACGAGAGCTGCTTCCCCTTCATTTCCCAGACTCGCTCACACTGTGAATCGACACGGATTCACAGTGTAAACCAGTGACCGTAATGAAGGGGAAGCAGCACTCGTACGAGTGCTGCGGCCCCTTCAAAACAGCTGATTGGTGGGGTCCGACTCCCGGCCAATCAGCTTCAGTAGACAGGGATATTAATCTTACCCTCATCTTCAGAAACGCGGCGGAAGCTCTGTCTTGACTCTATCCAGGATCACAATGTTGTGCGCGGCGCATAGCGTTGTGATGTCAGGACCTCCACTGCGATTCCGGAACCAGGAAGGTAAGTACTGTCAAGTACTATAGTAACAGGGGCCAACGGCCCGAGTTACTATAGTAACTTTTTATTGATGTGGTGCGGGGGGCTGCGGGCCCCCCTGGCTTCGGGGCCGGTCGCAATTGCGACCGCTGCGACCCCTATAGCTACGCCACTGCCTATAATATTGCAACATACACTACGCACAATACTGCTACACAGTCTACACACACAATACCAGTATATACACTATATACTCTACACAACAGTTTTCCCACTATTTAAACAAAAGCACAGCAAAAACAGTTTCTAAATTAATGCTGCAAAACTACAATGTGTGAATGTCCTTACAGTATCATATGTACACGAGAATCATATATATCCACATACACAGATTGTATATACACATATATATATATATATATACTGTCAGTGGCGTAACTACCACCATAGCAGCCGTAGCGGCTGCTACGGGGCCCGCGGCATGAGGGGACCCGTATCGCCCGCCGGCACGGGCCCCCACCATGGCCGGAGGCTCCGCTAGCAGCCGACGCCACTGAATACTACGGCAGAGCAGGGAGGTATCTCCCCGCTCTGCCAGTAAACAAAAGACATGTATCCCCTATCCACAGGATAGGGGATACATGTGTGATCGCTGGCAGCGATAAGGAGAACGGGGGACCGAAAGTCCCCTGAAGTTCTCCATCACAAACCTCGGACTTCCGGGGTCTGTGATGGCAGCTCCGTAGAAATGAATGCAGCGCCGGTCGTGCTTGTGTGCATGTGTGACCAGCGCTTCTTTCATTTTTATTGAGCTGCGCAGACGCCGGAGTCAGAGGTTAGTCATGGAGAACTTCGGGGGACTTTCGGTCCCCCGTTCTCCCTATCGCTGCCAGCGATCACACATGTATCCCCTATCCTGTGGACATCCTGTGGAGAGGGGATACATGTCTTTTGTAGGCCACCCTGTAGGTCGCAGTTTTTTGGGTGGTTGGGAACGCTGAGTGAGAGTAATCCAATAATGGAGTAGCAACAGGGAAATCAAATTCCCCCTTCTTCTTCTCTGTGTCTGTTGTGCCTTAGAAAGATAAAGGCGGCTGTAAACACAGCCTCAGAGGGCATATTTCCCGTCGCTATCATCCACAGGCTGTACTAAAGATCCACGTTCTATGAATACATAATAGAGCACCCCTAGAAGTCGACTGGCTTATACCAGGGACATACACAGGTTTTTTTCTCATGGTTTCATGCGGGAACATAAGAGAAATAATTGGGATACAATAAATTGCATTCTGAATTAGAGAAATGCTCCTCCAGAAACATTGCTTCTAGAGGAGTATACAGATGCTATCAGTATACAGATGCTCTATGGCGTTCCCTACAGGGGGGGCTGTATGGCGCTATCTACAGGGGGGGCTGTATGGCGTTATCTACAGAGGGGGCTGTATGGCGCTATCTACAGGGGGGGGCTGTATGGCGTTATCTACAGAGGGGGCTGTATGGCGCTATCTACAGGGGGTGCTGTATGGCGCTATCTACAAGGGGGGGGGGCTGTATGGCGTTCACTACAGGAGGGGGCTGTATGGCGCTATCTACAGGGGGGCTGTATGGCGTTCCCTACAGGAGGGGGCTCTATGGCGTTCCCTACAGGAGGGGGCTCTATGGCGTTCTCTACAGTGGGGACTGTATGTCCACAGCACCTTCTCCCAATCACTCTCAGAATCATCAAGATGTTCATTTGCAAACTTCAGACGGTCCTGTACATGTGCCTTCTTGAGCAGGGGGACCTTGCGGGTACTGCAGGATTTTAATCCATTACGGCGTAATGTGTTACCAATGGTTTTCTTGGGGACTGTGGTCCCAGCTGCCTTGAGATCAATAACAAGTTCCCCCCGTGTAGTTTTCGGCTGTGCTCTCACCTTCCTCAGGATCAAGGTTACCCCACGAGGTGAGATTTTGCATGGAGCCCCAGATCGATGTCGATTGACAGTCATTGTGTATGTCTTCCATTTTCTTACTATTGCACAAACAGTTGTCTCCTTCTCACCCAGCGTCTTACTTATGGTTTTGTAGCCCATTCCAGCCTTGTGCAGGTCTATGATCTTGTCCCTGACATCCTTAGAAAGCTCTTTGGTCTTGCCCATGTTGTAGAGGTTAGACTCAGACTGATTAATTGAGTCTGTGGACAGGAGTCTTTTATACAGGTGACCATGTAAGACAGCTGTCTTTAATGCAGGCACCAAGTTGATTTGGAGCGTGTAACTGGTCTGGAGGAGGCTGAACTCTTAATGGTTGGTAGGGGATCAAATACTTATTTCTCTGTGCACAATGCAAATAAATATATATAATTTTGACTATGTGATTTTCTTTTTTTTTTTTTATATAATCTATTTCTCACTGGTAAAATTAACCTAGCCTAAAAATTCTAGACTGTTCATGTCTTTGACAGTGGGCAAACTTACAAAATCAGCAAGGGATCAAATACTTATTTCCTTCACTGTATGTCCCGATGGTCATTTCTACTTCAAGAGACCGGGTTCCATTAACTGGATAATTGAACTCATTAAAATTTTAGAACCACATACTCAGTGGAAAATCATTACACTTCAAAAGACCCATTTACTTGTTGTTTGTTACAAATGTTTTGTCAGCACATCAAAAAAATGATTCATTTTCAAGCACAAAATTTTTTGGCACATTAAGGTTAGTGTTTTGAGTATTGTAAGAAAGGCATTCTTCCTATGATACAGGTCTTGCTTTAAAATGTTACTTAATGTCAGGACACATTTACAAAAATGCTGTATTTTACAGGTTTTCTGAAAGATTCACAATAGGAATGCTATCATTTCTGAGAGGAGCCTAGAAAGCTAATAACACTGACATAATGGATAGAAAAGTAACCGGATGTCCAGCTACCCTGCTGATAACTAGAAAATGACAGCAATTCTATTACAAAACGGGTGTCTGCAGAAAATGGACACTTGATTTTCAGAAAATGTCACAGTTGTCAAATTATGTAATACGACAAAATGTGATCAAGCATGACAGCAGAACTTTTACTCCGGGAAATATATATATATATATATATATATATATATATATACATACATACATATACTGTGTGTGTGTGTGTATATATAGTGTGTGATGTGTTCATGTGTGTATACATAATGTGTGATGTGTGTGTGTGTATAGTGTGTGTGTGTGTGTGTTTGTGTATATATAGTGTGTTTGATGTGTACAGGCGTGTGTGTGTATATATATATATATATATATATATATATATATACACTACCGTTCAAAAGTTTGGGGTCACCCAGAAAATTTTGTGTTTTCCATGAAAACTCACACTTATATTTATCAAATGAGTTGCAAAATGACTAGAAAATATAGTCAAGACATTGACAAGGTTAGAAATAATGATTTTTATTTGAAATAATAATTTTCTCCTTCAAACTTTGCCTTCGTCAAAGAATGCTCCATTTGCAGCAATTACAGCATTGCAGACCTTTGGCATTCTAGCTGTTAATTTGCTGCGGTAATCGGGAGAAATTTCACCCCATGCTTCCAGAAGCCCCTCCCACAAGTTGGATTGGCTTGATGGGCACTTCTTGCATACCATACGGTCAAGCTGCTCCCACAATAGCTCTATGGGGTTGAGATCTGGTGACTGCGCTGGCCACTCCATTACAGATAGAATACCAGCTGCCTGCTTCTTCCATAAATAGTTCTTGCATAATTTGGAGGTGTGCTTTGGGTCATTGTCCTGTTGTAGGATGAAATTGGCTCCAATCAAGCACTGTCCACAGGGTATGGCATGGCATTGCAAAATGGAGTGATAGCCTTCCTTATTCAAAATCCCTTTTACCTGTAATGACAGGGTAGGGAGACAGACAGGTGAGCCCTAATCTACCCGCCACTCAGTCCCTGCCTACTTGCAACGACCCGTCCTAAGCGACGGGGTACAACTGGGCGACGGTCCCTACGCTCAGTAAGTGCAAGACAGACAAAACAGACAGGGGTACACAGAAGCAGGGAAACGGGGCAGCTGCCCACGGAGACACCGTGAGCAACAAGAGTGGTGAACGAGCCGAGTCAAACCAGGAGAGAGCGAGGTACAAAACGCTGAGCAGGAGAGTGGTCAGAAAACCAAGGTCAATAACAAGCAGAGGATCAGTAGTACAAGCAGCAGCAGCAAGCCAGGAAACAAGCATAGAAGAATCACAGGCAAAGGAGGAACAGGAAAGGCAGGTATAAATAGACAGTGGGCGGGAACTAGCTCCGTCTGGCCAGGCTGTGATAGGCTCTCCCACTTCTAAGCCTGCCATCCTGAGTGGTGGAAGATGGAGTCAGTCTCACAGACATAGGAGCAGGTACAGACTGATTGCCCACGGGCGTCGACACAGAACCTGTGTCTGGCAAATCCTTTACATTACCTTGTACAAATCTCCCACTTTACCAGCACCAAAGCAACCCCAGACCATCACATTACCTCCACCATGCTTGACAGATGGCGTCAGGCACTCTTCCAGCATCTTTTCAGTTGTTCTGCGTCTCACAAATGTTCTTCTGTGTGATCCAAACAACTCAAACTTCGATTCTTCTGTCCATAACACTTTTTTCCAACCTTCCTTTGTCCAATGTCTCTGTGCTTTTGGCCATATTAATCTTTTCCTTTTATTAGCCAGTCTCAGATATGGCTTTTTCTTTGCCACTCTGCCCTGAAGGCCAGCATCCCGGAGTCGCCTCTTCACTGTAGACGTTGACACTGGCGTTTTTACGGGTACTATTTAATGAAGCTGCCAGTTGAGGACCTGTGAGGCGTCTATTTCTCAAACTAGAGACTCTAATGTACTTGTCTTGTTGCTCAGTTGTGCAGCGGGGCCTCCCACTTCTCTTTCTACTCTGGTTAGAGCCTGTTTGTGCTGTCCTCTGAAGGGAGTAGTACACACCGTTGTAGGAAATCCTCAGTTTCTTGGCAATTTCTCGCATGGAATAGCCTTCATTTCTAAGAACAAGAATAGACTGTCGAGTTTCACATGAAAGGTCTCTTTTTCTAGCCATTTGGATAGTTTAATCGAACCCACAAATGTAATGCTCCAGATTCTCAACTAGCTCAAAGGAAGGTCAGTTTTATAGCTCCTCTAAACAGCAAAACTGTTTACAGTGGTGCTAACATAATTGCACAAGGGTTTTCAAGTTTTTTCTAATCATCCATTAGCCTTCTAACACAGTTAGCAAACACAATGTACCATTAGAACACTGGAGTGATGGTTGCTGGAAATGGGCCTCTATACACCTATGTAGATATTGCATTAAAAACCAGACGTTTGCAGCTAGAATAGTCATTTACCACATTAACAATGTATAGAGTGTATTTCTGATTAATTTAATGTTAGCTTCATTGAAAACAACTGTGCTTTTCTTTCAAAAATAAGGAAATTTCTAAGTGACCCTAAACTTTTGAACGGTAGTGTATATATAAGTGGAGAGCGCTATAGCTGTTGTATGTATTTCACTTGTAATTTAAATACTGCAGATTCTGCCAATGGATTTAGTCTTGGTAAGGGCTCGTCCACACGCTTCTGAATTGCTGCGTTTTTACGGCCGGAAAAAAACGCAGCAGAATAAAGTAGCAGCATAGTGTATGACATTTAACAAATCTCACCCACACGCTGCGTAAAATTTCCGAGCCGAAATTGACCTGCGTTGTGTAATTTATAGACCGCAGCATGTCAATTCCTGCTACGGAAAGTGTGCAGAATTGCTGTGTGTTTCATAGGAAATGTCTCCATGTCCTAACATTAAGAAAAAAGCAGCAATTTACGCACCATTTACTGTCGCATTCACCGAAGGAAATGGTGGGTTTTTGCCACAGCGGAAAGCCTTTCACTTTCAAATGGAATTGCTGCAGAAAATTTCTGCAGCAATTCCGTTGTGTGTGTGTATAAGCCCTAAACCCGCAGCATAAGGGCTTCTCCACTCGTATTTTAATTGCAGAAAATGGTGCGTATTTTGCTGCGTTTTTCTTAATGTTGGGGGATGATGACATCTCCTGTGAAAAACGCAGCGATTCAGTCCACTTTCAACAGCAGGAAACGACATGTAGTGAAGCGACACCGCAGGTAAACTTCTTGTCAGAAATTTTACGCAGTGTGTGGATAGGATTTGATAAATCTCACCCACTTTACTGCTACTGTATTCTTCGTATTTTCCATCCGCAATTCCGAATGGAAAATACGCAGCAATTCCGTTGGACAAGCCCTAATGCTGTAGCAGCAGAGTGGGTGAGATTTGAACAAATCTCACCCACACGATGAGCGGGAAAAAAGGCTCCGAAATTTACCTGCGGTACGTTTTTTTTAATCCGCAGCATGTCAATTGTATGTGCATAAACGCTGCTTATTTGTTTCGGGTTTTCCCAATTTAATTCAATAGGGAGGTAAAACCCGCAACAAATAGCAGATGTTGTGTTTTTTTGCGGCGGAAATGCAGCGATTCCGATGCAAAAAATCGCAACTCAGGAAAAATGTAAATCTTATACTTACCCAGAATTCTGTTTTTTTGGTCCGGGCCGGCCTCCTGGGATGACGTTTCATCCATGTGACCGCTGCAGCCAATCGCTGGCTGCAGCGGTCACATGGGATGAAACATCATACCAGGGCTGCAGGATGTAGGTGGGAAGCGTCACCATTGTAAGTATCCATTTTTTTCTACTCAGTTTTCCGCAGTGGCCATTCCTGGCCGAAAAACTGCACCACAATTTGTTGCGTTTGTTGCGTTTTTTTAGCAAGAATTCCCTGCGGTGCACAGGGCGTATACACTGTATTCTTTTACACACCATATCCGTCCTGTGTGAATATACCCGTAGCGTATATACATATAGTAACTGCTTTCTTACAACGATACAGCTGCAAACCACGTCCACATGTTGTCCATGCAGTTTTTTGCAAACCATAACAATCATTTTAAAACCGCACCGACTTTTGGTAAAACTGCATGGGCTGCGTGTTGTACTGGACGATGGTTGTTGTTACAATCTGATTGTTTGCTTTAAAGGCTGTGTACACCTTTGAAGGGGATTTTATTTTTTTATAAAATGTCAGTTTGTTTTGTGCAACTTTATAATTAGTTTTTATTAAAAAATAGTTTTACTTTTTGAGATACAGCTGCTCTGTATTCTGTATATAGAGCAGCTGTATCTTACGCTGAATCCTGAACACGTCCTGAACAGGTGCGTGGGTCTGACAGGTTCAGTGTCAGCGTGTCTCTGACACGCAGGTTCAACCTATAATAGATCACATCTAAGTTACTTTAATGGGATAGATTACAGGTGGATACAGTCGACTACTTTATAGATTCCGCCAAAAAACGGAAACCATGCGAAACGGAGACAAACGGAAACCATTAGCAACGGAAGCGTTACCATTGAAATCAATGGTAATGGTAACGGAAAGCTATGGTTTCTGTTTGGTTTCCGTTCGTGGGTTCCAATGACGGAAAGGTCTGATGGAACCCATGAACGGAACCCCGACGCAGGTGAGAATGACGCCTAATTATTACTGTATGATCTGTACAGATGATGGAGGGTACTATTTTTGGGGAAAAAGTAATTCCCAGTATATCATTACCATTGTTCAGGTCACACTGGAAGCTGCTAACCTAACATTGCAAATGATCTCTGTACTGAAATCTATTTGTACAGAGCTTTGTTCTGGTGTTGTATATATGTACTGAGCTTGGATTTTATGCTGTATATATGTACTGAAGTTGGTTCTGGTGCTGTATATATGTACTGAGCTTGGTTTTGGTGCTGTATAGATGTACTGAGCATTGTTCTGGTGCTGTATATATGTACTGAGCTTGGTTTTGGTGCTGTATAGATGTACTGAGCTTTGTTATGGTGTTGTATATATGTACTGAGCATTGTTCTGGTGCTGTATATATGTACTGAGCTTGGTTTTGGTGCTGTATAGATGTACTGAGCTTTGTTCTGGTGTTGTATATATGTACTGAGCTTTGTTCTGGTGCTGTATATATGCACTGAGCTTGGTTCTGGAGCTGTATATATCTACTGAGCTTTGTTCCAGTGCTGTATATATGTAGCGAGCTTTGTTCTGGTGCTGTATATATGTACTGAGCTTTGTTCTGGTGTTGTATATATGTACTGAGCTTTGATATGTTGCTGTACTGAGCTTTGTTCTGGTGTTGTATATAGGTATTGAGCTTTGTTCAGGAGCTATATCTATTTACTGAGCTTAGTTCTGGTACTGTATATATGTACTGAGCTTGGTTCTGGTACTGTATATATGTACTGAGCTTTGTTCTGGTGTTGTATATATGTACTGAGCTTGGTTCTGGTGTAGAGCAGATGGCATTGTTTCAATCCATTGTATGTTTAATCAGAACCTGTCTGGTAGTTTTAACCCCTTGAACCACCACCATGCAGTAATACAGTACATGACCTGACAATATTTCCAAACATTTCCCTGTATGTTTTTTTCAGATGCAAATCTTTAAAATCAACTTTTAAAATAGTGAACGCTATATGCTAATTACTATATAAAGGGTCATGGGTCGGTGCCGCTATCCTGTAGAGTCACACAGTCCTAACTGCAAGTCCACCTTTCCATGCTTGGTTGACATCTCCCTGGCTGTTCTACATCACTACCAGTCTCCTCCAACTTTCTTTGATGCACCATTGCCTTGTACTCCATGAACACGCACCGTTCAGCGAGTTGTACTCTGCCTGGATTCATCACTGCACCGCGCATGCCAGGGGAGTACAAGGCAAAGGAGAAGGCTGATAGTAATGTAGAACAATCAGGCGGGTGCCAATCAAGATCTGGGGGGCGCCATTAAAATGTTTGCCTCAGGCAGCAGAAAAGCTAGAATTGGCCCTGGGGCAGCGGGGCCACTGAAACTAGTTGCCGCCACTCCCTCATGCACTAATTGTATCTGCCTTACAATGAAGCTGATTGGAAGGGCAGAAAGACTTGCCCCGCCAATCAGCGCCTTTCAACCGCTTTTGTTGTTGAAAGGCACTGATTGACGGGGCAAGTCATTCTGCCCTGCCAATCAAAGCCGTCGTTCAGCCCCAGCAGACCTGCTCAGAAGAGAGCAGGCCTGCATTGACATAGGATGACATGGGAACGGGATCGAGGTGAGTATGTAATGTTGTTTTTTTGGTCTTTTTTTCCTCTTAACCCGTTAGTGACCGGCCCATAGTGTTTTAACGTCAGTCACTAACGGGCCTTATTCCGATGATATAGACTTTTTACGTCGCTGCATTGGAATAAGTAAACAGAGCAGGGAGCTGTCAAATCTCCCTGCTCTCAGAAGCCAGATGCAGCTGAGGGCTGGGGGCGTCCCTGCTCGAGCGGGTGAGATCAATATTAGTATCGATCTCACCCGTTTAACCCCTCAGATGCGATGCTGAACAGCGTGCACCGCATCTGAGTGGTTTTGGAGAGAGGGAGGGAGCTCTCTCTCATCCCACTGACACCCGGCGATAAGATCGCCGAGTGTCTGTGTCTCCGATGGCAGCCGGGGGCCTAATAAAGGCCCCCAGGTCTGCCTGTAATGAATGCCTGTTAGATCAGGCCGGAGGCATGACCTAGCAGATACCTGTCCGTTTTAAACGGACAGGCAGCAATACACTGCAATACAGAAGTATTGCAGTGTATTATAAATGCGATCGGAGGATCGCATAGTGAAGTCCCCGTATTGGGACTAGTAAAAAAAAAAGTTTATTAAAAAGTGAAAAAAAAAATGAAAGCCCCACTTTTTCCCCCTTACAAACTGCTTTACTATTAACACACAAAATAAAGTAAAAAAGTTACACATATTTGGTATCGCCGCGTCCGTAACAACCCCGACTATAAACTTATTACCTCATTTAACCCGCACGGTGAACGCCGTAAAAAATCAAATAAAAAGGCATGCAAAAATTGCTGTTTTCTTTGAATCCAGCCTTAAAAAAAATTTGATAAAAAGTGATCAAAAAGTCGCATCTATCCCAAAATGGTACCGATAAAAACTACAAGTCGTCCCACATAAATAAAAAGCCCTCCTACAATTGCATCAACGAAAAAATAAAAACGTTACGGCTCTTCAAATATGGAGACACAAAAACAAATAATTTTGAAAAAAAAAAGGGTTTTCGCTGTGTAAAAGTAGTAAAACATACAAAAACTATACAAATTTGGTATCGTTGCAATCGTAACAACCCGCTGAATAAAGGAATTGTGTTATTTATACCACACGATAAACGGCGCAAATTTAGGACGCAAAAAAGTGTGGCGAAATTGCTGTTTTTTTTCTATTCCCCTTCAAAAAAGATTTAATAAAGGTTAATCAATAAATTCTATGTACCCCAAAATTGTGCTATTAAAAATTACAACTTGTCCCGCAAAAACAAGACCTTATACAGCTATGTCGGCGCAAAAATAAAAAGTGTATAGCTCTTTAAATAAGACGATGGAAAAACTAAAAAAATGGCTTGGTCATTAACGTCTAAAATAGGCTGGTCATTAAGGGGTTAAAAGTGTGAGCGGCATTATCTATGGGGGGAGCTATATGTGGGGCGCTATATACAGGGGAGCTATATGTGGGCCACAATCTACAGGAGAGGCTATATGTGAGGCACTATCTACAGGGGGGGCCATATGTGGGACACCATATTCAGGGGGGCTATATGTGGGGCACCATGTACATGGGGGGCTATATGAGGGGCACTATATACAAAAAAATTCTCTAGAATAATGGGCATGTGCATTATTCTCGTGGAAAAGCATTGGATTTGTTGGAGTTGGGGCTATCAGGAACTATTCCTATTTTCATATACACCTGTTTTAATAAATCTCCCCATGTCTTGTACAGATGAAGGGTGGTCCCAGCCCAACACTGGCGGCTGCATATGGCCTGCGGTGGGCCTGTGTGCTTAAAAATGCCAGGGCTGATTTTAAGTCCCAGTCCGGCCCTGCCTAGGAGTGTCTGGAGGAAACAGCCTCACATTGATAGGTCAGCATCAGAGGCTATCACGATGACGCTGGCCTTGGAATGTCTGAAGGAAACAGCCTCATGCTGATAGGTTAACGTCAGAGGCCCAGTGGTAGCTCCGACCATTGAGAATCGCTGGTGGCCAAACCCACTTGGCTAGCCAGCGGACCATATTTATATTGGTTGCTAAATAAAGAGGGGTCCATTGCTCAGCAACGGGGGGGGGGGGGGGGGGCGACGACGCACAAGTACAGGACACAAGCACAGCTGGACTCACAGACACAGCGTCTATTAGGTAAGATTACTAACTCACTTATGAATCCTAAAAATGTGGGATAACCTGAAACATGCATTATGTATTTGTGTATTTGTTCAACTGCAGTAGTAGGGTATATAAACATAGAAGATTGAAAAAAGATAAAGTCCTCATGGTCCATCTGTCTCTGACCTTATATAAATATATATATATATATATTTTTTTTAATCTCATGATAGATATTTGTTTACTCCATCTTTAAATTCACTTCTTGTTGATTTTCCAACCTCGTCTGCTGGAAATTTGCTCCAAGCGCCTACTACTCTTCCAGTAAAATAATATTTTCAGAAATTGCTTCTTATCCCCCCCCCCAACTAATTTCAGATTGTTATTAAATGCACTCTGTTCCTAAACATTATTTAAACCTTTAATATATTTAACCCCTTAACGCTCCATGACCTACTATTAGGTCATGCTAACTATAGCGTTCGCGCTTAGTGACCTAATAGGAGGTCATGGAGTAAACACGGCGCCGTTCGCGCGGCGCGCGTTCACGAGCTGTGACAGCTGCTGTTTCCGACAGCAGACTATCACAGCTCAATGTGCCGGGACCCGTTACGATGGTCACGCCTCGCCGATCGCCGCTATTGGTCAGTCAGTGACTAACTGACCAATAACGGTGATTTCTCCCTTCACTTCCTCTTCTGACCTCACATCCTGCCGCACCCGCCCTGAACGCCTCTGTTGGAGTTAGCGAGGCGTTCGGAGAGGTTGTGAAAGAGGAGAGAAGATAAAGAGTGCTAAAAAGTAAAAAAAAAGTTAAAAAACAAACTTTTTTCTGCTTCCCCCCTCCCCAATCCACTACCCAAATTACCCAAACCTGTACCCTTCGTCCTTGTGTTCCCCCCACGTTTTTGGTCAGTGATCTCCTATCACTGACCACTTGTTAGTCTTCAGGACCACATTTCTGGTCCCTGGGGATTTTTTTTTATTTTTTTTCTTTATAAAACAATATAAAACAAAAAATATATAAAAATAAAAAAATAAATAAAAAAAAAGGGCAGTTTAGAAAATTTTGACAATTTAACTTTTAGTTAGTTTAGTATTAGGGTTAGTTAGTGTCAGGGAACCATCCCAAAGCGTAGTTAGGTATAGCATCAGGGAATTTAGCGTCAGGAATCCGTCACCGTAGGTAGATCTAGCGTTAGGGATCCATCACCGTAGTTAGGTTTAGCGTCAGGGAAGCTTGGAATAATTTAGATAGGTTTAGTGCCAGGTACCCGTCACCGTAGTTAGGTTTAGTGTTAGGGAAGCTCGGAATAATCTAGTTAGATTTAGTGTCAGGGAAAAGTCACCGTAGTTAGGTTTAGTCTCAGGGAAGTTCAAATAAAATCTAGTTAGGTTTAGTGTTAGGTACCCTCGCCCCAGTTAGATTTAGTGTCAGGGAAGCCCACTTGTTCTATAAAAACAAATTTTTTGGCTAGTTTAGGTAGCAGCCTATTGCTCCAAACAACCATGTCCCAACGGACATTTAGTGCCAAAGAGGCATATTCATTTCTTGCCTCCGACACAGAGTCGTCGGGTGGTGAGACTCTGTTCTATTTATCCACCTCCTCATCCAGTGATGAAGAGGAGGAGGAACCCCCTAGGAGACGCTCCAGGACCACCACTGCAGTTGTAGCCCCCGAGCGAAGTGACCCCTCCAAATTGGGTAACTTCGCTCGGGGGTTACAACTTCGGACACCCACACCAGATATTTATGAGCCCCAAATCCCCGAGTACACGGGCAACCCG
Organism: Rhinoderma darwinii; assembly: GCF_050947455.1. Taxonomy (NCBI): domain Eukaryota; kingdom Metazoa; phylum Chordata; class Amphibia; order Anura; family Rhinodermatidae; genus Rhinoderma; species Rhinoderma darwinii. The sequence continues at coordinate 284,690,029 of NC_134689.1, read as the reverse complement.
GGGATCAAATTTAATACGGCAGGGCTCAGTGAGATGGACTTTTTCAAGAAGTTCTTCACTGATGACTTTATAGAGCTAATGGTCTCCCAGACTAATTTATATGCCCAACAGTATATAACAAAGAACCCCACATCGTTTTATGCCCAGTCCCACAGGTGGACCCCTGTAGATGCAGCAGAGTTGGGCAAGTTCTGGGGACTTCATTTGAACATGGGTCTTCTGAAAAAGCCGTCCATTAGGACCTACTGGAGCACGGACATTATATACCACACCCCGATGTACCGTATGGCCATGTCCAGGATGCGTTATGAGGCAATACTTCGCTTCTTGCATTATACGGATAATGAGCAGTGCCCACCCCGAGATGACGCCAGTTTTGACCGTTTGTACAAACTGAGACCCCTGTTAGACCATTTCAGTGCCCGGTTTGCCCAAGCATACACCCCCGAGAAGTGTATTTCTATAGATGAGTCCCTGGTACATTTTAAAGGGAGGCTTCAATTCCGCCAGTACCTGCCGAGTAAGAGGGCAAGGTATGGCGTGAAGATGTATAAGCTGTGCGAGAGTGCGTCAGGGTATACATATAAATTCAGGATATATGAAGGGAAGGACAGCAGTATTCAGCCCCCAGAATGCCCCCCCTTACTGGGAATTAATGGAAAAATTGTGTGGGATTTGGTGCACCCACTGCTGGACCAGGGTTACCACCTCTACCTGGATAATTTTTATACCAGCGTCCCACTCTTCAAGTGCCTCGCTTCCAGAAATACTGTGGCATGCGGCACTGCTAGAAAAAGTATGAGAGGCCTCCCTAAAACACTGCTTGCGCAAACAATCAGAAGGGGTGAGAGCAGGGCACATTCTAGCAGCAACATATTGTGTGTCAAGTACAAGGACAAGAGAGATGTCCTTGTATTGACAACAATACATGGCCACACCAGCACCCATGTACCAGTACGAGGTACCAGTACAGAGACCCCCAAACCAGACTGCATCCTGGACTACAATAGGTACATGGGAGGGGTGGACTTGTCAGATCAAGTCCTGAAGCCCTACAGCGCCATGCGCAAATCGCGGGTGTGGTATAAGAAGCTGGCCGTGCACATCATACAGATGGCATTGTACAATGCGTACGTGCTACATCGATGTGCAGGCCAGAGGGGAACTTTCCTGGAATTTCAAGAGGTGGTTATAAAAAATCTAATCTTTAGGGACCAAGAATTGGGGGCACCCAGTACTTCTGGAAGCAAGGCCACACGCATCGTACCAGGGCAACACTTTCCAGGAGAAGTTCCCCAAACCGGTGGAAAGGGAAAGAGTCAAAAGAGGTGCAGAGTCTGCTATAAGAGGGGGATAAGGAAGAACACAATATACCAATGTGACACGTGTCCCGAAAAACCAGGGATCTGTATAAAAGATTGTTTTAAAATGTATCATACATCCCTTGATTTTTAATTTACCCTGATGCACTCCGCACAGCTTATCCCCGTCATCTTTCCCTTCTGAGCCCTGCCGTATGCCCAGGCAGCTGATAACAGCCACATGTAGGGTATTGCCGTACCCAGGAGAACCCACATAACAATTTAAGGGGTGTATATCTCCGGTGGCGCATGCTGGGCACACTATATCGGACACTGACATGCCATATATATATATAAAATTGCAAATCTCACACTGCACCATCTGCTGCGCATTATCTTTTACACAGTACCTGTGGGGTCAAAATGCTCACTACACCTCTAGATGAATGTCTTAAGGGGTGTAGTTTTTAAAATGGGGTCACTTCTCGGGGGTTTCAACTGTACTGGTACCTCAGGGGCTTCTGCATACATGACTTAGCACCAGAAAAGCTCCAGTAGGCCAAATGGTGGTCCTTCCCTTCTAAGCCCTGCCGTTTGCCCAGGCAGCTGATAACAGCCACATGTAGGGTATTGCCGTACCCAGGAGAACCCACATTACAATTTAAGGGGTGTATATCTCTGGTGGCGCATGCTGGGCACACTATATCGGACACTGACATGCCATATATATATATATAAAATTGCAAATCTCACACTGCACCATCTGCTGCGCATTATCTTTTACACAGTACCTGTGGGGTCAAAATGCTCACTACACCTCTAGATGAATGTCTTAAGGGGTGTAGTTTTTAAAATGGGGTCACTTCTCGGGGGTTTCAACTGTACTGGTACCTCAGGGGCTTCTGCATACATGACTTAGCACCAGAAAAGCTCCAGTAGGCCAAATGGTGGTCCTTCCCTTCTAAGCCCTGCCGTTTGCCCAGGCAGCTGATAACAGCCACATGTAGGGTATTGCCGTACCCAGGAGAACCCACATTACAATTTAAGGGGTGTATATCTCTGGTGGCGCATGCTGGGCACACTATATCGGACACTGACATGCCATATATATATATATATAAAATTGCAAATCTCACACTGCACCATCTGCTGCGCATTATCTTTTACACAGTACCTGTGGGGTCAAAATGCTCACTACACCTCTAGATGAATGTCTTAAGGGGTGTAGTTTTTAAAATGGGGTCACTTCTTGGGGGTTTCAACTGTACTGGTACCTCAGGGGCTTCTGCATATATGACTTAGCACCAGAAAAGCTTCAGTAGGCCAAATGGTGGTCCTTTCCTTCTGAGCCCTCCCATGGGCCCAAACGGCAGTTTATCACCACAAATGGGGTATTGCCGCACTCAGGACAAATTGGGCAACAAAATGGGGTATGTTGTTCCCTGTGAAAATAAGAAATTTTGATCAAAAATGACATCTTTTTGGAAAAAATCATTTTTTTTCATTTCACAGCCCAATTCAAATAGGTGCTGTGAAAGAACTGTGCGATCAAAATGATAACAAAAACCATAAATCAATTCCTTGAGGGGTGTAGTTTCCAAAATGGGGTCACTTCTGGTGGGTTTCCATTGCTTTGATACCTCTGGGACTCTGAAAATGCGACATGGCAACCGAAAACCAATCCAGCAAAATCTGGACTGCAACAAACACATAGCGCTCCTTTCCTTCTGAGCCCTCCCACGGGCCCAAACGGCAGTTTATCACCACAAATGGGGTATTGCCGCACTCAGCACAAATTGGGCAACAAAATTGGGTATGTTGTTCCCTGTGAAAATAAGAAATTTTGATCAAAAAAGACATCTTTTTGGAAAAGATATCATTTGTTTCATTTCACAGCCCAATTCAAATAGGTGCTGTGAAAAAACTGTGCGGTCAAAATGATAAAAAAAACCATAAATGAATTCCTTGAGGGAATGGGTTTCCATTGCTTTGATACCTCAACACCTCTTCAAACCTGGCATGCTGCCTAAAATATATTCTAATAAAAAAGAGGCCTCAAAATGCACTAGGTGCTTCTTCTAAAAACTGCAGAATCTGGACAATACATATTTAGTAGTATTTCTCTGGTAAAACCTTCTGAAAAACCTTCAGAAAAAAATTGAATGAAATTGAAATTCAGCAGAAAAAATGAAATTTGCAAATTTCACCTCCACTTTGCTTTAATTCCTGTGAAATGCCTGAAGGGTTAAAAAACTTTCTATATGCTGTTTTGAATACTTTGAGGGGTCTAGTTTTTAAAATAGGGTGTTTTATGGGGGTTTCTAATACATAGGCCCCTCAAATCCACTTCAGAACTGAACTGGTACCTTCAAAAAAAGGCTTTTGAAATTTTCTTAAGAATATGAGAAATTGCTGTTTATGTTCTAAGCCTTGTAACGTCCAAGAAAAATAAAATAATTTTCAAAAAACTATGCCAATCTAAAGTAGACATATGGGAAATGTGAACTAGTAACTATTTTGGGTGGCATAACCTTCTGTTTTTCAAGCAGATGCATTTAAATTCTGAAAAATGCTATTTTTTCTAAATTTTCTCTAAATTTTGCAATTTTTCACAAATAAAGACTGAATATATCAACCAAATTTTACCACAAACATGAAGCCCAAAGTGTCACGAGAAAACAGTCTCAGAATCGCTTGGATAGGTTTAAGCATTCCGACGTTATTACCACATAAAGTGAAATATGTCAGATTTGAAAAATGGGCTCTGAGCCTTAAGGCCCAAACTAGGCTGCGTCCTTAAGGGGTTAAAGGTTTGAATCATGTCCCCTCTTTTCTATTCTTTCCTCAAGGCTATACAAATTATGTTCTTTAAAGGCTATGGACAGCTTTAACATGGCAAAAACTATTTTAATATATGTTATTGGTTAGCTGGAGTTTCAGACTCCAATATTCAATCCATTCATTTCTTCTCAGAACCCCTTCAGGGCCAGCATTAGGGGTATGCGACCTGTGCCATTGCAGAGGGTGCATCACTCCAGCAGGTGAAAGGGGCTGCTGCGCTGGCTCCCTTCACCTGCTTGTGTTTCAGAAGTGCCCAGGTCTGGCGACTCAGCAGCTGCCTTTCTGCCAGGGTGCTACTTCTCTCAGTGGCGTTGGTGCCGCTGTAGCAGCTAAAGTGGCTCTCAGTGGTGACACCGGGCATGACGGCGCCCATGCCACCCAGCGGAACGCCCCCCCCCCCATGGCCAGCATTGCCGCCGCTAGCAGCCGCTGTGGCTGCTATAGCGGTAGCGACGCCACATTCAATAGTATCTGCGTCCTAAGGATGCAGATCCTAATGAACACTATAGCAGAAGAGGGAGGTATCTCCCTGCTCTGCTATCTACTGGTTGAGAACAGAGAGAACAAATAGGCGCTACATAGGGTGAGAATGTCAGATTAGCAATGGCTTTCTCTGTTAGGTATAGTAAACGCAGTCTCACCTTTAGGCGTCATGCATGGATAGGCAACACTATTGCGGAGTCAGTTGGTTAGGAAGCATGCTGCCAGTGACGTAATCCCTAAAGCGTCAGGTGCCAACCTCACCGGGGAGTAAATGCAGGTAGATAGAAGCAATGGGAACCAGGAGGGATCCACTGTAAAAAAGCGACACCATCCATGCGCAATACTTCCACGAGTACAACTTCAGTTTGTCTCATGTTTACAGGGGTTCTGTTTCCCCGAAACGTGTTGTACCTCAAGAGACCCGCTCTCTTTTTTTATGTACATTATATCATGATCTATTGTTTTCGACAATAAATTATATTTTTTCCAATAAACGTATTGGACTAATGGAAGTATTGCGCCTGGTATGTGTCACTTTTTCAATGTCGATCCCACCTGGTTCCCATTGTTTTTATCTACCTGCTATCTACTAGGCCAGTGGTTCCCAGCCGTGAGAACCCTCCAGGGGTGCCGCTACACTCCTCTGAACCACAGCCATGCTTTCTCTCCTCCTCACAGTGTGAAGTGCATATGAGGAGGAGAAGATTATTTGCAGCCTCCATAGATGTCACACCCACCCTCCCTTCCTGTACATAGCGCCACTGTAGTTCACTTAAGGAGTGGAATCCCCCTGTGGCCGGGGATTCCGCTCCTGGACCGAGCGCTTGATGTCTCTATCCATATATGGACAGTGACATCAGGGGCAACTCCTGAACAAGGATCCCCATATACAGCGTTGCTGGTGCGGTGATTTGGCTCCAGGAGAAGCCACTGATGTCACTGTCCAGAAATGACAGGGGCTTCTCCTGGAGTGGAATACCCTGTCACAGTGTCGGCAATTTGGTGCATGGGTATTCTGCTTCAGGATTTGCCCCTGATGTCACTGTCCGTATATGGACAAACACATCAAGCGCTCTGTCCAGGAGTGGAATCCCCGGCCACAGGGGGGATTCTGCTCCTTCAGGTAGCTACAGTGGCCCTATCTACAGGAAGGGGGGTACTATCTACAAGGGGGCTGTGTGGCACTACCTAAAAGAGGGCTGTGTGGCACTACCTACAAGGGGGATGTGTGGCACTACCTACAAGGGGGCTGTGTGGCACTACCTACAAAGGGGCTGTGTGCCCAGGGGCGTAGCTAGGGGGGGCAGGCGGGGCACGTGCCCCGGGCGCAGTTCAGAGGGGGGCGCCAGCGCCCCCTCCTCCTGTACTATAATTGTACCTGTGTCGCAAGGACACAGGTACAATTCAGCGCCTCTCCACGAATGAAGCGACTGGTACCTTTTGTACCAGTGACGCTTCCGTCGATGAAAGGCGCTGACTGACTGGCAGGGAAAGTCATCCTGCCCAGCCAATCAGCGCCTTTCATAGACGCTGTGTTCAATCCCCTGGAGACTTGCGCAGAAGAGAGCAGGTCTCCATGACTGCCGGACGGCGTGGGAGCGGGAATAAGGTGAGTATGAATGTTTTTTGTTTTTTTTTTAAATTGTAATAGACGTGTGTGTCTGTATCTGCGGGGGGGACTTTGTCTACGTGGGGGTGTCTATCTACAGGGGGACTATATCTACAGGGCTGGGCTATATACAGGGGGACTATATGTACAGGGTGGCTATATAAAGGGGGACTATATCTACGTGGGGGGTGTCTATCTACAGGGGGACTATATCTACAGGGCTGGGCTATATACAGGGGGACTATATCTACAGGGGGGCTATATACAGGGGGGCTATATCTACAGGGGGACTATATCTACGGGGGGGGGGTGTCTATCTACAGGGGGACTATATCTACAGGGCTGGGCTATATACAGGGGGACTATATCTACAGGGGGGCTATATACAGGGGGGACTATATCTACAGGGCTGGGCTATATACAGGGGGACTATATCTACAGGGGGGCTATATACAGGGGGACTATATCTACAGGGGGCTATATACTGGAGTGGGCTGTCTATAGAGCACCATATACAGGGGTGGGCTACATAGTATATAGCCCCCTGTAGATATAGCCCAGCCCTGTATATGGTGCTCCATAGATAGCCCACCCCAGTATATAGGCCCCCCTGTAGATATATTCCCCGTGTATAGCCCACCCCTGTGTATAGCCCCCCTCTGTAGATATAGCCCCCCTGTGTATAGCCCACCCCTGTAAATAGCCCCCCTGTGTATAGCCCACCCCTGTAGATATAGCCCCCCTGTGTATAGCCCAGCCCTGTAGATATGGTCCCCCTGTAGATATGGTCCCCTTGTAGATATGGTCCCCCTGTAGATAGGCCACCCCTGTATATAGCCCACCCCTGTATATAGTCCCCCTGTAGATATAGCCCACCCCTGTATGTAGTGCTCCACAGATAGCCCACCCTGTATATACTATATACAAGGGTGGGCTATCTGTGGAGCACTATATACAGGGGTGGACTATCTAGTGGAGCACTATATACAGGGGTGGACTATATGTACAAGGGGGGCTATATACAGGGGTGGGCTATCTGTGAAACACTATATACAGGGGTGGACTATATGTGGAGCACTATATACAGGGGTGGGCTATATCTACAGGTGGGCTACATACATGATTGGGCTATCTGTAGAGCTCTATATACAGGGGTGGGCTATATCTACAGGGGGCTATAAACAGGGGTGGGCTATATCTACAGGGGGCTATATACAGGGGTGGACTATCTGTAGAGCACTATAGGGGGAGTTATTTGTGGGGCACTATATACAGGGGTGGTCTATATGGGGGCACTATCTAGAGGGGCTCTATGGCAGGCACTATCTACAGGGGGCACGGTGTGTGTGGGACACGGTGTATGGTGCTATTATAATTAGAGTGCAGTGTATGGCGCTATTATATTTAGGGGCGTAGTGTGTGGTATAATGATAACTTTATATTTATTTATAGGTGCAGAAATGTTGGAAAAGTGAGAAGCTGAAGACATGTGAGCGGCAAACTGCAGAAATGGGCTGTGACCGGGAGAAGTCACCATAGAGGTCTGGACCGGATGGAGAGAAAGAACTAGAATCTGAGACATCACCGGTGAGTCACTTAATGTAAATGTTTATTCTGCCTCTAATCAGCACTGTAGTCTCGGTATGATCTGCAGCGAGATGATGGGTGGAATGATTATGATAGGATTGATTTTTTGTGAAACGGCATCTCCCAGCATATCCTTACCATTGTTCGGGCCATGCTGGGAGCTGTAGTTTTACGCCGTACACACCTATACGGCAGGGGTTGCACTAAATTGAGCTGTATTTGTGCTGGTGTTGTATATATGTACCGAGCTTGCTTCTGGGGCTGTATATATGTAGTGAGCTTGCTTCTGGAGCTGTATATATGTAGTGAGCTTGTTTCTGGGGCTGTATATAGAACCATATTGCTTGTGAAATGAACAAATAATTTTATGCTCGCGTTACATAAAAATAAATGACACGTCGATTGGTAGAGAAAACAAACACGGCGAGGGGGAAGGAGATGTCGGGAAAGAGGTGGGGGGGGCGCCAAACTGAATCTTTGCCCCGGGTGCTGGAGAACCTAGCTACGCCTCTGGTGTGGCACTGCCTACAAGGGGGCTGTGTGGCACTACCTACAAGGGGATGTGTGGCACTACCTTCAAGGGGGCTGTGCGGCACTACCGACAAGGGGGCTGTGTGGCACTACCTACAGGGGGCTGTGTGGCACTACCTACAGGGGGCTGTGAGACACTACCTTCAATGGGGCTGTGTGGTACTACCTTCAATGCGGCTGTGTGGCACTACCTACAATGGGGCTGTGTGGCATTACCTACAAGGGGCTGTGTGGCACTGTCTACACGAGGGAGGTGGGGGCTGTATGGCACTGTCTACAAGGAGGAGGTGGGGGTCGTGGCACAATCTACAGTGGACACTATCTACAAGGAGGGGACTGTGTGTGTCAGCCAGGGGAGGGGGGCATTATACTGTGTGGAGGCCACAAAGCGGACACTATACTGTGTAGGGGCACTACAGGGGGCAATATACTGTGTGTAGCACTTAGTGAGCATAATACTGTGTGGGCACATCTCACATTCTTTTTGCCATGAGTAAGAGCACAGCTCGTGCTTGAAACGCGTAGGCCAGGGCAAACCGCCCACTATCCGCACACGTCTTGGGACTGCGTCTCCCTTCAATTTTATTTCAATACCCCAATAAAGGTGGGAATACTGCTTCCTTTTTAAATCCAAAGTACGACTCAGCGCTGGATCATTTCTTCTTTTCTTCTATTTGCACACCGCAAGCCGTAGAGGGGATCCGAGCGGAGAGTCTGGAGACGCATCAAACTGGTGAGCTGGAGGTTTCCTCCCTTCTTTACTGTGTGGGCACAATTAGAGGACAAAATACTGTGTCTTTGAAGGGATTATAATATATTAAATATTATTATACTGTATGGGGGCCCTAAAGGGGCATTATACTGTGTATGGGGACTAAAGGGGCATTATACTGTGTGGGGGCTCTATAAAGGGAATTATACTGTGGGGGGCATTATACTTTTTTATGGGGCATTTTTTCATGACAAGGTGGAGCACCGAAAGATAATTTTGCACGTGGCACCATCTATTCTAAGGCCGGCCCTGCCCCTGATATTAAGTTTACAACCTGCTAATTGTTTCAGACTTTTCTTCTGTGGGCATGTCCCCCCAAGGAATACATGCTGGATGTGAGTTCTGTGAATGCAGGATGCTGTGTCTTCACTAGCTATCATGTATCAGCAAAGCTTCATCCCTCTACTGCTTTCTCTCTATGCTGATAGCCTGTGTGATTCACAATCTGCTTTCTTTCCTATCTTCCCTATGATACTGAAAGGCTGTGTGATCTGCCCTCCCTTAATACTTAGATACGTTCCCCCCTCTTCACACTCTTATTTCCAGTCTACAATCTCCTCCCCCTCTAACACTGAGAGAAGGGAGGGGTGTGCAGAAAGAGCAGATGAGTCAAGCCCAACAGAAGCAGTGTTGGATTTATGTCAGAATTTTAAGGACACAAGCTATGTGAAGGAGTTACACAGACTCTAGAGCAGCAAAATGATAGAATATTTTTAATAAAGATTACATAGTCGGTGCGGTTAAAAAAAAAAGACATGTCCATCAAGTTGAACCAAGGGATGACAGAGGATGTGGATAAAGGAACGGTTAATTTTAGAACTTTTTATCCCTATTGATCCAGATGAAATTAAGAAATTCATAAGCCATAAACCAATCTGCCCAGGGTTTCCAACCGTCTGTAAATTTACAGACAGTCTGCAAAAATGTGTGTTTTCTTCTGCCGTCCGTAGTGTCAGGCAGAAAAAAGCACCGTTCGGGATTTTTTTGCAGTCTCCCGAAACTTTGCACTGCGCATGCGCCAAAAATGTACATGTGCAGTGCAAAGGGATAGTAGGCTGTGGCCGGGCATATTTTCGGATTCTGCGGAATCTGAAAATATGCAGGGTGGCCGCTGCCATGTGAGATTGGTGCCGAGGGTGGACCAATCCAGTCACCTGACATGAGGTCAGGTGACTGGACTGGTCCAGTCCTGTGCCGTCACCGACCCCAGTCAAAAGTCTTCCTACGCGGCACCGCTTCGCTTCATGACCACCTTCTCCTCCTGACGGTGAGTCGTGTCAGGCATAGTGGAGAGAGTTGTAGCGATAGGCTACAGCTCTCCGCACTAAGTACAAGGGAAGGAGGGAGATCTGCAAGGGGGGCTGTGTGTGGCTATCTACAAGGGGGCTGTGTGTGCCACTATCTACAAATGGAGGAGCTGTGTGTGGCGCTATCTACAAGGGGGCCTGTGTGTGGCGCTATCTACAAGGGAGGGCTGTGTGTGGCGCTATCTACAAGGGGGGCTGTGTGGCTATCTACAAGGGGGAGCTGTGTGGCTATCTACAAGGGGGGCTGTATGGCTATCTACAAGGGGGCTGTGTGGCTATCTAAAAGCTTGCGCTGTTTGGCTATCTACAAGGGGGAGCTGTGTGACTATCTACAAGGGGGGCTGTGTGTGGTGTTATCTGCAGGGGGCACGGTTACTGAGGGGGCACTTTTATTGTGTCGAGCACTGAGGGATCATTATTACCATCTGGATCACTACATTACAAAGTTTGTTTAGAGGATGGGGTGTAGGTGTGGAGGGTGCTGCAAAAGCAAGAAACCAACATGTCTTGGTGTCAAATTCTGCAGAGACGACTCATGGCTGGAATAAGTCATCACAGTGGTATGGGCCGGATTGAGAAAAAAAGAGAAAGTGAACGACTCTAATCAGAGACAACATCACCTAAGTTAGCGGGGGAAAGCTACAGGCGGAGCTGTAATTGGTGAGTCACTCCTAGCACAGTGCACAGGCAACGATTTCCCTCCTGATCCCAAGTGGCGATCAGACAGTGTTAACAATCAAAACAAGAAATCTATACATTATATATATTTACATCAAGCCTTGAAATTATTTTGTTCTAAAACATTATCTAAGTTTGAAAGGGATTTTTTTTTTTTTTATAGAAAGGTCAATCAGTGTGTTTGGTGAAACTTTATAGTTAGTTTTTATGAAAAATAATTTTTACTTTTTGAGATACAGGTGCTCTGTATTCTACATACAGAGAAGCTGTATCGTTCGCTAAAACCTGAATCCGACCTGACGGGAACAGGGTTTACAGATGTTGTATAGAGAATGAAGAGCAGCTGTATCTCAAAAAGTAAAATGATTTTTCATAAAAACTAATTATAAAGTTGCACCAATCACACTGATTAACGTTTTTTATTTTTAAAAAAAAATACAAAAAAAAAACCTAAAGTCATCTACTGTTATTGCTTGGACCTGCTCCTGAGGTAGGTCATTCCACAAATTCACAGTTCTTATGTTTTATAATGCTTGTCGCCTCTGGAACAGAATACAAAGTCTGGATAAGCGTAAGTCACGGATGGTGGCAGATGATCACACACCTTTAACAAGTAGGAGAACAGGGCAGGCGGCTGAGGGTCATTACAAGTAACCAGAAAGACGTCTGGGCAGGCGGTAGGCAAGGATCATCATAGGTACAGGCAGAGGTCAATCCCAGGAATTCCAAATAAAGTATAATGCTGGGTATTACTAGACTAGCTAGAATGAACCTGAGGGTATGTGCACACACACTAATTACGTCCGTAATGGACGGACGTATTTCGGCCGGAAGTCCCGGACCGAACACACTGCAGGGAGCCGGGCTCCTAGCATCATACTTATGTACGATGCTAGGAGTCCCTGCCTCGCTGCAGGACAACTGTCCCGTACTGAAAACATGATTACAGTACGGGACAGTTGTCCTGCAGCGAGGCAGGGACTCCTAGCATCGTACATAACTATGATGCTAGGAGCCCGGCTCCCTGCACTGTGTTCTGTCCGGGACTTGCGGCCGAAATACGTCCGTCAATTACGGACGTAATTAGTGTGTGTGCACATACCCTAATTTCTCAGGCAATGTGTCAAAGAAAGGGAGGTCCCTATATACACAGGGAAAGCTGAGTAGCAGATTTGGTGCTTGCTGGCCCTTTAACCCATTAGCGCATTATCACGTAACTGAACGTGATAAGGGTTAAGGGGAAGTACGGGCTGAGCACGCTCCATACACAGTGGGTGACGGTTGCGTAATACAGCCGACACCTCACAGCAACAGGCGGAATCAAAGATCACTTTGATTCCGCCCGTTTAACACCTTAAATGCCACTGTCAATCGCGACAGAGGCATTTAAAGTGTTAGAATCAGGAGGGGGCCTCAAACAAGCCATCGAGCCCCCCCTCCCGCAGCATGATCGGCCGGTTACAACGGTTGTTATGGCAATCTGGGGGCCTAATAAAAGTCCCCAGGTCTGCCATCTTTGTGCTCCTTTGAAGCTCTGCCTCCGACACGCCTTCAAAGCAGATTGTCAGAATCACGATATACTGCAATACATTAGCATTGCAGTATATCATGCAAGCGATCCAACGATCGCTGCTTCAAGTCCCCTAGGGGGACTAATAAAAAAAAGTAAAAAAAACAACTAAATATAGTTTTTTTTTATGTTCCAAAAAAATAAAGTATTCAAAGTTAAAAAAAAAAAACCTTTTCACATTTTTTCCCTAAATCAATGTTAGAAAAAATAAAAGTTAACATAACTGGTATCGCCGTGTCCGTAAAAGTCCAAACTATCAAAATATAGCATTATTTAACCTGCTCACTGAATGTCGTAAAAAATTGTATATGTAGAACACGCAAAGTGCTGTTTTTTGGTCACCTTAGTGCTAAAAAAAGACTGATATAAAAAGTGATCAAAAAATCTCATATAACCCAAAATGGTATCGATGAAAACTACAGCTTGCCCTGCAAAATTTAAGCCCTCACATTGCTAAATTGATGGAAAAGTTATGCCTCTCAGAATTTTGCCACACAAAAGATTTTTTTACTTTAGCAAATAGTTTTACTTTTTTAAAAGTTGTAAAACACAAAACAAAACATATAAATTTGGCATCGTCGTAATTTTATCAACCTGTAGAATAAGGAGAATATGTAATTTTTACCACCTGATGGACGCCGTAAAAACAACCCCCCCCCCCCCCCCCAAAAATGGCATAATCTCTGTTTTTTGCCCATTTCACCTGACAAATAATTTTTTTATAGCCTTTATACATAGAAGCTATATCCCTCTGTCAAAGCCGATTCCATCAGATCACGTTATTAACTGGATCCTGCGTGTCAGATATATGTAGGACTAGCTGGAGCCGCAAGTACCGGACCGAACACAGTGCAGGGAGCCGGGCTCCTAGCATCATACTTATGTACGATGCTAGGAGTCCCTGCCTCGCTGCAGGACAACTGTCCCGTACTGTAATCATGATTACAGTACGGGACAGTTGTCCGGCAGGGACTCCTAGCATCGTACATAAGTATGATGCTTGGAGCCCGGCTCCCTGCACTGTGTTCGGTCCGGGACTTGCGGCCGAAATACGTCCGTCAATTACGGACGTAATTAGTGTGTGTGCACATACCCTAAAGGATACATAGAAGCTATATCTTAAATTTTTTTTTTTTAATAATAAAAGTAAATAGAAAAGTTGTTTTAAATCACTTAAAACATTGATTTATTAAAAAAATAATAATAATATTAAGAAAAAAAATAAATAAATAAATAAATTAAAAAAATAATAAAAAATAAATATATATATATATATATATATATATATATATATATATATATTCAAAGGTGTACATAGCCTTTAAATCTCTACTAAGTATCATCTTTTAAGTATTTTATACTGAGGACCTTCCACAATTTTTGTAGTTTGTCTATTGAAAAACATAATCGACAATGCCCTTTTAATACAGTTGGTGCTGCAGAATCCTGTTGTATCCCAGACAAACATATTCCAAAAGGAATTTTTTTTCATATACATTTGGTTAATAAAGTCTAAAGGTATGTCAGATTATATATCAGTAGATTTTCCCATCGTATATGCTGACAGTACTTGTGTGCCCTGAGCCTAAGCGGTGCAGAGGGTGCTGTGTTTCATAAGCGTTTGAAGTTCCGGTAAGGCCTATAACACCACTTTTTGGGCATAGAGTTGAAGCATGTTTGCTTCTTTATTCTTGCCAAGAAAAAAAATACATTCAACTGTAACAAAAAATGTATGAAACTGTATGCCATTAACTTTCATTCCAAAAGAAAAATATATGTTATAGTGTATAGTTTTTAGCTGTATTGAATAATAGCAACCTATGGTATACAGCACAATAAAGTATCCAAATGCTTACCTGTCAAATGTATGCCAAAAGGTCACTCTTCTGGCATACACTTGGCCCATAAGTATGTTGCAGTATGTGTTTGGATTGGATGTTTTTGCTATCCAAATGTATCCTTCGGACTTAACCAATTAAAGGTGCGTGCAAAGTGCTAAGCTGACATTCTGTCAGTGGGACTAACACTTTAAGATATCATGCACAGGAGGCTGTAGTGTGGCACACAGATGGTGGCACTGTATAGTGCTTCGCATGTCAATGCTTCTAGAGGAGTATACATCCATAATATAGCATCCTATGGAATTTGGCTTTTTTTCAGTTGGATTAATACATATCTAACAGAGAAAATCTCTGTATGAAATGGGATGCCTACGGAAATACAGTAAGGCCTCATACACTTCTATGGCTGTTGTATTATGACTTGGAAGTTGGATGGATTGCTTCTAAGGGATAAAAGCTTTGTACATAAGGCCCCTGATGAAGGATTGTACAGACAGGGGTTGTCTTCATGAGACAAAACTTTTAAAGGTAAGGCTACATGTCGCAGTTGATGTGTGTCTAGATGTTGTCAAAAACCACTACTGCATGTTTTTTTGCAATGTGATTTTTTTGTAAATAATCGCCACTTAGGGTCGGGAAGCAATTGCTTCTCTTTTAGGGCAGATTCGCTTATTCCTTAGTTCTTTTTTTTTTTTCCCCATGCACTTCTTTCTTCCATGTCCAATCATTTTCCATGGCTGAACTTAATGGATGGATGTTTTTATATTTTTTTAACATGTTTTACCTATAAAAAACTAGAGACCAAACACCACCTTGCAAATCTGTAGCATTTTGCAATAAAGCTGTGCAAAACTCCGACATGTGAACACTGTGAGCATTGCCTTACGCACATGCACACACAGCAATAGTTTGCTGTATCCTCCAAAAAATCACATGCAGTTTTACTGCCAATTATAGTGATTTATAATTAGTTGTTTGCAGGTTTTTAAAATGTTTCAATTTCTGAATCCAAGCAGTAAAAAAAAAACACCCAGTGCAGTGATTGCGGTGATTTCTGGACGGTTCTACCATGTGGCACATTAATACTAAATTTGGCTGTACATAATTGATTTCAGACAACCGTTTTCTGAAGTTTGTCGCTCTGAAGATAACTCCATAATTTAAAATCGCTGATTGATCTTTGCTTTGATCTGTAGCATTGTCTGTCCCTTTTATTGATGGCATGCAGATCTGTCGTTTGGCATGAACGACTTATGAAGACTGCTGCGGACAATGACCAAAAGAGTTCAACACGGCAGATCAACTTCTCCATAGATATCTGTTTTCAGTCGATGTCTGTCACGCTCGTTTACATAATGAAAAGGTACTGATGGTAATCCTAATATGGTCTAAATAGTTTTTTTTTTAACAACATAAAACTATAACGTATTTCTTGCTTGTGAGTGTCAATGCCCCCTTAAAGAGGCTCTGTCACCAGATTTTGCAACCCCTATCTGCTATTGCAGCAGATCGGCGCTGCAATGTAGATTACAGTAACGTTTTTATTTTTAAAAAACGAGCATTTTTGGCCAAGTTATGACCATTTTTGTATTTATGCAAATGAGGCTTGCAAAAGTACAACTGGGCGTGTTGAAAAGTAAAAGTACAACTGGGCGTGTATTATGTGCGTACATCGGGGCATGTTTACTACTTTTACTAGCTGGGCGTTGTGTATAGAAGTATCATCCACTTCTCTTCAGAACGCCCAGCTTCTGGCAGTGCAGACACAGCCGTGTTCTCGAGAGATCACGCTGTGTCGTCACTCACAGGTCCTGCATCGTGTCGGACGAGCGAGGACACATCGGCACCAGAGGCTACAGTTGATTCTGCAGCAGCATCAGCGTTTTCATGTAAGTAGCTACATCGACTTACCTGCAAACGCCGATGCTGCTGCAGAATCATCTGTAGCCTCTGGTGCCGATGTGTCCTCGCTCGTCCGACACGATGCAGGACCTGTGAGTGACGTCACAGCGTGATCTCTCGAGAACACGCTGTCTGCACTGCCAGAAGCTGGGCGTTGTGAAGAGAAGTGGATGATACTTCTCGTCAGAACGCCCAGCTAGTAAAAGTAGTAAACACGCCCCGATGTACGCACATAATACACGCCCACTTGGACTTTTACTTTTAAACACGCCCAGTTGTACTTTTGCAAGCCTCATTTGCATAAATACAAAAATGGTCATAACTTGGCCAAAAATGCTGTAATCTACATTGCAGCGCCGATCTGCTGCAATAGCAGATAGGGGTTGCAAAATCTGGTGACAGAGCCTCTTTAAGCATATGTTCACCTTTGAACATCAGTTTATAGTCCAGAGCTGCAAACACCCTCATGCATTTTTTGTTGCTCAAGGTCTTCACAGAGTTTGCTCTAATGATTTGCATTCTGTGAACTGAAATCTTTACACAAAGCTTTGTACAGTAATTTGATTTAGAAAAAGGAATCCTCCTAATGAATTATGACAGATAAAGGCTATGTATAGTTTTGAAAGCATTTTATAAATTAACTTTTATTAAAAACTCTTTCGTTTTTTCCAATACAGCTTCTATGTATCCTGTATACATAGAATCTGTATCGTTCACTATAAGCCGATTCCACAAGTTCAGCTGAACTGACAACTTGGCTGAAAGCTGGCCTGTGCGTCTACTTTTCCACTCTGAGGGTATGTTCACACGGCAGCGTCCATAACGGCTGAAATTACGGGGATGGTTCCGCCTGAAAACATCCCCGTAATTTCAGCCATAAAGGCATGTGCAGGCGCTTGAACGCCGCGTCCATTACGGACGTAATTGGCGCTGCTATTCATTGGAGTCAATGAATAACGGCTCCAATTACGGCCAAAGAAGTGACAGGTCACTTCTTTGACGCGGGCGTCCATTTACGCGCCGTCTTTTGATGGGCAGATGTTTGTCAACGCTATTGAGGCGCTATATTCGGACGTAATTCGGGGCAAAAACGCCCGTAATTAGTGTGTGTGAACATACCCTTAGGCCTCATGCCCACTTCAGTTTTTTCCTTCAGGGTGCTAGCCGTTTTTCTGACGGCTAGCACACTGACCCATTCATTTCAATGGGGCCATGCGCACTTCAGTTTTTTTGACGGTCCCGTTGCTCCGTTTCAACCCAAAGTAGAGCATATCCTACTTTGGGCCGAGATTCCGTGACCGTGAGGCCCATGCAAGTCAATGGGGCCGTAAAAAAACTGAAGGCACACTGAAGGCATCCGTGTGCGGTCCGTGTGTGACGGAGCCGTTGCCTAGCAACGACCGGGTGGGCAGAAAAACATAACAGAAATATTACACTAATCGGCAGCCACTTGTCTCTATCAATCACTGATAGAGAAAAGAGGCTGCTGATTAAAAATAAAATAAAAATCAGTTCTTACGTACCCGGTCATTGTCTTGGTGACGAGTCCCTCTTCTTCCTCCAGTCCGACCTCCCTGTATGACGTGGCAGCCTGTGATTGGCTGCAGAGGCCGCTGCAGCCTGTGATTGGCTGCAGAGGCGGTCACGTGGGATGAAGCGTCATCCCTGGAGGCCGGCCTTCTGACGTCATCCTGACGTGCGTGACCGCCACTACAGCCTGTGATTGGCTGCAGCGGTGACATGGAGAAAATGTCATCGCTGGAGGCCGGACAGGAGGAAAGTAAGTATGACATTTTTTTTTATTACATTCAAATTGTATTTTCCGAGCACTGAGCATGGTACTGTCCAGGGTGCTGAAAGAGTTACCGCCGATCAGTGCAGCCCATTAACTCTTTCAGCACCCTGGACAGTACCATGCTCGGTGCACGGAAACGGAAACACGAACTGCACACGGGAGTGCACACGGCCGCTAAACGGGGCACACGGATCCGTCAAAAACGGCCGTGTAAACGGTGTCGGAAGTGTGCACGAGGCCTTATGCACATGTGCGCATCAACACAGCATGTCCCATTGATTTATATCCCGCACAGTACACACTAGCACTTTAAACCTTTCATGACCAAGGGCCATTGATGCCCCTGTGTCCAGGTCAAATTTTCAATTTTTGATATGCACGATAATATCTTTGGAACCGCTTTGAACTATTTTTGTTTTTTACAAGACTTATGAGGCTTTCATTTTCTAGATCAGTTTAATTAATTCAGTGTTTTTAATTTTTATTATGAGCAGACGGATCACAAAAAATTTGAAAAACAACTCTGTTTTGTATATATATATATATATATATATATATATATATATATATATAGAGATAGATAGATTAGTCCTCCTCTCTCCATCACCCTGGATCTCTGTGAGGGGAGAGTGAAGAGGGCTATATACATGCGACCGTGAAAAAAATGGCAGTCAACAACGGATCAACTGTCAGTTTTTTATGACTGTTTTGCATCAATGTGTCTCAAAATTTGAATTCATTTCCCGTCCGTTTTTAACCGCCATTTGCCATCCGTTTTTCATGGATGTTAAAAAATTTATGAATTTTAATCATTAGGGGTTTATTGTCCCAAGCCCCTTAAAACACCACAGTGCCCATGTAGATAGTGATGCAATACCACTGTAGATAGTGCCACATTGCCTGCATACCATGAATAGTGCCCACTGTAAATAGTGCCACAGTGCCCACATAGTGCCACAGTTCTCCCTGTAGATAATGCCCACATAGTGCCACACACATTGCCCATGTAGATAGAGCCACAGTGTCCCCTGTAGGTAGTGCCAATATAATGCCACAGTGCCAATGTAGATAGTGCCACACCCCCTGTATATAGCACCTCCCTGTAGATAGCACTACACCCCCTGTATATAGTGCCACCCCTGTACATAGCGCCAACCCCCTGTAGATAGCAACATCCCCCCTGCAGATAGCACTACCCCCCCTGTAAATGGCACCCCCTTCCTGTAAATAGCACCACTGTAGCTCCCTGTAGGAGTGGAATCCCTCTGGCCGAAGATTCCGCTCCTTCAGGAAGCCCCTGATGTCTCTGCCCATATATGGATAGTGATACCAGGGGCTTCTCCAGAAGCGGAATCCCCGGCAAAGAGCGATCTGACACCGGGAATTCCGCTTCTAGAGAGAGCCGCTGACGTCAATGTCCGTATATGGATATTGACACCAGGGGCTTCTCCAGTAGCGGAATCCCCGGCTAGAGTGTCGGCTGGGGATTCCTCTTCTAGAGACTTACTAACGTCACTGTCCAGATGAACAGTGGTGGTCAGGAGCTCTCTTTAGAAGTGGAATCCCCGGCCTCTGCGATCTGGCACCTGGAATTCCGCTAGTAGATAGCAGAGCAGGAAGATACCTCCCTGCTCTGCTATACTGGCGTTGCTACCGCTACCACGGGCCCCCTCATGCTCGGTGTCGCCGCTTGCAGCCGCTATGACTGCTACAGCGGCAGTCGCCTTTCCGCCCGGGCGCTTCTACACTCAGCGGCGTCGCTGTCACTGTAGCAGCCATAGTGGCAGCTGCTGGAGTGATGCCACTAACAAACTGCTTGAGGAAGGCTCAGGTTGTGTGAGCCGAAACGTCTCAATGTTGAGGTAAATAAAGCAACCTCTTTTTTCACTATAAGCCGTCGTAAGTCCTGTCTATCTATCTATCTATCTATCTATCTATCTTTTGTAATATGGATTTACTATGCTTGTACCAAAGGAAAGATAGAATGGCTCTTCTATTCCAAGTTCCTTTGCCCTTCGTTACGCTTTTGTAGGATAACCTATTTTTTTTTCTCATTAATATTATGAATGCCATAAACATTTCTGCTCCAATGACTTAAAATCCAATTAGTAGTATTTGGTTAATAGCTGGATGCATTCACAGAATACCTTCCTTAGAGATGGTTCACCAAAATGGTCTTCTATATATGTATGCACATATATATCTTCAGAACATGTCTAGTGAGATTGAAGTAATTGGGTTTTAATTTACTGACGCATGAATATTTACTTTATTTACAATAACATACCCTTGTGTCCATTCACCCAGTGAGAAGGAAAGCTCTAAAATCTTATCTGATCAGTGCAGTTAATCAGATGATGGTCTCTATAGCTAATGTAGATGGAGGTTGTCAGAATGGTATTAAAAGCGATTTGTTTCTGTATAAACATAAAAATATGATTATTCACATTGTGCCAACATAATCTATGACACTATACACACAGTATATGGAATATACAACATAATCTATGACACTATACACAGTATATATAATCTATGACCAGTGGCGTAACTACCACAGTAGCAGCCGTAGCGGCTGCTATGGGGCCCGCGGCATAAGGGGGCCCGTGTTGCTCTGCCAGGCACATTACATTATGTGCCAGGCCTGGCGGCACGGGCCCCCTCATGCCTAGTAGCATCACTAACACTAGGCATCCGGGGGGGAGGCCCGGATGCCCGGTGCTAGCCACTGCACTGCCACATTTGAATACGACGGCGATGCTGGGACCTGGATCAGGTGGTAAGAGCGCTCAGGCCGGAAGAGGAGAGGATAGCTAAAGGGAACGGATGCAAGACTTCGGGCGCAGGACAGTCAGGACGGCCGGAGTACTGTCTCATAGGATGGGCGGAGGACAGTCACAGGACGGGCGGAGGACGTGCAGAGGACAGGTAGATTAAGTTAAAAAGTTCAAGGGAGAAGGGAGAAGTTTCTAGGTAGAAAAATCTGCCTCAAAATTCCTTCAGGAATTTTGAGGCAGATTTTGACCTGGCGGCAGAACACTTCCCGTGTTTTTCGAGGCGTTTTTTGTGGCGTTTTTTGGCCATTGGGCCGTGGGCAGAAAAACGCCGCGAAAAACGCATTTTCTACCTGACATTGATGTCAATGGGAAGTCAGAGACAGAAACGCCCGAAGAAAGAGCATTACGCTTCTTTTTCCCGCAAGCATTTTTTAACGCTCGCAGGAATAAAACGTCTGAAAGCGCCTCCCGTTGATTTCAATGGGAGGCGCTTTTGGACATTTTTTGTGGCAGTTTCCGACATGTTTCGGTGTCAAAAAACGTGCCAAAAAGCTCAGTCTGAACATCCCCTAACACCTATACTGAAAAATCTGTCTGGAATTTTGAGGCAGATTTTCACCTGCCGTTTGTCGTGTTTTTTGCTGCGTTTTTCGTCCGTGGCCATTGAGCGCCGCGGGCACATTTCTCTGCCTCCTATTGTCAATGGGACGTAAACGCCCGAAGATAGGGGCAGGTCGCTTCTTTCCGTGAGCGGTTTTTACGGCTCGCTGGAAAAAAGCGCCTCCGCCTCCCATTGAAAGCAATGGGAGCCGTTTTTGTCCGTTTTTTTACGCGTTGTGAACTCTCCCTAACACATATACTGTAGCCTGCCTGTCCCTGCCCTCTGCCATGTTATATAACTTTAAACTTCACACATATTACATTAAAGGGGTCCTCTGGGCATTTTATATTGATGGCCCATTCTTAGGATAGACCATCAATATCAGATCAGTGTGGGTCCATGATTTATGGGACTATAGCGTTCGTCACCGTGGACTTTTCACAGTTAACAAGCACAACACCATACACACACAGGGCGACTGTGCCTGGGATTGCATTCAAGTGAACGGGACAGAGCTGCAATCCCAGGCACAACTGCTACCAATGTGTACGGCGTTGTGCCTGGTAAACACTGAAAAGGCCAAGGCGACGAATACTTCGGCACACCCGCTGATCGGCGGGTCTGCCGGGAGTTGGACCCTCACCGATCTAATATTGATAACCTATCCTAAAGATAGCCCATCAATAAGAAATATCCAGAGGACCCCTATAACACCCTAACAACATGTCACGTACATGTACCTATAGCAGCCATTATGGGGAAGGATGGAACGGGCTGGATACTCAGCAGGTGGTGGCTGTATAATACAGCCCAGTGTCATAGCTATAGGAGTCGCAGTGGTCGCAATTGCGACCTGGCCCCAAAGCCAGGGGGCCCGTGGCCCAACGCGCCATGTCTATAATAAATTACTATAGTAATCGGGGTCTATGTAATAAACACAGGCCCCTATTAGTATAGTAACAATAAACTTACCCTCCTTGTTCCCAAGCGCAGCTACTGTCACCTAGGGTTCATGGACCCACTGGGCCGTACTGCCTTGGTGGTATGGCAGCTGGCCAACAGGGCACAGGTTAAAATCTATAGTTCGTATAGGGTACCTGTGGCAGCTCGGACAGTAGCAAGGCAGGCTCGGCTGGGACTAGGCAGCAGGTAGACGTCAAGCATGGAGTAGCAGGACAGGCGTAGATACAGCACAGCATGACTACAGCCAGGGCCACCATCAGGAATTTCAGGGCCCCATACAGCTAAATTGTCTGGGCCCCCCTACCGTGGCACCGCCTGTTAACGGTACTCCGTCCAGCACTATTTCATGCTCTTTGTGTGATACATAACTAATAACTTTTTATTTGGCTGAAAGATTTTGAAGCCTGCCACCACGACAAGGTAGACTCTTTTGGCAGATCCCTACTCTACTCTAACTTAAAAATATATAGACGTTATTCCTTTTTCTGCAGATTTAATTAATATAATACTTAAAGGGGTTTCCCAGCCCCTAAAAATTGATGCCCTATCCTCAGGATAGGCCATCAATAGCTGATGGATCGGGGTCCAACTATCGGGACCCCCGCCGATCAGCTGTTTTGAAGGGAGTGCAGCGCTTGTACGAGCGCTGCTTCCCCTTCATTTCTACTTACTCTCTGAGAATTATCGACACAGATGTAGTGCAATTCAGAGTATTGCAGCCTTCTCACATTCACTTCATTGTGAGAAGGCTGCAATACTGTGAATCACCGCTATATCCGTGTCGACGATTCACAGTGAGCAAGTAGAAATGAAGAGGAAGCAACGCTCGGACCGACCCATAAGCTATTGATGACCTATCCTGAGGAGACACAAGCCAGTGCTAAAGCTATGATTTCTCTAAAATGACGCAGCACTTTAGAGTAACACATAGTTTCGTTTAATCAGTGGACCTGTCACTATATCATACTGCCCGCAGTTAAGGCAACATTAACAGGCCAACAGACTCACATAAACAAAATAGAAGATACAGGATTTGTTTTGGTACAATCTTAAAATCCCATCTATGATCAAAAATAGATGCATAAGAGCAAAGGCGAAAAAAGTTGTTAAAACAGTGGCATAAAAGTTGCGGTCACGGGGGGGGGGGGGGGTGGATCGACCTGGAATGGGCGAGCCCCACTTAAAACCAGATCCTCGTATTTAACAAAGCGTTAGGACGGTGTATGCTGCGTCTTATATAATTTCTTGATGCTGTCCGGTCGGATGTGGCAGTGGGCCTTGTGTATCAGGCAGTGGCATAGCTATGGGGGTCGCAGCGGTCGCAGTTGCGACCGGGCCCACAAGCCCACAATCAAAATACAAGGTGCATGTATCCTGTGATCCAAATAATCTCTAAATGTAGGAGCAGCACAATTACCACAAGTACAAGTGTGCAACTGATCAATTGGTAGAATAATCAATGTGGTGTGATGAGACATATAAATAGACTTGCATGAACAGGAAGCATGTTCACATTTATATGTCTCGTCACACCACATTGATTATTCTACCAATTGATCAGTTGCACACTTGTAATTGTGGTAATTGTGCTGTTCCTACATTTAGGGATTATTTGGATCACAGGATACATGCACCTTGTATTTTGCTTCTACCTCCTTTTTGTATATTTCATACCCATGCTTTGTAACACTGTTCATATATGCTCCCTGCATTGAGGGACGTCTTGTTCATGCTTTGCATGACTCATCTTTTAATCATTGTGTATTTTGAATAAAGGTTGGATTTTTTCTAAAGAAATTACTGTGTGTTAATTGTACCCCATAATCTGTAGGTTTTCAGTATGACTGGGTCTGTCAGAGGTAGTCCATCTACCGATGCAACCATCAACGGTCTCTCCAGAGGGGTAGTGGATAATTGAAGAAGGTCCACCAGGTCTCTACAAATGAAATCAGCAGCGGATCCAGAGTCCAGATACACAGAGACCTGATGCGTTTTCTCACCGGATGCTATGTTCACAGGTATGGACAATTTAGACGGGAGTCGTTCTTTGCCCAAGGTTGTCTTTCCTACCAACCCTAGGCTTTGGGGCTTTTGGGGACACAGACGCACAAGATGGCCTCTGAGGCCGCAATAAAGACAAAGTCCCAAAGTGCATCTGCGTTATCTCTCCTGGGTAGATAGCATACATTGGTCCATCCTCACAGACTCCTTAGGAGGATCGGCATCTGAGGACGGCAGGGGTTGCTGCAAGGTAGGGACCGTACTAGGTAGAGCTCCTTCCCGACGAACCTCTTGTAGCCGTTTTCGGAGCCTTCTATCAATCCGGGGAGCCAGAAGGATGAGGTCATCCAGGGTAGATGGCAGATCTCGAGCGGCAAGTTCGTCCTTAATTTTAGGAGACACTCCATGCCAGAATGTAGCCACCAGGGCCTCATTGTTTCACAACAGTTCTCCTGCCTGGGTGCGGAAGTGTATGGCGTACTCGCCCACAGAGATGTCTCCTTGGTGTAGGTTCAGCAAGGATGCCGCTGCAGAGGAGACTCGTCCAGGCTCCTCAAACACCATGCGAAATGTCCGGAGGATCCCTTGGAAGTCACGTGTCTCTGGTCCTTGTCTCTCCCAGATAGGGTTCGCCCATGCAAGGGCCCTGCCAGTAAGAAGAGAGATGATGAAAGCGACCGTTGCGCCATTAGACGAAAATGCAATAAGATACAGGCTGAAGTGGATCTGGCACTGGTTCAAAAATCCACGACGTCTCCATCATAGCGGCCAGAAAGTGGCAAAGAAAAACGAGGATCAACACTGCCAGGAGGTGTAGTTTGAGGAACAGTACTGCCAGGAGGTATAGTAGGAGGAACAGCAGCTTGTGCCTCCTGCCGACGTGCGAGAATATTCAAGGCCTGGAGGAGGTGGTCCTATTGAGACCAGAGGTCTAGCATATCCACCCGCATCTCTTGTGACGTCATCATGGTCTTGGATCGACCAGCGGGGTCCATGGCCTGAGCGTACTGTCACGTAGCGTTTGTGGACCCACTGGGCCGTACCGCCTTGGCAGTATAGCAGCTGGCCAACAGGGCGCAGGTCAAAGTCTATAGTTCATATAGGGTACCTGTGGCAGCTCAGACAGTAGCAAGGCAGGCTCGGCTGGGACTAGGCAGGGACTAGGCAGCAGGTAGACGTCAGGCGTGGAGTAGCAGGACAGGCGTAGACACAGCACAGCACGACTTCAGCACAGCACGGCACTTGACCAGGATTGCACGGGATACAGGATACAGGAACAGGGAACACTGGAACTGGAAAACATTAGGAGACCATTTGCTTAGACAAACTAGGATATGACAAACAATGCTCAGGCACGGATCAGAAGGACAGAGGCTTTCTTATAGTCCAGGATATCATGTGAGTTGATGATGATGATTATTTTCTATCAATACTTGCAAATTCGTCATGCTCTTCAAAAGTGTCCTCAGCAGCAGGTTGTAAGTACATTGTCTCCAATTCAAAGATTTATATTGGGCTATAAAAACTATATGAGGGGGATGTCCACTGCATATAAAGCATTGTTGAGGTTGGGGAATGTGGATGAGAAATTTCCATATATGCACAAATGGGATAATGAGTTGAATATTCTGACAACTGTGACTCAGTGGAGAAGAGCTTGCGACTGGCTGATGCCTCCTCTCGTTGTGTGAATCACTTGGAACAAGTCAAAAAAATACATTTGCATTGGTATCTTTACCCTTCTCAATTGGTTCATGTTATTCCAGGATACTCAAGTCTCTGTTGGAGACAATGTGGGCAAGTAGGAACATTGAAGCATATGTGGTGGTCCTGCCCAATAGTCAAAGTGTTCTGGGAGGCTACTTTTCAGATTATTTCCTTGGTGTCTGGTTATGATGTTCCTCCAGCCTCAGATATGGCCTTATTGAATATCAGGGTAGCAGAGATGTCTCCAGACCACCGCAGGCCTGTGGTGCATATTTTAAGCTCAGCGCGAAAGTGTGTGGCTTCACATTGGAAATCTTCTACTACCCCAACAATTATGGATTTATATGCTAAGGTTAGTTTGCATTAGCCTTTAACCCATCACAATTGGTTGCACTTAAAGGGAAGGTTTCAAGAAAATTTTTTTTTATATAATATTGCTTTTCTTATGTCATTAAAATGAATTTTATTTATTTGTGTTTTTGTGTTGTACTTTTTACTTTTTTCTTTCTTTTACTTCTCTATGGGGGCTGCCATTTTTTTTTCATCTCTGTATGTGTCGATTGACGACACATGCAGAGATGGAATACGGCACATACATCCCCATAGAGAATGCGAACGGGAGCCGTTCCATTCACTATAGCGTACGCCGTCTGTGTGGGAACGGCGCATGCGCCGCTCCCACACAGACCAAAAAGAAGGTCTTTGGTAGAGCGACATCCGGCGCTATTTTCATGTGGACCAGAAACCGCGGCCGGACAGTAAGATGACGACTTCTGGTCAAGGCTTCCAGCCATATGTTCAAGGCAGCGCAAACACAAGGACTAGGAGCGAAGGCGGCAGCAGCGGCAGGAGCAGGTAAGTTATGTTTGTGTATGTGATGTGTGTGTATGTTAGTGTTATACTGTCTGATTACCACTGCATCTAATCCTCCTACACTGTGCTTTCGCTCAGAAAATGGCGGCACACAGTGTATGAGGTTTGAACATTCAACCCCCTCCTTTCTCCTGGCACTAGCCAGGATAAAGGAGAGGGATTGTGTGAGGACACTAGAGCGAGTGTGTCTACTCCAAATTTGCAGCATAAAGCAATGAGGTTGCTTTACCATATTGCTAATTCTGCAATTTTGGGAATTGCTCCCTCTAGTGACCAGCACAGGAAATGTTATAAATTAGAATCTAATTTATAATATTTCCTGACTTGTGAAAAAATAAAAAAAATTAAAACAATGTGTAATCATTTATATACTAACTGTTTAACCGAAAAAAAAATATATAATTCTAGCGACACATTCCCTTTAAACGTCATTGGCACCCTTGGCTAAAAATCTCGCTGGCTCTTCGCCCCAGAGAATATAATAGCATATGATAAAGACATGGATGCTTCCTATTGGAAAACAGGATGGCTCAAGTAGGGTTTTTTTAAGTGGCCGGGAGAGCACACAAAGCTAGAACGGGGTTTAGGGGGCCCGCTCTAGAGATAGGTGCGGGTCTCAGATGTGGGACCCGCATCTATCTGACATTTATGACAGATCCACATCCTGTTGATCTGTTATAAATGTCCTTCATGGAAAACCCCCTATAAATGCTGCGGTCGCTATTGACCGCGGTATTTAACTAGTTAAATGGCCAGAAACAGCGTGATCGCTGTTCCTGGACGTTAGAGCAGCGCGTCAGATGTGAAACACAGCGGACACCTGCAGTGTAACGAGCGGGGTCAGCGTGTGAGCCCACTCAAAACATCCCCCCACTCCATGATGTGCCGGCACGTCATGTGTCGGGACGGGGTTAAGTAAGAAACGGTTCTTACAAAAAACTGCGTCTTATAATCCTAAAAATACGGTAGGTTTATTTTTAAAGTTCTATCCCTATTAAACCTAATTTAAATGGAATCTGTCACCAGGTCTAGGCTTCTCTATCTGAGTGCAGCATAAAGTAGAGCCAGAAACACTCATTTCAGTGATGTCTCACTTGTTAATATGGTGTAATTGTCATAAAATCACAGTTTATCAGGAACAGCACGAGCACGAGCCGAGCCAGGAGTCCTCTCAATGTTGTGCAAGCGCTCACTCTGGAGTCCTCCATATTCATTGGATGTAGGCTAATCCTACCCAGGGCTGGCCTTAGGATAGATGGCGCCCTGTGCGAAATTATGTGTCGGCGCCCCAGCCCATCAAAAATGCCCCATAAAAAAGTATAATGTCCCCCACAGTATAATGCCCTATATAGTGCCCCCACACAGTATAATGCCCCTTTATTGCCCCCATACAATATGATAATAAGATTTAATAATATAATATATTATAACACCTTCAAGTACACAGTATTATGCCCCCTAAGTGCCACACACAGTATATTGCCCCCTGTAGTACCCCCAACACATTATAATGTCCGCTTAGTGGCCCCCACACAGTATAATGCCCTCCTCCCCTGGCTGCCACACATAGCCCCCCCTTGTAGATAGTGCCCCTGTAGATTGTGCCATACAGCTTCCCTGTAGACAGTGCCATAAACCCCTACCTCCTCCCTGTAGATTGTGCCATACAGCCCCCATCTCCCCCTCTCCCCTTGTAGACAGTGCTCCCACAAAAAAAAATTGTACTCAGTACTCACCTAGGCCCCATTACCACGACGAACTGATCCTTGTGTAGGCCGGTGTGATCCTGTAGCCTAGTACAGAGTTTCCCAAACTTTTCGGACTCGAGGCACCATTGTATAAATCAAATTTCCTCAGGGCGCCTCTACCAAAAATTGCTTAGAGAAAGACAGAAAACAAGCACTACACTCGTTCACACAGCGTTTTTTGCAGGTGGCACTACCTGGGAAGGGAAGCTGTGTGGCACTATCTGGGAGGGGGGCTGTGTGGCACTATCAGGGAAAGGGGGATTCCGCTCCTAGACAGGGGCTTTCTCTAGGAGCGGAATACCCGGCAAGAGTGTCGACAATGCTCTGGCCAGGGATTTTTCTCCCGGAGGAGCCATGACGGCAGTGTCAGCACTCGGCGGTCAAGTGGGCCAAGGGTAGTGGGCCCCAGCACTTGCCCGGATTCACCTGGTGCTGACGCTGGCTCTGGGTGTGCCCCTGTTTAGCCCAGGCCCCTGACTGGAGTACAATCTGTACTGCCCTGATGGCGGCCCTGCCAACAGTTTGAGAAAAGCCCTTTCCCGTTCTAGCATTTGGGAGGGTTGGAACATTGATTATGAGTTGGACCTTCTTGTTCAACATCAGTGCCTGATGCTCTTTTGGCTGAATAGCACAAATTCCCAAACACAGTCCAAAATCTTGTGGAAAACCTTCCTAGAAGAGTGGAGGCTGTTATAGCCGAAAAAGGGGGCCAAACTACATGGTTTTGGAATGGGATGTCCAACATCCTCAAATAGGTGTGAGGGTCAGGTGTCCACATGCTTTTGGCCATATAGTATAGTTGATATCATAGTATATCAAGACATATAGTTCAAATTTAAAAATGTTAAAGAAGAATATGGGGAAATTGTGTAACTTTGAATATGAATATAGATAATTTAGTGATTATTTCTGATTATTACAGATTGATAAGAATATCTGTCATGGATAGACAAATCTTTTTTTAATGACATATGCTCTTGCTTAAGATAAAGCTCTGGGTTGGGAAATTCAGACCTCCAGACTTTCAGATTTTACGCTTCAGTTATACAAATGACAATGACCAACATCTTGTAAGATGTTAATCATTTGCATATATATAAGTTGATAAGGTGTACGATTCGGCGATATCTTGCTTACGTGACTATGCTTACATGTAGCCGTTCCATGGGGCACCAAAGTTTAGATGGGTGGTTTAATTGCCACACTATCAAGCAACCGCATTTACACACAGTGATTTGCAGATCTTGCGATGAAAACTATTAGCATACCTGGAGATATGGCATTATGATTTTGATTATCGAAAGTGGTCATCTACAATTATTATCACTTTGAGACAAATTATACGTATCATCGAATCATGTAATGGCACCATAACTGAACTAATAGAATGCCTTGTGAATAATGTCAATGACCTTTACAAGATTCAAGAATGATGTCTGTCGTGTGCATAACTCACATGAAAACATTCACAGTGCTGATTTCCTGGAACATGACCTTTACCTGCATTGGAAGCAGGGTCTCCCATATAGGGGACTAAACAGGCTTGTGTTGAGGGACTAGAGCACGGGGGGCCCAGTGGCTGATTGGTTGTGAGTCATGTGATTCTGACAGTCCAGTCAAGTGACTTATGAGAGTTGTCACTTGCCATTAAGTAGTGAAAATAGGAGCTTCCTAATAGAGAAACCAGTAAACAAAACAAAAAAAGGCATGGCTGATGAATATTTTCAAAATTAAGTAGATATTACATTGAATAAAAACAGGGAGTTAAGAGTTTGTTTGTTTTTTAAGTATTTGATACCTTTTAGTGGCTGACTTAAAAAGTGAAGACAAATAGCTAGCTTTAGAGACTGCTGAGGTCTCCTCATTAGGCATGGTTTAACACTAAATCCGAAGTCACACATTTATACACAAAAGGACAAAAAATGACTATTGTAAAAAAGACAAATTATGTAAAAGTAGATCGTGGCAAAGATCTCGGTGGCCTCCAAAAGACATTTTTAAATTAAGGCTATGTTCACACGGGGTATTTTGCCGAGTTTTTTGACGCGGAAACCGCGTCGCAAAACTCGGCAGAAACGGCCCGAGAACGCCTCCCATTGATTTCAATGGGAGGCGTCGGCGTCTTTTTCCCGCGAGCAGTAAAACTGCCTCGTGGGAAAAAGAAGCGACATGCCCTATCTTCGGGCGCTTCCGCCTCCGACCTCCCATTGACTTCAATGGGAGACAGGAGAAAGCGTATATCTCGCTGTTTTATGCCCGCGGCGCTCAATGGCCGCGGGCGAAAAACGGCGCGATAATTGCCGCGAAAATCGGCGTGCAGGGAGAGGAATATCTGCCTCAAAGTTCCAAACGGAATTTTGAGGCAGATATTCCTCCCCCAAAATACTCTGTGTGAACATAGCCTAAAGGCTACCATCCTAGGCTACTAGAAAACCTACAATTGTTTAAATTCATTTTATCTAAAATCAAACACTGTGCAACGCGTTTTCTACACCGCACTGGGGTCTTCATCAGGATATGCCTGATGTGTTAATTATCACAAGGAAACATGAAAGAGGATTAGATGAAAAAAATTCAACACAGCACTCATGTGTCGAGAAAAATTAACATGTCTAGACAGCTGAAGTCTGTGAGGTTCTCCCTAGTTAGTCCTAACACTTATCAAGTATGGTGTGACCTAAAGCCCTATAATATCAATTTACTGTGGTATAAAATGTTCATTAATTCACATATAACAGATGTCTCAGTAGTGCTTTATTTATCTAAGAGATGTTCAAGCAGTTGTTGTCCTTCTGCCAATGTTCCAAATATAAAACATTTTTAAGTATCTTTTACATACAATTACTCATATAAAGTGAGATAAACACTAAGTTAAATAGTGTTAACTAATGTGGAGGAGGCTGAAGTCAAATGCAAAATATCTAAAAACAGGAATAGCTTAAGTAGCTTCTTATTCAGTGTTTTAGTGAGAAATATTCACTATTACCTAAAGCTTCCTTGGATTGTGGAATGAGTATTTTTCTTCTTTTGTGAATTTTTTTTTTTATTGGAAAGTGTGAATTGGTTACGCCACATCCTTAAGTCTTTTCTCTGTCTAAATTAAAAGATTATTGGAGCTGTTTAACCTTCGCTTCCGGTTTTCCCATGTTCTGCTGCTCTGACGGAGCAGAACATCGGAAAGCAGCAACGCAAGTGTTAACCCAGCCTAATATATTTATTCATAAAAACTGATAGACATAAACCTCTTCATTTAAAGGGACTCTGTCACCACATTATAAGTGCCCTATCTTCTACATAATGTGATCGGCGCTGTAATGTAGATTACAGCAGTGTTTTTTATTTAGAAAAACAAGCAATTTTGATGGAGTTATGACCTATTTTAGATTTATGCTAATAACTTTCTTAACCCCTTCCCGACATTTGACGTATCCATAGCGACCGCAGCATTTAAATCGTTAGAAAGAGGGGGACGACACGCTCTAATAGCTCATCGTGCCCCCCGCAATGCAATTGCGGGGGGGGCGATGGTTGCTATGGCTGCCTGGGGGTCTAATGAAGGCCCCCAGGTCTGCCATCTTTGTGCACCTATTAAGCCTTGCCTCCGGCAGGGCTTAATAGTTGCGTCAGAATCACGATATACTGCAATACATTAGTATTGCAGTATATCTTGCAAGTGATCTAACGATCGCTCGTTGAAGTCCCCTAGGGGGACTAATAAAAAAAGTAAAAATTTGTTAAATAAAGTTGTTTTTT
This sequence comes from Rhinoderma darwinii, assembly GCF_050947455.1. Taxonomy (NCBI): domain Eukaryota; kingdom Metazoa; phylum Chordata; class Amphibia; order Anura; family Rhinodermatidae; genus Rhinoderma; species Rhinoderma darwinii. Next base: position 284,657,389 of record NC_134689.1, on the reverse strand, counting down.
TTGTGTAAATTTTTTTCTTAAATTACAAGATAAAAAAACTCCCCTTTTCCCATTTTCCCCACAGAGCATAGTAAAAATGTAAATAAATAAACATAATTGGTATCCCCGCTTCCGTAAAAGTCTGAACTATTACAATATATCATTATTTAATCCGCACAGTGAACGCCGTAAAAAAAAATTGTAAACGCCAGAATCTCTACTTTTTGGTCACGTAATCTCCCACAAAAATTGAAATAAAAAGTGATTGAACCGTCACAAACTACAACTTATCCCGCAAAAAAAAGCCCTCATACCACTTATTCGACGGAAAAATAAAAAAGTTATGGCTCTCGGAATTTGGCGACACAAAATAAATTTTCTTTTTTACACTTAGGTTTTTACTTGTAAAAGTAGTAAAATATAGAAAAAACTATAATATTTGGTATCGACGTAATTGTATTGACCCACAGAATAAAGTTAACATGTTGTTTTAAATGCACAGTGAATTCCGTAAAAAACGGCGCGCAAAAAACCATGGAGGAATTGCTGTTTTTTTCATTTTCTACCCCACAAATAATTTTTTTCCTGTTTCCTAGTACATTATATGGCAAAACAAATGGTGCTACGAAAAACTACAACTCGTCCCGCAAAAATCAAGCCCTCATAGTACTATATCGATGGAAAAATAAAGGCGTTATGGATTTTGGAATGTGGGGAGGAAAAACTAAAATGAACATCTGAAAAAGGCCTGCGGCGGGAAGGGGTTAATAGACAACTGGGCGTGTTTTTACTTTTTGACCAAGTGGGCATTGTAAAGAGAAGTGTATGACGCTGACCAATCAGCGTCATACACTTCTCTCCATTCATGTAATCAGCAGATAGTGATCTTGCTAGATCATGATGTGCTGTCACTTACTCAGACATTAACGTTACTGAAGTGTCTTGAGTGATTAGACATCGCTTCCAGTCAGGATGCGATGATCTTGCGAGATCACGCTTGCTGTCATTAAGTCCCACACAAATGTTACCGAAGTGTCGGGATTGTGAATAGACATCGCGTCCTGGCTGGAAGCGATGTCTATTCACTCTCAAGACCCTTCAGTAACGTTAATGTGTGAGTAAGTGACAGCACATCATGATCTAGCAAGATCACTATGGGCTGATTACATGAATGGAGAGAAGTGTATGACGCTGATTGGTCAGCGTCATAGACTTCTCTTTACAAGGCCCACTTGATCAAAAAGTAAAAACACGCCCAGTTGTCTATTAAGAAAGTCATTAGCATAAATCTAAAATAGGTCGTAACTCCGTCAAAATTGATCGTTTTTCTAAATAATAAACACTGCTGTAATCTACATTACAGCGCTGATCACATTATGTAGAAGATAGGGCACGTATAATGTAGTGACAGAGCCTCTTTAATGATTCTGTTTGTCACATTTAGGAGAACAGATTTGTAGATACTCAAATAAGTGTTTTCCGATAATGAGAGGACTTTGCTATTAGAAGTTCTCAGAATATAACCTTCATCGTATCAATAGATTAAATCATCAGTGAATACTTGTGACCTTAGATTTCCAATGAAATGAATTGCTGTAAAGTGAAATGCAAGCCAAATGATGAAATCATGTCAACGGTTGTGACGTGTTTTCCAAGATATTTAAATAAGTTTTAACATGGCTTGTAAAAAAACAAAATTGTAATATACTCATCTTAGTAATTCTGGCCATTTCCCATGCCACCAGTCCTTGCCCTTTTCTATTATCCATATGTGATGGTGTGACGTCCATGAGACTTCACATCATGTGATTGTGGTGGTCTATCATCGCTGTATGAAATTAACAAGGACGTCAAGTCATAACGCGGATCTCAACTGGCATGATCACGTAAAGTCTTATGGAACCTTGACCTACTGTAAAATGAAGACACTTAAAAAGAAATCTGATGTCATTGGAAGGGAATCATAAGTTCACACTCCCACCAGTTAAAAGGACAACTGTGATGTAAATTGCGTAAACCACTTTGATGTTAGTCAAAGGTTATATCACTGCAATTTTCTGAGAAAAATCTCACAACACCACACCACACCATTTATTTTTTTTTTTTTATCACATTTGTTTTTATTGAGTTTTTCAAATCGAACATACAAGTAAGCAGGAACTAAGCTTACTTACAAAACTTAACATAGTAAAAATAGAAATAAATTTACATAACTTAACATAACAAAGGTATCAGTACAATATCATAGCTTTGTGTACAATAAATCATTATGAACAATAAAACAATATGTAAGGGAATACATCAGGGAGTCTCAATGGTATTTTTGCACAATAATATATGGTTTGTATGTGTGAATATCCATAAATCTAGTGTATCGCATTACAATACTGGCTGGAGGTCCAAACATCCCACATGTTGTCAAATGAGCTTTTTTTATTTAAGGAAGAGGCGATCATAGATTCAAACCAGCAGTTGTTGTTTATTCCCTGAATAATTTCTGACAAGGATGGGATTTTATTGGTTTTCCAGTATTTTGCTATTTTGAATCTAGTCACTATAATAGTGTGTAGGATAACTGCTCTGTGAGTGCGATCATACTTGTCGGCACCAATTGCCAACAAGCATAATGGGGCATCTAGGATAATTGGGTATCCACATATATTTGACAGAAAACGACCCATTTTTCTCCACACTTCCAGGATATGTGGACACTTACACCAGATGTGCAACATAGTGCCTGTATTACTACATCTCCAACACTCTTTTGATTCTTCGTAAAATTTATGAAGTTTCTCCGGGGTGAGGTACCATCTATACAAGAGTTTTCTGGCTGTTTCAATATGATTAGTACATCTGGAGATCGATGAGACAGCATAGAAGGCCGAGTTCCATTGATCTTCACACCATTTATTTTAAGAAAAAGATTTAAGACTGGATTTCACCTTTAGAATATATGAATATTTTATTTTTTTTATGATAAAAACGTGTATATATAGAGCAATAACATTGCAAGCGCATTGTCACACATACTTCATTCACAGTAAGCACAATGTGATCAGTTATATACTGTACATGTGCGTATAAATGTATCTCTCCTAGATCATGTCTTCTTAATATTTGCGCTACCAGTGAAGTAGTTGCTATTTTTATGAGCTATAAATGGCAACCAAATACAGCTCAGCATTATCTAACATGTAGCATCCACTGTTTTAGTGATCAACGTGTTATGCAGAAAGCAATCTGGTCAGTCATTTAGATGACTGAAAGCATTCTGGGTAATATATGACAACATTTGTGTTCCTGAAAGAGAACTTAAACAGGATATATATATATATAAGAGCTACAACAGCATAATTTATTTATTTAAACATTCCACATAAAATGGAAAATACTGTTTTTTAATTTGCACCTTACTCTTTGTAACAAACTGCACATTTGTCGACCCACAGGGCTACTGTAAAGGATCTGCCAGACACAGCTTCTGTGTCGACGCCCATGGTTAATCAGTCTGCATCTGCTCCTAGGTCTGATAGAGTGACTCGATCTGCTACCACTCAGGCTGGTAGGCTGAGGAGTGGGAGAACCTATCACAGCCTGGCCAGACAGAACTAGCTCCCGCCCTCTGTCTATTTATACCTTCATTTCCTTCTCTTCCTTTGCCTGTGATTCTGTCTGGTTTCCTGGCTCTGCTGTTCCTGCTAGTACTATTGACCTCTGCTTCAAATTGACCCTGGCTTTACTGACTACTCTCCTGCTCTGCGTTTGGTACCTCGTACACTCCTGGTTTGACTCGGCTCGTTTACTACTCTTGTTGCTCACGGTGTTGCCGTGGGCAACTTCCCCATTTCCCTTAGCTTCTGTGTACCCTTGTCTGTTTGTCTGTCGTGCACTTATTGAGCGTAGGGACCGTCGCCCAGTTGTGCGCCGTCGCCTAGGATGGGCCGTGCAAGTAGGCAGGGACTGAGTGGCGGGTAGATTAGGGCTCACCTGTCTGTCTCCCTACCCCGACATTACAGCTACTCCACCAGTTTGGCTTAGGGCCACATTTAAAGGAGTTGTCTAAGCTGCCTCCCCGGTCTTCACCCTTTAACCCCTATACAGGGATACCTATACAGACATTTCCCTATATGCTTTTTTTGCGGGGAGACTGCCAGGTGGCTTCCTGTTGAAGTGGTCCCAGTGGAGTAGCTGCTGGCCAGATAGATGCAAGACCGGCACAATGAGATGGTACCTTGATGGATGGAAGCTTGACTGCAGATCGCGGATGACAGGTCGACAGCAGACAGTGAAAAACAGGCAGGTAGCTGGCAGCTGGACACAGGCAGCTAGTGGATTACTTTATGCAGGTTGATAGTGGATTACTGGATGCAGGCTGATAGCAGATTACCAGATGCAGGCTGGTAGCGGAATACCGTATGCAGGCTTGTGACAGATTACTGGTTTCAGGCTGGTAACAGATTACTGGATGCAGGCTGGTGGCGGATAGCAACCACAGACACGATACAGGCTGGTAACAGACAACTGGATACAGGCTGATAACAGATAGCATAGGAGCAGGTGCATACAGGAACCTTCACAGGATAACAGGATAAGTATTTCCAATATTAGTCAGGCACCTGGGAGATGGTGAAGGTGTCTTCTATAGTCCTGAGGAGCAGCAGGGGTAATTGGGTGATTAGGTGATTGTTGAATTTATGCTCTAGGGACACAATAGACGCAGACAGGCAAATGCAGAGAATGTAGGCAGCCTTGTGGGAGGAGAGGCCGCCAAGGAGGGTACAGGACCCAGCAGTGGGGACCACTGGCAGGAGCTGGACCTGCTACCGGCATTAAACGTTTATAGTGTAAATGTTTTTCTTCATGTTATTTGCTGTTAATGCATATTTTTGACACTGTAGTATCAAGTGGACATTACCGGTATCTCCATGACACCATTTTTTTCTAGGCCTGGAAATGTTAATGTATATATGGCAATTACATCTCCCTTCTAGGGCGGAAAAAATTAAAAAATGGCAGGTGTACAGTGCATCTTTTTTCTATCTATCATATTATGACTGGTATCTTGTAAGCATCATGCCGAGGAGTCATCACTACAATGTTTTCTTTAAAAATGTGGAAAAACGTCTTTATTCCTTGTGCCTGTCCCATGTTATCAGATATTGACATTGCAGGATACCTACAAAAAGCCCTTCTGTGCTGGTATCTCTCATGACAATATTAGGGCACATAGATGTTATATACAACAAAATTATATAGGTTTGATCTATGAGCCAGAGCAAAGAGCAACTACAAAAGAATGACTCCAACCCATATGCGTCTCCCCTCGGCAATAAAAGCTGATTTCTAGGTGTTAGAGAATCCGGGCTTGAGGCAAGCAGCTAAATGTAGGTCCAGTAATTAACTAGAAGTCGCCATCATGAGACAAACCTTTTAAACTTCCGTCTTTGACTTCAACGGCTGATATTTGGGCACAGGAAAAAGGATATTGTATACTAAAGGGAGATTTTACATAAATCTTGTGTGATGTCCACCTTTTATTAGGGTTTCAGGCCCACAGACAAGGTGTCATTGGAACAAAGGACTAGAGAGATAGAATAGAAAGTTGCTGAGCAATCACAAATAACTTATCTTGTATTATGTTTTCTTATGGCTTACAGTTTACTCAAATAAAGTAACAAAGATTTATCGTAGAAATATAGAACAAATTCCTGAGTCAGTACTCTTCCCACTTTGGCCATGCTCTGCTAGACTAGAAGCTTGAGTGTGTTTTTAAATAGTCCCTGTATCCAGGTTTTCTGGTTAGGCTTTATTGATTCCCTGAAAGCTGAGAGCAAATGGACCTTCCAATTAGCTGAAGACTGTAATAAATACAACTGAGCTAATCACATACAGTAAGAACAAGTTTCTGTATGGCTGCTTTTTGCAATGCTCTACACATTTTATACCATACTTCTAACTTGAGATCAGAGAAATATGAGCATTATTTTATACCTCTGCATTGATCTAGTTAGTTTTCATCTAGTTTATCCATAGTCAATAGTGGTGAGCGATTATGGCATAATTTGTCTATAAAGACATTTTTGCTACAATTGTAGGGGCTTTTTTTTACAAGACAAATGCCGGAAATGTCTCTACTTTTTATATTAAAAAAATCATACACTATACTGCATGTGAAAAGTGAACATGCGGTGTAGAGAGGCTGTGATCACATCTGCGAGGGAGGCACCGTTACGAGCCTCTGTCGCAGATCTGGTAAGGAATATTGGACAAAATAGTGCAGTAACATTTTATACGGTAAAATTACGGATCCCCCATTATAGTCAATAGGGTCCGTCCGGTGCCCTTGGTGCCCATCATGCAACAGATCCCTCACTGCCGTTATTTTTGTTGTTCTGTTTCTGCACTATATGGTGAGTTTATTTAAGCACAGAGGGTATCCAGATCTGTACACTTCCAATAAAAAATGTCAACTTTAAAAGCATTTAAATTACTGAAAATTAAGTTGGATATTCATCTATGGGAAAAATGCCTCAAGTATTTTCTTATGACATCAATTATTGCAGAAAACCAGAACCCACAAGCAGAAACTATGGTAAACATCAGAACCAAACATGTCAAAGGAATCAGTTTTAAAATACAATAGTTTACGCTCATCTCTGATAGATATATTGTGTAACGCACTTACCTTGCACCGCTCTAGCGCCATCTTGTCCAGTCAGCCACTGCCGCAGAACCCCGGCAAGCATGTGCTGCCCAAGGATTTTAACGGCCACCATATGCAACGAGCCGCTGGCCGCTGCACGTATCTGTGTGGCCGACGTCTTTTCCATGTCTCGCCGCATGTAAGTACATAGCGGCGCAAGCTCTGCCAGGTCAGGATAGGCCTATGTCAGTTGGGCAATGTTCAGTCTGTGGTTGATCACCTTTGATTATTTAAGCCTGCTCATAAAAATCACACCTTGCCTGAGCAACAATGGTTCTTTGGATCATGTTAATTTGTGAAGGTTTTTGTTAGCTATTTTGAATTTGACCTGATCTGTTTCCTGACTCTGCCTTTGGATGGCTGCCACCCCTGTCGTGTATCGGTCTTATAGTGTTGCATAAACTCTGCCATCCGTGACCACAGACTTGTATGAACATTTGTTCTGTTTATCAATTCTTGTATCTCACTTTAGAAAAACAATCTTCAAGCTGTCAGAGGTTTCTATTTTAGACAACTCTTGGGTACAGCCTGTGGATTCCTTGCCCCAGTGAGTGACGTTTTAAGGTAAAGATTGCAAAATTCCTTAAATTCTGCCCCATGGTTTAGCCTTAAAATCTAAAAGTGACATGGTTGATGCACACTGTTATCCCGAAGCAAGATCATCACAATTTGCTCATGGCATTTTCCCCACTGACATTCCACTACCAGATAACGCAGCAGCATCAGATATTTACCAATTGACGCAATGGGTCACACAACAGGACAAACAACAACTGGAGATCGCCCAAGCCCTGCATGCGATTTCTGCATAATTCGATGGCATGCGACTAGGTTTTGCACCACAATCAATTGTTCAAGCATTTCCTTCAAATCCATTATCTGCTGCGAACGTCGGATTAGTGTTTTGCGCCTACCAACGCTGCCTAGATACGGTGGGGATCCTAGAATGTGTTATAGATTTTTAAGCTTCTGCACCATCCAGTTCAAGGTTTTGGCACAGCAGTTCCCCACAGTTAGAGCAGTTCAAGGGCCACGGAGTGCAACGATTCTGTTAAGGATCTGCCAGACACTGCTTCTGTATCCACGCCCATAGGTAATCAGTCTGCACCTGCTTCTATGTCTGTGAGACTGACTCCATCTTCCACCACTCAGGATGGCAGGCTTAGGAGTGGAAGAGCCTATCACAGCCTGGCCAGACGCAGCTAGCTCCCGCCCTCTGTCTATTTATACCTGCCTTTCCTATTCCTCCTTGCTTGTGATTCTTCTCGTTTTGTTTCCTGGCCCTGCTGCAGCTTCTTGTACCATTTGACCCTGCTTCATATTGACCCTGGCTTACTGACTACTCTCCTGCTCTGCGTTTGGTACCTCGTACACTCCTGGTTTGACTCGGCTCGTTCACCTCTCTTGTTGCTCACGGTGTTGCCGTGGGCAACTGCCCCTTTTCCCTTGCTTCTGTGTACCCTTGTCTGTTTGTCTGTCGTGCACTTATTGAGCGTAGGGACCGTCGCCCATTTGTACCCCGTCGCCTAGGGCGGGTCGTTGCAAGTAGGCAGGGACTGAGTGGCGGGTAGATTAGGGCTCACTTGTCTGTTTCCTTACCCCCTTCATTACAGATTCATTGATGTCCCGTCTGTCAATCTTCTTGTCTGCATTTAAATTAAGTGTCTAAGGAACCAGATTGCTCTTCATTTGCAGCATCAGCACTCATTCATCCGGAAATCTGCATAGGCTTCCCTAAGCAAGAGTTCTGCCTCCCCAAAGCCAAGAATCTATTTCTCTGTTCAGCTGTATACCTAAAGCACCAACTTCATGATTGATGCCTTCCTAGATTTTGGGTCTGCTGGAAATTTCATTGACCAGGCCATGGTTGAACTTTACTACAAACTCTTCATACAGCTCTCTGCATTTCTTCTGTGGATGGCAAAATGTTACCAGGACCTATTTAGTTTGTCACAATTCTTTGAAAATGTATTTTTACATTCTCTGCTCCTGGGTCAGTTGTGGTTATGTTTGCATTCATCTACTATTGACTCGTTGTCTGAAGATATTCCACGTTGGTCTTCTAAATGCTTCCAGAAATGCCTGCACTCTTTCAATCCTCCTGTTGTACACTCCACCTCTTGCTTTGAGCCCTGTCAGGTCTTTAGGAAAACTAAAAAGACTAAGCTGTTGAGTTCTGCAAACAGCAGGCGGAGGAACTTCCACCACATCATCCATACGATTGTGCCATTGATCTTCTTCCTGGGGTCTCTCTTCCTCATAGTTGGATGTATCCCATGTCCCAGTAAGTATTCAAAAGTATTCTTCTTCTCCTGCTGGAGCACAAATTTTCTTTGTCAAAAATAAGGACGTGTTCCACTGTCCTTGTAATGATTCCTGTGAATTTAAAGAGAATCTGTCAGTAGTTTAGTTCAGTAAAGCCCAATCTCCTAACTAATCTAATAGGCTCTGTCACACTGTGTTGTCTGTATGTCGCTGTCCAATCAGCCTCATACAGCTTTTCTGTTTTCCTCGATGAGCGCTGAAGCAATGTGTTGAAGAAGCTGCGGCCAGAAGCGTAATCACTTGTTATTTAACCCGTTAGTGACCGCCCCATAGAGTTTTCACGGCGGGCACTAACGGGCTTTATTCCTTTGCAATAGCCTTTTTACGGCGCTGCATCAGACTAAATAAACAGAGCAGGGAGCCGTTATATCTCCCTGCTCTCAACTACCAGACGTAGCTGAGAGCTGGGCATCCCTGCACGAACGGGTGAGATCGATATTCGTATCGATCTCACCCGTTTAACCCCTCAGAGGCGGCGCTCAATAGCGAGCGCCGAATCTGAGTCGTTTTGGAGAGATGGGGGGAGCTCACTCTCATCTCGCTGACACCCGGCGATAAGATCGCCGAGTGTCTGTGTCTTCGATGGCAGCCGGGGGTCTAATAAAGGCCCCCAGGTCTGCCTGTAGTAAATGCCTGCTAGGTTTACATGGACCGTTTTACATGGACAGGCATAATACACTGCAATACAGAAGTATTGCAGTGTATTATAAATGCGATCAGATAATGGCATAGTGAATTCCTCTAGTAAAAAAGTAAAAAAAAATGTTAATAAAAAATACACTTCTCTCCATTCATTTCTCAGCAGTACTCGCAAACACAGCGTGATCTCGCGAGATCATGCTGTGCAGTCACATACTCCCACATTAACTTTACTGAAGTGTCTTGAGAGTGAATAGACATTGCCTTCAGCCAGGACGCGATGTCTATTCACTCTCCCGACACTTCGGTAAAGTTTCTGTGAATGACAGCACAGGTTGATCGTGCGAGATCATGCTGTGCTGTGTGAGTAAGTCCCCAAGAAACTTTACCGAAGTGTCGGGAGTGTGAATAGACATCGCGGAGTATGTGACTGCACAGCTTGATCTCGCGAGATCACGCTGTGTTGCGAGTACTGCTAAAAATGAATGGAGAGAAGTGTATGACGCAAATATCCATAGCCACTAATTTTATAGTGTTTGATTGTCTCCAGGGGGCTACAATCTTTCCAAAATTAAATCCTGGGGGAGTCTACAACTTGATCTGCAATCGCCATCACATTTAAAATGACGCATGGTCACATGTGGTCATGTTTATAGATGACATTCTCAATTTCTCCCCTGATGTCTTGGCACATCATGTTCATGTAAAGACTGCATCTAAGAAGTAATAAGCTATATGCTAAACTCCAGAAGTGCCTGTTTGGGTATGTGCACACACAATAATTACGTCCGTAATTGACGGACGTATTTCGGCCGCAAGTACCGGGCCGAACACAGTGCAGGGAGCCGGGCTCCTAGCATCATACTTATGTACGATGCTAGGAGTCCCTGCCTCTCCGTGGAACTACTGTCCCGTACTGAAAACATGATTACAGTACGGGACAGTTGTCCTGCAGAGAGGCAGGGACTCCTAGCATCGTATATAACTATGATGCTAGGAGCCCGGCTCCCTGCACTGTGTTCGGTCCGGGACTTGCGGCCGAAATACGTCCGTCAATTACGGACGTAATTAGTGTGTGTGCACATACCCTTAAGGTGTCACAACTGTTATTTGAGGGACATTTTATGTCTGTAGATGGATTGGAAATGGATCCCAAAAACTTTCTTCGGTCCTGACTTGGCTCTTGCATTGGGGGCTAAAAGCTGACCAGCATTTTTTGAGGTTTGCTAACTATCATTGCCAGTTCATCAATCTCTTTTTAATCCTGGCGGTTCATATCTTTTCCTATCAGCGTCATACAGCTCCTCCGCTTCCCTGCACAGCGTGATCTTGAGATTGAAGCAGAGATCATGTTGTGCAGGGAAGGGGAGAAGCTGTATGACGCTGTTAGGACAGTGTCATACAGCCAACACAGACACCGCCCACAGTAAAACCTCAGCGGTACTGCCCATTTGGCTACTATAGCCTTATTAGCATAATAAGAAAATTGCTTATAACTCTTAAAGTAAAAACATTATTGGGATACTAATAACACTGACATCATTAGCATGACAGCGCCTATAACATGAGGTAGGAAATTGGGCTTTACTGAACTGGTGACAGGTCCTCTTTAAAAAAAATAATAGAAACAAATGAAATCAAAGGAATCCAAGACTTTAAAGACTGGACCTTTTAGGAAAGAAGAAAATCTGTTTCCGTTTTTAAACAAAAATGTATCAGTACAATCCTCGTGTGATCTTACAGAAATTCAAGATGGTGACTACGGTAAATGACACCAAACCTCACAGGTATTCATGTACTACAGAAAGCTACAGAAAATGTTTTTATTACTTACTCATAGATTTTCTGATAAGCTGAATAGCTGTAGAAAAATTCAATATTACACAGTAACATAAAACTCAGTTCACATTCCCTCAGTGACTGGTATTTCTGTAAAAGTTAAATATATCTCACATTTTGCAGCAACAATGATAATTCAGGGGAAAAGCAAAGCTCATAGCTAATATACCAGTAATCCCTGACCTGAATATCAACCGTCTGCTAACTTTTAGGATTCCCTGAGCATGCAGAGTCCAGCTCAAGGTCAAAGAGATTAGGGCTAGACAGATCAACAGCAATCGGTCCATTAGTTAGATATGCGGCTTGTGTTTATTACTGATTCCATGCTGTCTCCTTATAAAAAATATACCCGCTATCTAGACACTGCTTACCTCCTCCTGACAGAGACTAACCCCTTGCCAACATCAATATCCACAAGTCTTCACTCAACTCTACAGAACATTATTCGGCTCTGATTAATGTACCAGGACGTGAACCTTTTTAAGGGGCACACAATCTAATAAGGTGGAAGATTGATCTGCTCAACCACACTGCCAGCTTCTTAAGAGAGAGAAAAGAAAATCAATACAGGTTTTTCATTATAACTTTTCCCCCTTTTTAAGTAGCTACTGTTTGCTCTGTGCTGGTCATTCCTTCATCTTGTTTACTGTCTTTGAGACCTTCGGTAAGCACTCTTATGGACTGCTACATTGCCGTGTATGATTAACCACTTCATGATATGGACGTTTTCCCCTTTTCTAACCAAGGCAGTTTTAAATTCTATAGGTATTATGTTTATCTTTAGCATTAGCACTCACTCATATACAGTATAAATGTAACGTCTATGGCCGCGGTCCGTCGTTCTAACTTACCCCTTGACGACCGTGGCCATGGACATCCTGCTGCTGTGCTGCGTGGTCCCCCTGTGAGGTGCCAGAACTCACTTCCGGGCATCGAGACTGTCTCCCGGAGGGTGCACGCGCTCGTGCCCGCTCTTAAAGGGCCAGTGCTCGCACATGAAATCGTCATCATTAACTCACATGATTTCCTGGACTATAAGAAGGCCACCTCCCTTCTGATCCTCGCCTGAGCGTTGTTGTTGTTTCCCAAAGTTTATCTTGCAGATGGTCTCCTAAGTGTCTTCCAGTTCCCAGCGTTCCCGGTACCTGTATCCTGTATCCTGTATCTCATGCTAGCCAGTACTATCCTGATCCACTGCTGTGCTGAGCTGTTGTCATGTTGTGCTGCATTCCACGCCTGTTCTGCTACTCCACGCCTGACGTCTACCTGCCGCCTGGTCACAGCCGAGCCTGCCTTGCTACTGTCTACATTGCCACAGGTACCCTTTCTGGACTATAGACTCTGTACCATACCTGTTTGGCCAGCTGCCATCCCGCTACGCGGTATGGCCCAGTGGGTCCACACCCCGCATTGTTTGTTGACATTCTCTAATGTAATCGGTTCATTCAACGAACTATACTGCAGAATGTAATCTTCTTTCAACTCTATATAGCAAATATCTACTTTTCAAAGGTCTGACCTTCTTTGCTTTCACTCAATACAGCAATTCATAATCAGTCCTTATGACATCACATGTTTTTATGGCAACCTACCAATGCAGAAGATGATGGAGCAGGGCATCTTACCGATAAAGCAACAGACAACAGATTATTTAATTTACCTGTTACACTGCTGAATTATTGTTATGCTGCTACAAAGGACAACTGAGCTGTGCCACAAGAGTTGATCCTAAACAAAGATTTGTAAAATTAGCTCAAAGCGGTATTCCAATGACAAATATGTATGGAACATCCATAGAATTGATGGGGATCCAACCAGGGGATCCAACCACTGAAACTCCCACCAAACATAATAATAGGGGTCTCAGTCTCCATTGTTGTTTCTTTTAAGTTAGGCAAAAGTAGGACTAGAGTACCTGTATGTGTATGATAGTCTTCAAAAAAGGCTATAGGAGATATGGCAACAGCTGAGTGAGGTTTCTAGACTCCTATGGAGTCCACTAGCCGAAATGCAGTGCTCTCCTTCTATTTTGCCAGGGGACATAAACGCCCATTCTGCTGAACAGGTCTGGGTTACCAGTTGCCGAGCCCCCCCCCCCATCAGATATTTATGACAGTACCATGTTTGTAACCATCACCCTTTTAATAGTTGAATTAAATGCAATAGCTTTATAAAGGGATTTATATTCTACAAATAGGGGAAACAATAATGTAAAATATTTCATACTTACGAGCAAAGTTTACTTTTAGTTAATAGAAAGGTGAGTTTTCCAGTGACACAAATAGTTTCTGTAACATTCAGATGGAATCAGCAGGAACTACATTACCTTTCAGCTATACCAATAAGAGAATGTAAAACTTTACTCATTCCCGGTGACATTTGCAGAGCTGAGCTATCTGCTGGCAGAAGAATCTGAAGATAAATGTCAATTTCTGAAACTCTTTTTACATGTGACTAAATTCAGCTTGTTATTTGGAGCAGATGGTATTTCTTAAAGATTGAAATGTTTGATGGAGGAAAAGAAGCTATAGTTATAAGATGTCATCAGGTATAGGTTACTGATATATAATATCTGATACTGGTCTTTTATGTCAATATACTGTACCTTGCAGTTCATAGAAATGAATCAAATGTCTTAAAAATATAATATAATTATAAATAGATGTAAGTCTCGCATTGAAAAATTCAATGAGGCTTAAAGCAATTAATTCAGCCATTACTGTGTTATAACATCTTATCGTGCGGACTTCATGAGTGCTATTGACACTAAACTGGCAAAGGCATACTGTAAATATCTTTCTGTATATCCATATTGAATACATATTTCCTTACTGTTTTACTGATAATGCAAAGTAGTGGGCAAAGTTTCTTTGTTTAGGTAATAACAAAAATGTAAAAAAATGCACCAAATTTTTACCTAATATATGTTTATAATAGAAATCTTATTTAAATAATATGGCATTTTTTTTATGATACTTCCCCTTTAAAATATATCTTTAGATCCCACTTGGAAACTATGGATGAATGTTTTATGGCGATAGTCTCAAAGAACAAGAATGAACTACTACAAATCTGTGTCTTTTTATTCTTCTTTAATCGTCCCCTGAATTAGACTGATAAGGGTGAATTAACACATGGAAAATGTGTTGCAGAAATTTTAGCGACTGAAAATAAGTTCTATTAATCTAAATGGGGTTATTTAGGCGGCAAGCGCATGGATTTCTGCAAGTTCTATTCTATAGATGAATGGGAACAGTCGCGGAAATTTCTGCTACAAATCTGCAACGTGGGAATATACCCTAATGCAAATGTTGCATGCGCGATCCCTGCTGTTTTCTTGGGAAAACCAGGGACCGCGAGAAAATCAGGGACCGCGCATGCGCGTTACGGGCTTTACAGCAGAACAGCCCATACATGGCACGTCACAAGTGATGTGTTGTATACCCGGAACATAATTGAAGATTGACACAGCGGCCAGGGAGTGATGTTACCCGTCAAGTACCCCACGGCAGGATTTAGAAACGGGGCCACTTTGAAAAATATAAGTATATTACAAATGTATTTACATTATTAAATTACAAGCATTAACACAAAGTCATTTTATCTCTGACAACCCCCATAAGCTACATTCACATGTTTGTGTCTGATTTGTGTGCGCACAAAACGTGCCATCAGTGTGTGTTGCGTGTGGCATCAATGTACTTTGCATGTGGCATCCGTTTTTCACGTCCGTGATAATCCTCAGGAAGAACTTCCTTTTTTTTTTTATTTCTCTGCATTTCTTTAGCAACTGATGCGTGAAACATGGACAGCACATGGATGTTGTCCGTGTGAAGTCCATGTTTTCCACGCACCTGTACCGTGCGAGCGGGTGACCTGAGGAGTGATGGGAAAAGGGAAAGGTGGAGGTCCACAAATTGGCAGCTGGCTGGGCTCTCAGTGTGGATCACGATGGCCAACAGGCTTTCCATTTCTCTCAGGGCTTGCTTACAGCTAGTGATGAGGGGGTTTGCACTGGGTAATGAGGATGGCAGTCTCTTTATATCCCCGGGACACTCCCTGTGTCTGCTCCTGTCCTGATGGTGTTTTGGGTTGTCCTTGATGTTATGGGTGCAAAATAAGACAAGAGGCTGAAGAGTGGCAGCATAACAGGCTTGTTCGCAGCACAATTTTAGTTAAGTCTTCCACATAAAATGGTGGTTACATTCTTCCATATGATATGGAGGCACATCTCTTACAAATAACTCAATCCTTGTAATACAATGAAGTGCCAGATGCGGGAGACCCTCTCTCTCTCTGCTTTCCTTGTGGCTTCCTACCCTTGTCAATTCAGTGGGACGATAAGATATCTGTCCAGAAATGCAGCTTTCTGCTTCTGTGTAATGGCTCTGCCTGTCAGTAAGGGTAGTAAAAGTGTATATAAGAAGGATCATACTCACCAACATATATGGTGACATTGTTCACTGTCCACAGAATGGATTCCTGTTACTCTTAATAGATTTCAGAAGATTTCCTTCTCTTAAGGCCTTATTCACATGAACGTCTATTATTGTGCCTGTGATACGCTCGTGAAAATCATGCGCGTCGCACGCACCTATGTTAGTGAATGGGGCTGTTCAGACAGTCCGTGATTTTCTGTTGCGTAAAACTCACGACATGTCCTATACTTGGCCATTTTTCGCGCATCACGCACCCATCAAAGTCAATGGGTGCGTAAAAATCACGCACGGCACATGGAAGCACTTCCATGTGATGCGTGTGATTCACGCAACAGATAAAGAAATGAAGGAAAAAATAAAAGCACTTCCTTAATTTCTTCTTCTAAACTTCAAAACCGCGTGTCATAAGCATGGCATATGCGTGTAAATCACGCAGCCACGCAGCCAACACTGATGACACACGGAAATGCAGCGCACGAAAAACTCTGCGTTTTTTTGCGTGCGCAATACGCACACGTTCGTGTGAATAAGGCCTAAGGCTGTTTCTTTATTCATGCAAGCTTTACTATGGCCTGATGTTCTAGGCAGCCTGTCTCTGGATCCTAGATGGATGGACCCAGGTACCACTTTCCTCCTCTCCAACCGACTCTCCAACTGACTTTGACTCCAACTGCCACTGTCACTCCTCCTCTTACTGAACCAGGACCCCCTCTATGTCCTAAGCTCCTCCCACCTTCTGGAAACTTCTTAGTCTAAGCCACTTCTGCATAGGCTGTAACACAGTGCATTGTAACTTTACATTTGTTATTTTAAAGTGAAAAAAATTTCATAAAATACATTTACAACACATTATCTCACAATAACGTCTTGGGGGACATTACACACCCATAGACTTTAATGGGCGACAAGGTCCGCAAAAATGGACCAATATAGGCAATAAAGGACATGCAGTGAGTTTCAGGAAACGGACACACGCTGCGTAAAAAATCACGCATGTCCGAATAGCCCTATTGATTTGGATGGGTCCGTGTGCTGTCAGTTATTTCAGTGGTCAGCGCACGGACGCGGAACACGCCGGTTTGAATGAGCCCTTAGGAGTTGAACTGATCTGTGGAGTATTAGATATTTGGTATCACTTTACCTCCAGTGCTGGACAATGCAGAATTATTCTTTTACTGCTTTCCATTATCTCCTTGTTGAATCTAACTTTTTGAATCTGACATGTCACATTTCCCACAGAATAATATAGTCATAATGCTTTTTGTGATATTTTTTTGTTTGTTACTTTTTAATACATGGATTATCTAAAATCTGCAATCACATTTATAGTTAACAAAAATGATAATGCATGAGCCTATGATGTGTCAGATGCATTTTCCTACATTTTATAATAATGATAATAATAAAAAGTGTGTTCATCACAATAAATACATTATTTATTCAGTACAAATTATTCCATTACTTTATCAATTAACCTTTTGTTGAGCTTTAAACAGTTCATTAACCTTTCTGCTGTAGCCTTTTGGATGCATAATGCTTCAGTTTATCATAGGAATTCATTAAAAGTTTTCTATAAAATGGCAAGCTAGAAGCAAACACAATTGCAGCGTCCTAATGTCTCCAGCCATCTGCTTGTCTATTGACTCTGCATTTAAGATGTGGTTAAAAAGTAGGTTTTTTATTTATTTTTTTATACACAATTTTACCCTTCTTTAATTTCTGTGGTTTTCCTTTGTTTTATTTAAATGGGTTGTCTGATTTAGAAAATCCATTTATAATAACCCTATTAGGATGTCCTAAGTAAATAAAGGGAAGCCCCTGTTCAGGATTCTTATCTATTAGCCAGAGCGAACAGCGGCAACGAAGAGTCTCTCTCTCGCGCTCTCTCTCTCTTAAAGGAACAGTGTCACGAAAAATAAATTTTTTACATCAGTTTGATTTTAGTGTTTTATTAAAAACTTTTATATTTATTTGTGTGTTTGTGTTTTACTTTTTTTTTATTTTTGAACTTTTTCTTCCCTATGGGGGCTGTCATTTTTTTTTTCCATTTCTGTATGTGTCGATTAACGACACATACAGACATGGAATACGGGAGCTACAGTCCCATAGTGAATGCGAACGGGGCCCGTTCCATCCACTATGCTGTACGCCGTCAGTGTGGGAACGGCGCATGCGCCGCTCCCACACAGTCCAAGTTGAACTGTGCGCCGTCCGGCGCCATTTTCCTGTAGACCGGAAGTCGCAGCCGGACAGTAAGATTACTACTTCCGGTCGCGGCTTCCGGACTTGTGCACTTGGAGCGGCGGTAGCAGACAGAGCGGACGGCCTGGAGGGAGCGGCGGCGACTGGAGCAGGTAAGTTATTTCTATGTATGTTCGTGTTTTACTGTGTGTTTACTAGTGTATGTAAACCTACTACACTGTGTGTTAGCTCAAAAAATGGCGACACACAGTGTAGGAGGTTTGACCGTTCAATCCCCTCGTTTCTCCCGGCACTAGCCAGGATAAAGGAGGGGGGGATTCTGAGAGCTCACTAGAGCGAGTGAGTTTTCCCAAAATTGCAGCATAACGCAATGTGGTTGCTTTACCACATGCAATGCTGCAATTTTGGGAATTGCTCCAACTAGTGACCAGCACTGGGAAATATTATAAATTAGAATCTAATTTATAATATTTCCTGACTCGTGAAAAAAAATAAAAAAATTAGAACAATGTTTAATCACCTGTACACTAATTGTTTAACGAAAAAAAAATACATTTTTTTCTAGCAACACATTCCCTTTAAGAACCAAGAAAGTGTCTCACATGACAGTACTGTATTTTATTGTGAGGGAAGGGAGTAGTATACGCCATTATCCCTAATCCTAGACTTACAGGGCCCCAAATGCTCTTGTTGTACCCACAAAAAAATTAGGAAACGTCCAGCGATGTGATCATCTTTTCCTTGACTTTCTACTAAAACAATTAATGCAATAAAGTGTATTGTACTCTGAAATCATATATCACAGCAACTACATGAAGTGCTAACTCACTTATATACAGTCTAATGAATTAACAGTCATGTATATGTTAGAGCCCTGTGCATGGAGCCTGTACAGTGCCACACAAGTTCTTCTGCAGTATGGAGCCATAGGTACTCGGTGTGCCACCTTATTTTGCCTGTGTATAGTGCCATGTAATCTCCCCTAGAAGCATTACTTCTAGGAGAAAATAATTCCATATATCTGATGGAATATGCAAGAATTTTTTTTAGATCAAATTCTGTATAAATCTGATATGCCACTGTATGTAATTGGAGCTATATTGAGGTACAGTATGGGCCTATATTACGGCTTTATACAACTCATAGCTTGAACGGAGCCGTATGATGGCACTATGATCAAGATCTAATAAAGGGATTGTCCCATGATTAAATATTTAATTTCTCTGTTAGATCACTGAAAACATAAATTGTTATGGCATCCCTGGTGTTAATTTTGATTTCCTCTAATGTGTCCAGGGCTGGTGGCAAGAAGTGGCTCTAAGTACACACTATTGACTGACCTGCACAGTAGCAGGAATCACTCCACCGCATGTGTGCGAGATGATCAGGGTGGTTAAACTGAATTACTAACCATGTGTGTCCACAATGTGTCAGCAGTGGACATATTAGGTGGACATTCTAAAAAGGGAATCAAAATAACACCAGTGGGCACCATAACATAGTATGTAACAATAATATCTAGACACAGGAGTATAGTTTTTACATTGATTCCAATTGAAAGTTATGTGTTGAGTGATCAAACATAAAAATGTAATATTCACTCATGGGACAATTCCTTTAATGTATATGGTGAGTCTGAAATGTTATTGAAATTGAAATTGGGACCATACAGGAACTACGTCATTATTCCTGCCAGGGGTACAAACAAACTCTGATGATGCATACCAATTGTCAGGTTCTATGAGTATGTGGACCCACTGGGCCGTACCGCCATAGCGTGATAGCAGCTGGCCAACAGGATACAAAGTCAATGTCTATAGTTCGAACAAGGGTACCTGTGGTAATTCAGACAGTAGCGATGGTAGGCTCGGATGGAACCTTGGCAGCAGGCAGACACCAGACGCGGTGTAACACAGAAGGTGTAGTATACGGCACAACAGGACTCCAACTCTCTATGGCACAGGAACAAGGTAGCACGGGATACAGGATACAGGTAGCAGGTACGGGAACACTGGGAACTGGAAAACACTAAGGGACCATTTACAATGACTAACACAGGTAAACACAACAACGCTCAGGCAATGAACGAAGTGGCAGGGCCCTTCTTATAGTCCAGGGTGATCATGGGCTAACTTTACATACTATTCAGATGCGCGCGCTGGCCCTATAAGGCCGGGCACGAGCATGCGCACGCACCCTACGGGACACAGCAGAGTTAAGCGGAAGTGAGTGCTGGCGTATCCTGAGGAAGAGATGCGGGACAGATCCATGGTTGCGGCCGCCGGTAGGTGAGTAATCCCGACGGCCCGTGGCCATGGGTGTTACACCAATATTAATAAAGACTTCCTTTTTTCAATATGTAACTTTCCCATTTGTTCCAGTTTAAACATATGTCTGTTATGTCATCATAACATCAAATAGCCTGTGCAGCATATTCAGCATCACAGGGGACCAGACGGGGCAAGGGGCCCTCTCTGTCCACAGGTTGTTTTAACCTCTTCGGGACAAAGCCATTTTTTGGTTTTTTGATTTTTGTTTTTCACCCCGCATTCCAAGAGCCACAACTTTTTTATTTTCCTGTCAATAGAGTGGTGTGAGGGCTTATTTTTTGCAAAAGGAGTTGTAGTTTCTATTGGTACTATTTATAGTTCCATATAATGTACTAGGAAACTGAGAAAAAATTCTTTGCGGGCTGAAGTTGGAAAAAACTGTAATTCCTCAATTGTTTTTTGGGTTTCGTTTTTACGGCTTTCACCGTGTGGTAAAAACAACAACATATATTTTCCTTTGCTCAATACGATTACGGTGATACCAAATTTATATAGGTTTTTTTAAGATTTTACTACTTCTATTGATAATAAACTCTTTGTTAAAAAAAAAAATGTTTTGTGTCGCCACATTCTGAGAGCCATAACTTTTTTATTTTTTCACCGATTGAGTGGTGTGAGGCTTATGTTTTGCGGGACGAGCTGTAGTTTTTATCTGTACCATGTTTTGGTACGTAGAACTTTTTGATCACTTTTTATTATATTTTTTTGAGAGCTAAGTTTTAGATTTTTCTTTTTTACGGCATTCACCGTGCGTGTTAAATAACACTATATTGTAATAGTTCAGACTTTTATGGACGCAGTGATAGCAATTTTGTTTACTTTTTTATATTTTTTTACATTACTTTAGCGGGAAAATGGTAAAAGGATGGGTTTTTTGAACCTTTAATATTTTTTTTTCACTACTAAAACTTTTTTTCACACTTTATTAGCCCCCCTAGGGGACTTTAACCAGTGATCGTTAGATCGCTGGTACAATGTACTGCAATGCTAACGTATTTCAGTACATCGTCATTTTTATAGGCATTTGTTTTGCCCTGCCACAGGCAAGGTATAGCAGAGGTAGAGTGGAGGCAGCCCTGGGGGCCTTCATTAGCCCCCTGGGCTGCCATAACAACCATTGTCACCCCTCCCAATCTCACTCTGGGGGGAGGCGATGAGCTGTTGGAGGGGGCGGCTCCCATCTTTTCAACGCCTCAGATGCTGTGGTCGCGATTGACCGCAGCATTTGAGGGGTTAAGCGGCCAGGAACAGCGCGATCCTTGCTCCCAGCTGTTAGTCCCGGGTGTCCGCGGTAAAATACAGCCAACACCCGCAGCATATGGAGCACGCTCAGTGCGTGAGCGCGCTCCAAACATCACCCCCCGTACCCGGATGTAACAGCACGTCAGGGTGCATGAAGGGGTTAAACAAGTATTCTGCTATTCACACTCTCCACAAGTGTCTCACAGCTTACGCAAACACTGCATCATCCCAGTCAGACAAGTTTAATACTAAACCCCTTCCATGCCCTAGACCACCAGGAAGGTAGCCATAAACCTCTTTACTGTACTGGACCACCAGGAATGTAGCCATAAAATCTCTCAATGCCCTAGATCAGAAGGGATCTTATTAACCTCTTCACTACACTAGACTACGAGAGATATTATGACTTTCTATCTGTTTTGTAAAGTAAATGATAGTTTTTTAAAATATAGATTCCCAACACGAGTTTACTGAGCTTAGACTATCAAATTGTAGCTTTTATTTTGTCTGTTGCTACTTTACAGTAATAAAAGTGACAGTTGGTAAAATGTTTGCTGTATTAATACTAAAAATTACAACAAGGGAACTAAAATACAAAATAAAAAAATAATATTGAATATAGTATTAAGATTGAAAATAAATCTGTTCATTGGCATTAGAATCCATCAATCCGTCAGCTGTGAACTTATAAATCTTTCGGCACTGCCACTCAACACTGACCTGTAACATAAAGGTTCTTCATTGTAGACATCCTTGTCAAGGCACCATTTCCTTCAGGAAAAAATATTTGAGAGAAGGCAACACATCTGAAGCAAAAAAATAATAAGATGTATGAAGGTCAAGCAAAGTGCTCAAATAGTCAAATCACTTTTCATCCAAGATGTATCAAGTGTGTTTGTCAAACTGTCGACTCTCATAGCATTACAGAATATGAACATGGCATGGCAACTGCTTTCTTTAAAGATTGAATTTCTGAAACATAATTAAAAAAAAAAATTGAACGTAATAAGTCAAAACAGATACAGTAATAGAAATATAATAAGCAGACATAAGAACATCTGTTTACGGGAAACCGCTGAGCATTTTCCTGTATTAATCAAATTCCAAATTGTTCATTTATTTCTATTCAGTGTATTTGTCAATGTTCAGAGACCCATCCAGTTTACTTTAGTTTCATTTAGCAAAAATATATAATGTCTCTCAGGTCGCATTTATGCACATAGAGTATTTCTAATGTTGTATGACCTTATTGACTGTGACAACCTTTCTACCTGTTCCTGAAATAGTGATTGAAGTTGAATGCACCCTGTGGTATTCTTAGTATAGAGTTTGCTTGCTCACTTGTTTTCCAAAATATTCAATACACGTCACGCTTTCTGTTCAGAATTCTCTTTTCAGTTTATAAACAACAGGTTCACTGCTTCAGATAGAGATACATCTTTGATGAGAAACATATGAGATTTCCGACATGATTCAAGGGATGATAACAAAGACATCATTTTCATTTCAGTGTTACCAAGTGGCTTTGAATCTTCAATCTTAGTGTATATTTAAAGCGCAAGCAAGACAAGGTTTGCTCACTAATTTTTGTTTTTCATCACAGTTGCCGTTAAAGGACCGTTATTTATTTTCTGAGTATAGTTTATGTTCAAAACCCGTCAAATACTTCTAGATTGTAGTGTATACAATGTACAAAGTAATGATTGTTTCAAACTGTTTTATTTGATAGACATCTAATATGCAGCCAAGGTCTGGTGTCAATACTTATAATATCCAGTCCATCTGTCACCAGACCCTAGGTCTCCTTCATCAATGGGCCAAGGGTGTCCAGCAGGTGATCACCACCCTCAGAATAAGGACACAACTTAATAGAAAAAATAACAATACTGTGGACTTTAATAGTTTATTCTAATTTACAGCGAAACAGCTTCACTCTGATTCAACTGATGCCTATAATCCCATATCCCAATATCGGATAATGAAATTCACCAGATGGAAAGATACTACTTTATTAGTTCAGAATGTGCCTTGTCAGATATTTTAAAAGGAACTGTTTATTCTACCATCCTATTCCAGACAAGCAGGCTGACAAGATTATTTTTCTTCTTTATGGCGTATAACACATACTTTTCAAAATAAGTTGACAGAACCATGTCCACAAAGCCAGTACAGAGGCACACAGAGTTCATGTTCGCCATATGTTTGTTTTTTTGTTAGATTCACATGGAATTCAGCAGAGAAAAACCTCTAGGTGACTCTGTATGAAATAAGAGGCAGATTCAGGTACAGTAGAGCCCAATAGACCATTATGGTTGCCATATTTTAGCCATAATGCGGTAGTGTTCATGACCCATTAGGCTCAGTACACACTGATCAGTGTAACCCACCCCCAGTACATCCAGTACAAAATTTTAGCAGCAAAAAAACAATTATGTCACATGAGTGCACAAGGGACGACTTTTTGTCTATTTTTTCATCAAAATGTTGTATCCTCCTGCCCTGTGATGCCAAACACTTTTGCTTTTCTTTAGACTCAAGCAAGTCATTAATTCTAATTTTCCGCCAGCCAGAGTGAATATGCTATACCCCGACTGGTTAAGCGTATGCCTTTTGAAAGTGGGAGAAAAAAATCAGCCCAGCTTAAGGAGGGATGTCTTGCTAGATAGGGAGTTGTGCTACCAGAGACAGGAACAGCCAAATATATCCACTTGGCAAACTCTGGGAAATAAGGCATTTGGTCACTTTCAGAGGGCCATAATACAACTTTGTACAGGGCAGAATGCTACCACGACCACTATAAAAAAGGACGCCGCGTGGGAGGAACTTGCCAAGGAGCTTTTGACGCACAGATGGCAGCAGGGAACTAGTGCCCAGCGTCACAAAATAAGTAAGTAAATGCACACATTTCATTCCAAAAATCCCAAAAAAACAAAGCAAGCCAAGCAGAGTAATCTCCAACTGTTCTCTATGCTCTGAAAGCTACAGAAAACAGCACCAAAAACTTCTTGTAACCCTTCTATGGGTGTTTCTTGGGACATGTGACAAGTTCAAATGAAGTTTACCTTCCGTTTTTTAAACGGAAAAACGGAAGCCAAATGGAAGCACAATGTCCGTGTAAAACGTAAACACGGAATGGAAACGGAGTGTACACGGAAACAAACACGGAAACGGCCGATAAAACGGTGATGGAAGTGTGCATGAGGCCTTAGTGACCACTAATACGCCTTTTCACGTCGGTCACTAAGGGGCCTTAGGCTAGGCTGCCGCCTTTTCACAATGGCCCAGTCTAAGTCCTGCACGGGTGTCCCGTGCAGGCTGGAGCCGGGGCTCTGCTGTCTGATGACATCTGGGCTCCTGCTCCAACACCTGCGATCGAAGTTTACTTCGATCGCGACCGTTTAACCCGTTAAATGCTGCCGTCCATATCGACCGCAGCATTTAACTTGTTTACAGAGGGAGTGAGCTCCCTCTGTCACCCATGCAATCGCGGGTCTCCGTTGGGGTGTCATGGCAGCCGGGGGCCTGATAAAAGCCCCCAGGTCTGACCTGGACATATGCCAGAAGCACGTCCTAATAGATTGCCTGTCAGATTTACACGGACAGGCAATAATGCTCTGTTATACTAAGTATACCAAGGCATTATAGCAGCGATCTGAAGATCGCATAGTAACGTCCCCTAGTAAGACTGATAAAATAAGTAATTAATGTGAAATAAAGATTATTAATAAAAATTACAGTAAAAAATAAATCCATTTTTTTCCATAAAAAGTGGTTTTATTTAGTAAAAGTGTAAAAAAATAATAAAAGTACACATATATGGTATCGCCGCGACCGTAATGACTCAATTAATAAAGCTAATATGTAATTTAAACCGCATGGTGAACACCGTAAAAAAAAACGCAAAACAACTATGACAAAATTGCAATTTTTTTCCATTGCCCCCCAAAAAAGTCATAATAAAAATGAATTAATAAGTCCCATGCACCCCAAAACAGTACCAATCAAAACTACGTCTCTTCCCGCAAAAAACAAGCACAAAAAATCACTACATTGATGGAAAAATAAAAAAATTACGGCTCTTAGAAAGCGACGATGGAATAACAAATAATTTTAGTTCAAAAGTGTTTTTATTGTGCAAAAGTCGTAAAACATAAAAAACCTCTACATATGTGGTATCGTCGTAATCGTACCAACCCATAGAATAAAGGAAACATGTCATTTACAACGCACAGTGAATGGCGTCAATTTAAAACGCATAGAACAATGGTGGAATTTCAGGGTTTTTTAATAATCCCCCCAAAAAAGTTAATAAAAGTTAATAAAAAAATTATATGTACCGTAAAATGGTGCTATTAAAAAGTACAACTAATCCCACAAAAAACAAGTCCTCATACAGCTATGTAGACGAAAAAATTAAAAAGTTCTAGCTCTTTAAATACGACTGTGGAAAAACGTATAAAATAGCTTGGTCATTAAGGCCTAAAATAGGCTGGTCACTAAGGGGTTAAATTCAGGGAAAGCTTGGTGAATAATTTTCGCACTAAAAGCCATAGCAGAAGGCAGTGGCGTAGCTAGGGGGGGCAGGTGGGGCATGTGCCTCGGGCGCAACTAAGAGAGAAGGTAGGGGGGCGCCAGGCCGGGTGCACAGGGCCGCACCTACCATGCGGCAGGATGGGCTGCTGGTCTCTGGCGACAGCCTTCAGCATTGTGTGGGGGCGGCAAAAGAGAGGCCACCCACACGCTGTAAGCATTGGACTAGTGTGCTGGTTAAAACCTCACTTGCTGCATCACGCAGGACTTCTTTCTCCGCCCTGCATGTCCCTTCTCTACTCCAGCTGTTCTATTATTAGCTGTCAGCAGTCAGGGACAAGCAGGGGGAGGGGGAGGAAGTCTGCAGAGACAGGACAGGCATAAAGCAGGTCAGGGAAGTTCACATCAGGCTCTCCTCCTGTCACATCGGCTCAAACACTGATAACATAGCCTGGTGTGCACTCTGCCCGACCTCCTCTAGGGGCAGCACTGTATCTGCAGGCTCTCTTCCCCTCCTCCTCCTCCTGACTACTAAACTCTAGGCAACCATCACTGCTGACCTATGAAGAGGCTCCAACTACTGGACCAGACTGTCTGCATGTGAAGAGTCCAGCTACCTACAAAAGGTAAGTGTTTATGTGTGTGTGTATTCTGTTTGTCTATCTGTGTCTGTCTGTATCCTATCTATCTATCTATCTATCATATATATAGCTATCTCATATCTATCTATCTTATATCTATCTATCTATCTATCTATCTATCTATCTATCTATCTATCTATCTATCTATCTATCTATCTATCTAGTTATCTATCTATCTATGAATGAGCAGTATCAACTAGAAGCGGAATCCCTGGCCTATGCTCTGGCTGTTCATTCCGCTCCTAGAAGGAGTCTCAACGGCGCAATCTACAGGGGGGCTCTCACTATCTACATGGGCACAGTGGCACTATATAGAGGCATAAACTACAGAGGACATTGGCTCTAGCTACATGGGTACTGTCTGTGGGCACTCTCTATGTGGGCACTGACACTAGAGGCATATAAGGGGGCGTTGTACGGCATGGGGGCATCTAAGGCAGCATTATACTGTATTGGGCAGCTATGGCGGCATTATACTGTATGGGGAAGCTATAGGGGCATTATACTGTATGGGGCAGCTATAGGAGGCATTATACTATATGGGGCAGCTGTAGGGGCACTCTACTATATGGAGGCAGCTATAGGGCATTATACTGTATGGGGGCAGACTTGGGCGAATTAAGCTGTATGGGGAATTATACTGTATGGGGGCATTATGCTGTATGGGAGCAGCTATAGGGGCATTATGCTGTTTGGGGGAATTTGATTTGGCATTATACTTCATGGGGGCATCTGTGTGGGCATTATACTTTATAGGGGCATATGTGTGGGAATTATACTGCATGGGAGCATCTATGGGGGCATTATGCTGTATGGTGACAGCTATGGGGCTTCATACTTTAGGGGGGCATTATACTGCATGGAGGCAGCTAGAGGGCATTATACTGTGTTGCTGTGCGCGCCTCATCGGCCCTCCCTATTTGTGATACTTGAAAGTTGGGAGGTATAGATGAATCCCCGGCCAAAGCGTTGCCGATGCTTTTCCTGGGGATTCCACTCCTGGAGAAGCCCCTGAGTTCACTATCCATATATGGACAGTGACATCAGGGGCACCTCTAATGAAGACCCAATGGAGCTATGTACAGGGAGGGGGGGTGTTGTGCTATCTACAGGAGGGTGTGTGGCACTATCTACAGGAGGGGGTGTGGCACTATCTACAAGGGGAGGTGTGTGGCACTATCTACAGGGGGCTGTTCATTATGTCACCATATAGTCTCATTAGCCTCAGATATACAATCTGTTTAGTCTGGCACTGACCTTTTTATTTATTTTCTTTTAATTAATTGTTATGTTAACTAATTTATATAACTATATTTCTTGTAAAATGTACAAGTGGTTTTATGCTCGAAAAAAAGTGGAAAAACAAATTACATCTCGTTGATTGGTAGAGAAAGCAAATATGGCGAGGGAGAAGAAGAAGTCGGGAAAGTGGTTTGGGGGGGGGGGCGCCAAACTGAATCTTTGTCCTTGGTGCTGGAGAACAAAGCTACGCCTCTGCAGAAGGTAAGCATCGGTGGCATGAGAGGCTGCCAGAAGCAGGAATTGGTGGAGAGGAGCGGAGACGGACAGAAGACACTGGAAACTGGTAAGTATATGGCAGCGGATGGGAGCAGCAGCCATAAACAAACACTATTAGAAAAGGTTTCTTTACATTGTTCTGACGGGATCTCTTTGTCCTTAGCATAAAAATATATTTCTCCTATATGGAGACATGTTGCAGCCATCAGAAAGCGGCTTCTGTTGACAAAAGTCTCTATGAGACTTGAGACTGGTGGAGAAAAAGAGAAAATATAGGCTTCCACTGTAAAACATGCTATACACTATGTATTATTAGGAGAAACAGTAGAAATGATCCAGCGCTAAGTCCAGTTGTAAATTAAAAAGGAAACGATGTTCCCATCTTTATTGGGGTGATATGAATAAAATAGAAGGGAGACGCAGTCCCAAGAAAAAATGCGAGCGGGCAATAAAGATGGGAACATCGTTTCCTTTTTAATTTACAACTGGACTTAGCGCTGGATCATTTCTACTGTTTCTCCTATCACATACCGCCAGCCGTAGCGGGGATCCGAGCAGCAAGTCGGGAGACGCAACAAGCTGGTGAGCTGGAGGTTTCCTCCCTTTACTATGTATTATTCTTGTAAAGATAGTAACATCATGCTTTTTTAATATTACAATGCTTACTTGACCAGCACTAGCATGTCTTGCAGCAGACTATTGTATAACTGGTTGATGTATTTCTTGCATCGACATATATGGCTGGCTCAGCACTCTTGCAGCTCCAAAAACATATTGACGTGTATGTTTGTAAATGAATTATGAGCTCCACTAGGTACACGGACTGATGTGGATAAATATGTTTGTGCAAAGCCCTGAAGAATATGTTAGCACTATTTCAATAAAAGGAAATTACAAAAAAAAAAATCAGTTATCCCAATATGGTCTATTTTTAAATTACATCAAAAAGTTTGCTGGAACATTGCCTGCCGTATGCCTGGAACTGAGAAATAACACCAATAATAACAGTTAATTCAGGTATAGATTGTTGAATAACTTAATCATATCTGCACATTAAACATCAGGTTGCATTACCAATAACTCATTTATTTTTGTCTATTGTCATTATGTGCATTAATTGCATTTTCTAATTAGGTTACGGTAGATAGCAGACTAATTATAAGCCTGTTGAGTGTACTGAGCCCAGTTCTACTCAGTAGCTAGTGACAAATCTTTATGAACCTATACCTGCATTTTCAGTAATTGTAACACCATCAGCAAAGAACTATAGTAAGGAGATGAATGAATTCTCTTGAGATTACTCCACCTTTAATAATCACAAAGGGTCAATTTGGGTCAATTACTGTTTCAGTTTGCCCTATTCCCGCTGCATATAAATCAGCTTACTAGGAGATTAGAAAGTGCTTTGATTATAGCACTTATTTTATAGCCTTTATCTTTGCAATTGCAGGCATTTCCAATATGGGATAATGAAATTCACCAGATGGAAGGGTACTACTGTATTAGCTCAGAATGTGCCTAGTCAGATATTTTTCTCTGCTGTTCTATTGCAGACATGCAGGCTGACAAGGTGATTTTTTTTTTCTTTATGACTTCTAACACATACTTTCCAGTACTTTCACAAGAAACTGCAAGTTGAACAGAAAGTAATTCTTGGCTAATGCACACAGCTGAGTCATGTGCGCAGAACCTGTACAGAGGCACACAGAGTCTGTGTGCTGTCATATGGTGCCTCCTCATGACACCATATTATGTAAGTATTTTTCTCTGGAAGTAATGCAGTTTGAAGGAGCATGCCACTTTTTTTTTTTTAAATTGGATTTATATGGAATTCGACAGATAAAAACCTCTATGTGCCTCCGTATGAGACATATGGAGGTACTGTAGGTCCACATAAACTTCTCTGAGTGCCGTATTACATCTCACTACAACTCGGAAGTTGCATTGAGCCAATATACAGTAGTGTGCAGTACACAATAATCGGTTTACCCCTACAGTAAATCTGGTATTAAATTTTAGAAATGTGACTCCTGGAGGCAGGACGTCTTGAGTTGCTGCATTTTACCGCGGTTCCCAGTGACACCAATACAATTCGACTGAAATCTAGCCAATGTGACATCTGAAGGCTTTATTAGTGATGAGCAGACAAGTCACACTGGTCTGCCACTCATGGGTGCCATCATTTTGCTTCAGAGCCCTAGTACAGAGCATGCACAAAATGGCTACAATACCCAATCGACCAACTTGTGGTCGACTGCTTTGACAGGGCACGCTACCAAAAAGTGCCTCTAACTACACAACTTGTCTTCCCCGTACTGCCTGCCTTGGAGAGCCAGAATGCTCCACTATCAGCGACCTCCAGATTGCCGACACAGAGCTCCAACTGCAGGATACCTGCCGTTGACCTTGGCACGCTGGGTATATTGGTCTACTGTCCCGACGTTCCCCACTGTAACCTCCAGCATTGCAATAAACTTCCCCTTGGCAGCCTACCTTACGAAATTGGCCTGCTCCAATACCCACTGTTTCGGAATCGCCAGCACAGGGCTTTATCAAGAGGACTCCTTATCTTGATACAGCCTGACTAGCACTCTGTGGCCTACTGTCCCTATAGAGCCAGCTGCCTGTTCAGGCCCTCACATTATGACCTATCTCTCCTTATCCATCCACCAGGATAAGATTCCCTCACTGATCTTCTCTCCTACCATGGCATCGGCTGAACAACCACGTTTTAGCCTGCTATCCCGATTGAGTCTTCGCCTGGCCATCCCCACGTCTTGACCTGCTTAGTAAAGCCACAACTGACATGAATATAGAGGAAGTACCATCACCTCTATTGACACCTGAAGATACACCAGATAAATACTGACTTACATCAGACTTCTGGCTCCTATCAGCCCTTCCCCCTCTTATAGACGTAAATATATTAGACGACCACTAGAAAAAGCGGAAAATTTGGCATTCTCCTACATACTTAAGGTCCTCCTACAGGCCAATTTTGGCCGGTGCAATGAGCACCGATCAACAAGACATCTGGTCGATCAGCGCTCGTTTGCTCTAGTCACATGGAGCTATGTATGGGGACGAGCGCTCGTTACTCCGATCACTCATCCCCATACATTATTATCATGTCGACAGCGCGTCTCCCTGATTACACAGGGAGATGTGCTGCTAACAACGATAATATTTTTGTTTTTTAAAACGATTCGCTTATCAGATGAATGAGCGTTTGCTCGTTCATCTGCTGATCGCTACCCTGTTTACACGGAGCAATTGTCGGCAACGAGCGTTTTATGAACCATCGATTGCACGATAATTGGCCAGTGTTAAAGGACCTTTACAGGTTCATTATATACTGACAAAGATAAACAGCATCACCTGCCTGATCTATAGTTCTAAAAGGCCTTGTACAAAAACGTTGATTGTGCAAACTAGGTCTTACTGACACACTTTCGCTCAACCCAAAACTTCCTATGTGATTGCCACCACTTTTCTACTTGATGTACTATGACACCATGAACCACTAATGCAGGGTACCTACCTCAACCCCAGATATACCCCAATTTTTTCTCTCTCTTGCCTCTCCAATGCTGAATGGTAATGGACAAAGTCCTCCACAGATCTGGCTATCAAAAAACTTTGAGAACCACAAGTGTCCCAGCTCTTACATACCAACATGACCTAGAATCTAAAAGACACCAGATCTCAATCTAAATGGTTGTTGAGTTGTTCTTCCAAACACCTGAACATCCACCATCAGCCTCTCCTAAAATCATGACCACTGGGGACATCACATTAACCAACATGGCTCGAATGCCTAGCCCGGGCTCTTCGCCCCTGCAAGACCAACAAGCCGCAGCAGTAGCACAGGAGATCTCCAGCTTTCTGATGCCTCTGCTGGACAAGCAACTAGATGTGTTACATGCAACTATCAACTCTGTGCTTGCGCAGATTACCAGTAACGTACAGAAGATAGCTGACCTTAAAACACGTGTTACCTCATGTGAACAAACTCTTGCTGAGATGAATCAATTACTATTGCAAAGACAGAATGCTAAACTTATCCTCAGAGATACAGTAAACCAGAACTTAAAAATAGAGAATGGCGCAACAATCTGCCCTCCATATGTGTGCCGGAAAATTTAACCGAGATACTCATATATTTCGATGGGGAACGTCCCCATGGCTCATCAATTAGATCTCCTACCTGATCTGTTGACCATCGAAAGAGCACATCGCATCGGACCCCCTAGAAGAGAGAAAGATAATAGACCCCAA
Organism: Rhinoderma darwinii; assembly: GCF_050947455.1. Lineage (NCBI taxonomy): Eukaryota > Metazoa > Chordata > Amphibia > Anura > Rhinodermatidae > Rhinoderma > Rhinoderma darwinii. The sequence continues at coordinate 284,624,724 of NC_134689.1, read as the reverse complement.
CCTGCCATAGCCAAATACCTTAACTGGCCAATAAAGGAACAAATTCTACGAGCCTACAGAGAAGATGAAACTCTTCAGATCCAAGACAAGAAAATCCTCCTCTTCCAGGATTTTTCTCCTGCACATATGGCCAGGGAAAGACTTTCACGCCAATCTGCCGGTATTTCCATGATCATAACATTCTCTTCAAATTCCTACATCCGGAAAGACTTAGGGTAAGGCCACACATTGGGTCGTTGATGCGGTTTTCTTGCGGTTTTGTTGCGTTTGAAAACCGCATGCGGTCAACTGCATGAGTGTTTTGTCTCTGTAATACTGCAGTTCTGTTGCGTTCTTAAACGAAATAATTGATGGACATAGTTTTCACCCGTGTTGAAGTTTGTTAGGTGCTTCCTGTATATAGTTCATTACAATGCATTGCAAAACTGTTAGCAAAAACGCAAGCAGTTCAGCAACAACTTTGGCAGCGCGGTCATTAACCGCATGCGGTCGGACATTATGAAGATGCAGTTAACTGCACAAAAAACACATTGTAAAATAATAGCAGCAGTCTGTCCATAACACAAATTTCACCATTGACTTCTATTGAAAAATGACTTGCAGCGGTTTAAAAACGCAATATAAACGCACCGTGACCACACCGTGTGGCCTTACCCTAAAAGTGATGGAGGATGGCAGAGCAAATCCTGATGTAGCCCGCCGAAGATATATTAGAAACGACCATGGCTAGGATACTAATGTGTATCCGCCCACCTTAGTCCTATTTAGTATCCCTTTTCGGGCATACCTATGTACCACTCTAACTTTTTGGCTTTGCATTGGCTTGTTCTTCCTTTGCTGTTTGCGAATGTTCTTTATACACCCCCCACCTGATCTTCGACTTCCTCGACCCTGGGCGCTCAGAGGCAAACTAGCCACCTCAGAACCCCCTTCCTGCAAACTAGGACAAAGGATCCTACTTAAAACTTTTTTCTACTGAAGGCCATTTTACACTGGCCGAAACTCGGGCAGTGCAGCGAGCACCGATCAACGAGACATCGTTGATCGGCGCTTGCTTTCTCCGGTCACACAGAGCTATGGATGGGGATGAGCGGTCATTACTCCGATCACTCTTCCACATATATTATTATCATGTCGGCAGCGCGTCTCCCTGTTTACACAGGGAGATGTGCTGGCAATAATGATAATCGTCCTGTGTAAAACCCCCTTTAGTCCTGCACATCAGTTGTGACACAAACTAATTATCTCCTACTGTTATCTCTTAAAATGGAAATTTGATTACTCTGCTCACCATTCCGGAATTGCATTTTGAGCACAAAACATAAACGATGTCTCTATAAACGATATCCTATCTTTCCTAGAATACACCTCAAAATATCTCCCCTCACGAATGTATTGGGAAATGGCTTATAAATTGACACACATGGCATATATCTCTCCTACAGAGGTTTCCTGATAGGACACATATCTGATCACTCTTTTCTAAAATGCGGTGCACCCAATGCAGACCTTTCTTTTATTGATTATGGTCTTGCACCTATATAGAATATTTCTGGACGAGAATTAGAACCTCTGTCACCACTCACCTCAATCATGACTGTCCTGATTCCAATGCATGGTGTCTTTTTTTGGCCTTCTGCCCCCTGAAATTCTCATCAGACTCAAATGTGAAAAGAAACTCTTGTTCTACATATAAGATGCTGCACGGAAAACTACACTTCAATACTGGATTGAACCTACCTCTCCCACTTTACGTATCTTTCTTGTCAAACTTTCATACCTATTTCGAATGGACCAGATAGTTGCCTCTTTATAGAGGCTCTGTCACCACATTATATATGCTTATTACTGAAGTGTCTTGACAGTGAATAGACATCGCTTCCAGCCAGGACGCGATGTCTATTCACAATCCCAACAATTCGGTAACGTTCGTGTGGGACTTACAGCACAGCAAGCGTAATCTCGCGAAATCATGCTGTAACCTGTCATTTAAAGTGTGATCTCGCGAGATTACGCTTGCTGTGCTGTAGGTCCCACACAAACGTTACCGAAGTGTCGGGATTGTGAATAGACATCGCGTCCTGGCTGGAAGCGATGTCTATTCACTGTCAAGACACTTCAGTAACGTTAATGTGTGAGTAAGTGAAAGCACAACATGATCTAGCAAGTGTCTCATTGGGTTCGTGGACCCACTGGGCCGTACCGCCTTGACGGTATGGCAGCTGGTCAACAGGGTGCAGGTCACAGTCTATAGTTCGCATAGGGTACCTGTGGCAGCTCGGACAGTAGCAAGACAGGCTCGGCGGGGACTAGGCAGCAGGTAGACGTCAGGTGTGGAGTAGCAGGACAGGCATAGAATACAGCACGATTACAGCACAGCACGGCACTTGACCAGGATAGCACGGGATACAGGATACAGGTACGGGGAACACTGGAACTGGAAAACACTAGGAAACCATTTGCATAGACAAACTAGGATACGACAAACAACGCTCAGGCCTGGGAAGAAGGGGCTGGGTCCTTCTTATAGCCCAGGGTGCTCTGGGCGCAATCAGCTCAATCTCCCACCTGCGTGCGCTTTGGCTTCTTAAGTCTGGACTGAGCTCGCGAGTGCACCCTGGTGGTCACTGTGGAACAGGACTGCCGTATGTGCAGACATCTCTGGAGAGAATGGCATCGACTGCATGGAAGGAGTTCGTGGTCAGCGACCACGGACGTTACAGCAAGATCACTATGTGCTAAATAAATGAATAGAGAGAAGTGTATGATGCTGATTGGTCAGCGTCATACACTTCTCTTTACAACGCCCACTTGGTCAAAAAGTAAAAACACGCCCAGTTGGGCATTAATTAAGTCATTAGCGTAAATATAAAATGGGTCATAACTCCGTCAAAATTGATAATTTTTCTAAATAAGAAACACGGCTGTAATCTACATTACAGCGCCGATCACATTATGTAGAAGATAGGGCACTTATAATGTGGTGACAGAGCCTCTTTAAGTAAAGAGAAGCGAGTCTTCCAACTATAGAAGAAATTCATATTACTAAATTAAAACAGTGTTTTGGCCTTACCACATGGTACCTGGAACAATGTCTGATGACTATAAAGTTTTGAGGTGATACCACAGTCAATCCTCTGCACACTTTCTTACTCTTAGAAACAATGTGTGTCATTACCTTCAACCACTAGATGCTGAAGCGTGTGTACCCGCTCTAATCTCAACTGACTGATGTTGCTGTGGTTTATCGTATAATTTTATATTGATACATTGCGGTCTACCAGAACTTGTAGCAGTAATCCTCAACACCGTCAATATAGTCAGCTGTGCAACGTAGCCCTGGGTTCCACCATTCACCAATGCATGATACAATTCAGCAACAAGTACCACTGCACCAGTCACATATTTCTTCACTCAAATAAGCTCTTTATTCCATAAAGCAAAAAGAATCCAAACAGTGAAGGTGACATTTTGGCCAAACATTGACCTTGAGGAGCTTGAGAAGGGCCACTGTTTGGCCTAAATGTCACCTTTACTGCATGTGTTCTTTTTGCATCATGGAATAAGGAGATTATTTGACTGACGAAACCTGAGAATAGTACAGTAGCTCTAGTTGCTGGAAAACATTGCGGTCTTCGCATGTACACTTTTTTTCATGCTTTGTCTACTGCGATAGGCACTAATTGACAATAAACCCCCTTCACACTTTTCATCTTTGTTTAACTTGTTAAAAGAGTTAATAAAAACTTTTTTTTATCAATGTTACGTATGTCACAGGAGGGCAGGAAATTTCCAGGATGACTGCTTCACTCCTCTGTATCCCTCCACAACTACCCTGTCTCGAATTCACCCTTCCTCTTTTTCCCTAAACATGCTTATTGCACTGATAATCAGTTTATTGGTAAAGATTAGTTTATTGTATTGGTACAGCAACATGACCTTATAGCCCAATGTCTATAGTTGTTGCCTTGTAGCAATGGGTTTGAAGATGGGATACGGAGAAAAAGTATTCTGAAACTACCGCTAAAGCAGTGGTGTCGCTAGCACCGGGCTTTCGGGGCCAAAGACCTAGATCTTTGGCCTGGTGCCCAGTATCCATGGCAACTGCCACATAATGGTGTAGCTATAGGGGTCGCAGCAGTCGCAATTGCGATTGGGCCCCAAAGCCCGTGGCCCCCCACCTATAAACAGTTACTATAGTAACTGGGGCCCATGTAATAAAATACATGTGCCCCTGTTACTATAATGGTAACAACATACTTACCCTCCTTGTTTCCGAGAACAACAAAGGTCCTGACGTCTTCTTGCGTCATGACGTCACGTCGCTGTGCACCACGCACAACATTGTGACGCTGGAAGGCGTCAGGACCTACGCTGCGTCCAGAGTCTAAGAGAAGGGTAAGTATAATGTTACTGTCTGCTGGGGCCCTGTATCTAAGCCTACCTTGTGGTAGGCTTAGATACAGGGTCCAAAAGACAGTATCACACATGGGCCCTGTATCTAAGCCTACCACGTGGTAGGCTTAGATACAGGGCCCAGTAGACGGGATCACACATGTCCTGTGTGCTGGTCCCTGTATCTAAGCCTATCACATGCTAGGCCTAGATACATGGCCCATGTGTGATCCTGTCTGATGGACTCTGTATCTAAGTCTACCACATAGTAGGCTTAGCTACAGGGCCCCAGGAGATGGTAATCTTATACTGTATAAGATTACTGTCTGCTGGGGTCCTGTATCTAAGCCTAACATGTGGTAGGTTTAGATACAGGGTCCATTAGGCAGTATCACACATGGGCCCTGTATCTAAGTCTACCACACGTGTTACTACTGATTTTTTTTGTTTGTGATTTTTTTACATGTTCTGTTGTTGGACTACGTATTCGGACTACGGATCCGAGAACTACTTTGATGACAGCTTTTTTATTTTCAATAAAATGGTTAATGAGGGTTGTGTGGGTTTTTTTATTTCAATAAAATATTTTTTCTATGTCCTTGTATTTGTTTTAACATTATTACTACCGCCTTAGTAATGGCCGCTGGCTGATTCATAGTCTCCATTACTAAGACGAGGCTTAGTGTTAGCCAATGAAAAGGCTAATACTAACCCCAGGGGTGCCGGGAAGAGCCAGGTACGATCCAGTACCCGACCATCTGTAATGATGTTCGGCCACTGGGGCGGCCGCATGCTGGTTCTATTAGGCTGGAAAATCCCAAAAACAGTGGGCCTTCCCACCCTGGTAATGCTAGCCTGCTGTTGCTCTGTTGTATCTGTCTGGTTATGAAAACTGCGGGGGAACCCACGTCATTTAAAAAATATATATATATAATAATAATTAGAAAAAACATTAAGTTGCTTGACAGAGGGAGAGGACTACCTTTGTGAGCCCATCGCCACCCTGTGATCTCAGCAGCTGATGGGTTACCATGGCACCATCACTGTACACTGACAGGCTGTAATGCTTCAGAATACTAAGTATTCCAAAGCATTATATAGCTTCTAGTCCACTAGTGGTATAAAAATGGGGGGAAATTAAGAGCAAGAAAATCTAATTTAAAAAATGTCTCGCTCCCCCTAAAAAATTATTGTAATAAACATATTATAATTTTTGAGGAAAAACACAAAAACGATGATGATATTGCTGGTTTTTATCCCTATGCCTTTCATAAAAAAATCACAAAAGTTAACCAATAAATTATATGTACCCCAAAATTGTTCCAAAAACAACTACAACTTGTTCCAGATTTTTTTTTTTTATCATAAAGCTTTGTCGATAGAAAAATAAAAAAGTTATAGTTCTTTGAATACATCAATCAAAGCACAAAAAATATCACTCGAGCCTGAAGGTCCAAAATGGGCCGTGTCCTTATGGGATCAAATAAAAAAAGTTGTGTGTAAGTTGCAAACAAAATCTCACTATAGTTGAAATTTGAGCCATTCCGTTGCCAAAGGTCTGTGTGTCACATCTATATTTATATGGTCATATTTTCCGGAGCTAATGTTAATCTGTGGTGCTTTACACATGGTCATACAAAATATTTTGCACTTTTGAAATACCTAGAGTGTGCTACTTCTTTCTATTTTGCAGTTGCAAAATGCTCATTCAAGTCTATGGAGAGTGTTATGCATCCAGGGGTGTAATTATAGGGTTTGCAGAGGTTGCGGTCACACCTGGGCCATTTCGTCATAGGCGCCAATAACGTCCCTCAACGCCCTTATGAAGGGACCAATAATACAAATCCTGCTTGATAGTTGGTGGGCCCTGTTACAGATTTTGACTTGAAGCCCAGGGGCTTGGCTTCAAGTTATGCCTCTGGAGGCATCTGTATGTCATGTACAGTGCATACTCATTACAAAGTAGAAAAACGCATTTGAAAAAATGAGTCGGAAAGAGCAAGAGTCACTGTTTGTTAGCTGTTCTCTGCTATGACTAATAGAGGGGGATACTGGGTAGGGAATATCCATATGCCCTAATAGGGTATATGGCAAGGGGTTGTCTTTATAAGACAAACCCTTTAAAAATTCTTCTCCTGCTTCTTGGAGATCATTCTTTAAAGGGAAGGTGTCACGAAAAAATTATTTTGTATATGTTATTGCTTTTAGTATGTCATTAAAATAAATTGTATTTATTTGTGTTTTTGTGTTGTACTTTTTTCTTTTTTCTTTCTTTTACTTCTCTATGGGGGCTGCCATTTTTTTTCATCTCTGTATGTGTCGATTAACAACACATACAGAGATGGAATACGGCACATACATCCCCATAGAGAATGCGAACGGGAGCCGTTCCCTTCACTATAGCGTACGCCGTCTGTGTGGGAACGGCGCATGCGCCGCTCCCACACAGTCCAAAAGGAAGGTCTTCGGCAGAGCGTCATCCGGCGCCATTTTCATGTGGACCGAAAGCCGCGGCCGGACAGTAAGATGACTACTTCCGGTCGCGGCTTCCGTCCATACGTTCAAAAGCAAGGACTAGGAGCGGAGGGAGCGGCAGCGACAGCGGCGGCGGCAGGAGCAGGTAAGTTATGTTTGTGTATGTGATGTGTGTGTATGTTCGTGTTATACTGTGTGATTACCACTGTATCTAATCCTCCTACACTGTGCATTCGCTCAAAAAATGGCGGCACACAGTGTAGGAGGTTTGAACATTCAATCCCCTCCTTTCTCCTGGCACTAGCCAGGATAAAGGAGGGGGGATTGTTTGAGGACACTAGAGCGAGTGTGTCTTCTCCAATTTTGTAGCATAAAGCAATGAGGTCGCTTTACCACATGCCAATGCTGCAATTTTGGGAATTGCTCCCTCTAGTGACCAGCACATGGAAATGTTATAAAATAGAATCTAATTTATAATATTTCCTGACTTGTGAAAAAATTAAAAAAATTAGAACAATGTGTAATCATTTATATACTAACAGTTTAACATATATATATATTTTTCTAGCGACACATTCCCTTTAAGACTTGATGTTAGCAAGTCAAAGTTTTTCACCTTTGTAAATTCTCTTGAAAGGACAATGTGTTGTTCAATTACGATAATGCATCTTTGGTCTCCGTGAAAAGCTTTCTACAATTATTCACAACCATTCAAAACATGTGCTAATTGGGCTTTGCGCAAACATCACCTCTCAGTGTGTATCATTCATTTTGCTTATTTTTAGTATTCACTCATTAGAATCCCCCATGTTAATAATTAAGATATAAAAAACAAGTCATGTGAGATTTTGTAAAGAACATTTATGAATAAATTTCCAGTACCATACACAAAGGTATCAAAATGACATATTACACTGCATAACGAATTTCAACCATGAAAATGACTCTAATACCAGATTGCTGTTTATTTTGTATTAGACTCAAGTAAGACTGTCCTTGTTCTAATTCAAGTAAAATATAAACATAATAAAGGACTCGTGCCGTGGTTTCCTTACATATTATTTATTCTTCACAATTTCTAAGTTTCACTAGTTCAGTATAAGGTCTCATGCCCACAGCAAAGCTGTAGGCACTCTGCCTGCGGCTCCATGTAAGCCCATATGGTGCCTCTGTACAGCACTGTAATTCCGCTGTTATACAGCATGTGATGGAACATACAACACGTGTTTTCTTCAGGGATTACATATCAGTGGGTGAGAAATGCCTCTGTAGTCTGTCCATAGATTTCTATGATTTTGTGTGTATGAGTCTTTAACCCCTTCCCACTGTGGCCACATTTGACCATCCTGACAGAACCTCATTTTTCAAATCTGACATGCTTCAATTTACGTGGTAATAACTTTGGAATGCTTTTTCCTATCCAAGCGATTCTGAGATTGTTTTCTTGTGACACATTGGAGTTTATGTTACTGGTAAAATTTGCTTGATATATTCAGTATTTAACACCAAAATTTAGAGAAAAATTGCAAAATTAGCATTTTTCTAAATTTAAATGTATCTGCTTGTAAGACAGGCAGTTATACCATACAAAATAGTTGCTAATTACATCCCCCATATGTCTACTTAAGATTGGCATAGTTTTTTGAGCATCCTTTTATTTTTCTAGGTGGTTACAAGGCTTAGAACTTTAGCAGCAATTACATTTTCAAGGAAATTTAAAAAGGCTATTATTTCAGGGACCAGTTCAGTCCCTGTTCAGACCAGTTCAGTTGTAAAGTGGATTTGAGGGCCTTATATATTGGAAACTCCACCCCACCATGTCAGCTTTGAAGAGCTCTTGTGATACCAAAACAGTGGAAACCGCCCAAAAGTGACCCCATTTGGGAAACCACACCCCTTTATTTAGGGGTATAGTAAGCATTTTGACCGGACAGGTTTTTTGCAGAATTTTTTGGAAGTAGGCCATGAAAATGAAAATCTACATTCTTTCAAATAAAATGTAGGTTTAGATAATTATTTTTGATTTCCAAAAGGACTAAAGGAGAAAAAGCACCACAAAATTTGAAGAGAAATTTCTCCCGAGTAAAACAATACCCCACATGTGGTCATAAACGGCTGTTTGGACACACGGCAGGGCTTAGAAGGGAAAGAGCGCCATTTGGCTTTTGGAGCTCAAATTTAGCAGGAATGGTTTTCGGAGGCCATGTCGCATTTGCAAAGCCCCTGAGGGACCAAAACAGTGGAAACCCCCCACAAGTGGCCCCATTTTGGAAACTGCACCCCTTGAGGAAATTATCTAGGGGTGTAGTGAGCATTTTGATGCCGCAGGTTTTTTGCATAAATTATTGAAATTAGGCCGTGAAAATGAAAATCTACATTCTTTCACAGAAAATGTAGGTTTAGCTAATTTTTTCTCATTTACACAAGGACTAAAGGAGAAAAAGCACCACAAAATTTGTAAAGCAATTTTTCCCGAGTAAAATAGTACCCCACTTGTGGTAATAAACGGCTGTTTGGACACACGGCAGGGCTGAGAAGGGAAAGAGCGCCATTTGGCTTTTGGAGCTCAAATTTAGCAGGAATGGTTTGCGGAGGCCATGTAACATTTGCAGAGCACCTGAGGGGACAAAACAATGAAAACGCCCAAAAAGTGACCCCATTTTGGAAACTACTTGAAGAATTCATCTACGGGTGTAGTGATCTTTTTGACCCCACAGGTGTTTCACAGAATTTATTAGAATTGGGCAGTGAAAATAAAAACAATCCTTTTTCTTCAATAAGATGTAGTTTTAGCTCAAAATTTTTCATTTTCTCAACAAATAAAGGAAAAAAAGACCCCCAACATTTGTAAAGCAACTTCTCCCAAGTACGGCCATAGCCCATATGTGGTCATAAACTGCTGTTTGGGCACACAGCAGGGCTCAGAAGAGAAGGAGCGCCATTTGGCTTTTGGAGCACAGATTTTGATGGATTGGTTTCTTGACACCATGTCGCTTTTGCAAAGCCCCTAAGGTACCAGTACAATGGAAACTACCCAAAAGGGACTTCATTTGTGATACTACACCCCTTGAGGAATTAATCTAGGGGTGTAGTGAGCATTTTGACCCCACAGGTGTTTCATAGATTTTATTTGAATTGGGCAGTGAAAATAAAAATTACATTTTATTTCCAATAAGACGTAGCTATAGCGCAAAATTATTCATTTTCTCAAAAAATAAAGCAGAAAAAGAACCCCAACATTTGTTAAGCAATTTCTCCCGAGTATGGCAATACCCCATATGTGGTTATGAACTCATTTTTGGGCACACGGCAGGGCTCAGAACGGAAGGAGAGCCATTTTGCTTTCGGAGTACAGATTTTGCTGGATTGGTTTCTGGTCGCTATGTAGCATTTGCAAAACCCCTGTGGAGCCAAAACAGTGGAAACCCCCCAAAAGTGACTCCATTTTGGAAACAGTGAGCATGTTAACCCTGCAGGTGTTTTGCATAAATTAGTGTGCAAAATTGAAGAGTGAAAATGGGATTTTTCAATAGATATGCCAATATGTGGAGCCCAGATTTCCAGTACCATACACAAAGGTATCAAAATGACATATTACACTGCATAACGAATTTCAACCATGAAAATGACTCTAATACCAGATTGCTGTTTATTTTGTATTAGACTCAAGTAAGACTGTCCTTGTTCTAATTCAAGTAAAATATAAACATAATAAAGGACTCGTGCCGTGGTTTCCTTACATATTATTTATTCTTCACAATTTCTAAGTTTCACTAGTTCAGTATAAGGTCTCATGCCCACAGCAAAGCTGTAGGCACTCTGCCTGCGGCTCCATGTAAGCCCATATGGTGCCTCTGTACAGCACTGTAATTCCGCTGTTATACAGCATGTGATGGAACATACAACACGTGTTTTCTTCAGGGATTACATATCAGTGGGTGAGAAATGCCTCTGTAGTCTGTCCATAGATTTCTATGATTTTGTGTGTATGAGTCTTTAACCCCTTCCCACTGTGGCCACATTTGACCATCCTGACAGAACCTCATTTTTCAAATCTGACATGCTTCAATTTACGTGGTAATAACTTTGGAATGCTTTTTCCTATCCAAGCGATTCTGAGATTGTTTTCTTGTGACACATTGGAGTTTATGTTACTGGTAAAATTTGCTTGATATATTCAGTATTTAACACCAAAATTTAGAGAAAAATTGCAAAATTAGCATTTTTCTAAATTTAAATGTATCTGCTTGTAAGACAGGCAGTTATACCATACAAAATAGTTGCTAATTACATCCCCCATATGTCTACTTAAGATTGGCATAGTTTTTTGAGCATCCTTTTATTTTTCTAGGTGGTTACAAGGCTTAGAACTTTAGCAGCAATTACATTTTCAAGGAAATTTAAAAAGGCTATTATTTCAGGGACCAGTTCAGTCCCTGTTCAGACCAGTTCAGTTGTAAAGTGGATTTGAGGGCCTTATATATTGGAAACTCCACCCCACCATGTCAGCTTTGAAGAGCTCTTGTGATACCAAAACAGTGGAAACCGCCCAAAAGTGACCCCATTTGGGAAACCACACCCCTTTATTTAGGGGTATAGTAAGCATTTTGACCGGACAGGTTTTTTGCAGAATTTTTTGGAAGTAGGCCATGAAAATGAAAATCTACATTCTTTCAAATAAAATGTAGGTTTAGATAATTATTTTTGATTTCCAAAAGGACTAAAGGAGAAAAAGCACCACAAAATTTGAAGAGAAATTTCTCCCGAGTAAAACAATACCCCACATGTGGTCATAAACGGCTGTTTGGACACACGGCAGGGCTTAGAAGGGAAAGAGCGCCATTTGGCTTTTGGAGCTCAAATTTAGCAGGAATGGTTTTCGGAGGCCATGTCGCATTTGCAAAGCCCCTGAGGGACCAAAACAGTGGAAACCCCCCACAAGTGGCCCCATTTTGGAAACTGCACCCCTTGAGGAAATTATCTAGGGGTGTAGTGAGCATTTTGATGCCGCAGGTTTTTTGCATAAATTATTGAAATTAGGCCGTGAAAATGAAAATCTACATTCTTTCACAGAAAATGTAGGTTTAGCTAATTTTTTCTCATTTACACAAGGACTAAAGGAGAAAAAGCACCACAAAATTTGTAAAGCAATTTTTCCCGAGTAAAATAGTACCCCACTTGTGGTAATAAACGGCTGTTTGGACACACGGCAGGGCTGAGAAGGGAAAGAGCGCCATTTGGCTTTTGGAGCTCAAATTTAGCAGGAATGGTTTGCGGAGGCCATGTAACATTTGCAGAGCACCTGAGGGGACAAAACAATGAAAACGCCCAAAAAGTGACCCCATTTTGGAAACTACTTGAAGAATTCATCTACGGGTGTAGTGATCTTTTTGACCCCACAGGTGTTTCACAGAATTTATTAGAATTGGGCAGTGAAAATAAAAACAATCCTTTTTCTTCAATAAGATGTAGTTTTAGCTCAAAATTTTTCATTTTCTCAACAAATAAAGGAAAAAAAGACCCCCAACATTTGTAAAGCAACTTCTCCCAAGTACGGCCATAGCCCATATGTGGTCATAAACTGCTGTTTGGGCACACAGCAGGGCTCAGAAGAGAAGGAGCGCCATTTGGCTTTTGGAGCACAGATTTTGATGGATTGGTTTCTTGACACCATGTCGCTTTTGCAAAGCCCCTAAGGTACCAGTACAATGGAAACTACCCAAAAGGGACTTCATTTGTGATACTACACCCCTTGAGGAATTAATCTAGGGGTGTAGTGAGCATTTTGACCCCACAGGTGTTTCATAGATTTTATTTGAATTGGGCAGTGAAAATAAAAATTACATTTTATTTCCAATAAGACGTAGCTATAGCGCAAAATTATTCATTTTCTCAAAAAATAAAGCAGAAAAAGAACCCCAACATTTGTTAAGCAATTTCTCCCGAGTATGGCAATACCCCATATGTGGTTATGAACTCATTTTTGGGCACACGGCAGGGCTCAGAACGGAAGGAGAGCCATTTTGCTTTCGGAGTACAGATTTTGCTGGATTGGTTTCTGGTCGCTATGTAGCATTTGCAAAACCCCTGTGGAGCCAAAACAGTGGAAACCCCCCAAAAGTGACTCCATTTTGGAAACAGTGAGCATGTTAACCCTGCAGGTGTTTTGCATAAATTAGTGTGCAAAATTGAAGAGTGAAAATGGGATTTTTCAATAGATATGCCAATATGTGGAGCCCAGCTTGTGCCACCATAACAAGGCAGCTCTCTAATTATTATGCTGTGTTTCCCGGTTTTAGAATCACCCTACACGGGTCCCTAATCTTTTGCCTGGATATTTGACAATGCTCAGGAGTGAGAGAGTACCATCCGAAATAGAGGCCTAATTTGGCGATTTACACAGAATTGGTTCACAATTGCAGAGGCTCAGATGGGAAATAATAAAAGAAACCCCCCCAGAAGTGACCCCATTTTAGAAACTACACCCCTCAAGACATTTATTAAGGGGTGTAGTGAGCATTTTCACCCCACAGGTCTCTTCCATAAATTAATGCGCTGCGGATGGTGCAAAGTAAAAATTAAAATTTTTCCCCAGATATGCCAATTCAGTGGCAAGTATGTCGTGCCCAGCTTATGCCACTGTAGACACACACCCCAAACATTGTTAAAAGGGTTCTCCTGGGTATGGCTGTGCCATATATGTGGAAGTAAACTGCTGTTTGGGCACACTGTAGGGCTCAGATCTGTGGGAGTGCCATTTGGCTTTTGAAGTGTAGATTTTGCTTGGTAGTAGTTTTGTTTGATTATTGCTGGTGCTTCTGTTTATAATGTGGGGGCATATGTAAGCTGGGCAGAGTACATCAGCGGCATAGTCAGGTGGTATAATAATGGGGTAAACAGTAAAATAATCCATAGATGTGTGTTACGCTGTGAGCAATCCTTTCTGCACAGGCCGGTGTCGCACTGATAAATGGTGTCTTCACTTCTCCCCCTTTTGGTCCACACTCCGCACCTTTGCAGTTTGGTGAATTTTGCTAGGAAGTGTTGTCCTGGTATAATCGGGCGCCCTCGATTATAGCAGATATGTTTGGGCCCTCCCCTTCCTGGTTCCCTAATTTTAGGGCCCCAATAAATCGCCTCTTGAAACAGACGAAATTTTCCCCTCTGATCTACACAACCGCATATATTTTATTTCCTGACTTATGGAAGACTTAACTAATTGTATTTTTTCATAGACATAGTGGTATAAGGGCTGTTTTTTTTTGCGGGACAAGCTGTAGTTATTATTAGTACCATTTTGGGGTACATGCGACTTTTGATCACTTTTTATCCTATTTTTTGAGAGGCAAGGTGACCAAAAAACAGCAATTCTGGCATAGTTTTTTAGTGTTTTTTTATACAGCGTTCACCATGCGTTATAAATTACTTGTTAACTTTATTCTGCGGGTCAGTACGATTCCGGCGATACCTAATTTATAGCACTTTTTATGTTTTACAACTTTTTGCACAATAAAATTACTTTTGTAAAAAGAAAGTATTTTTTTCTGTCGCCAAGTTGTGAGAACCATAACTTTTTAATTTTGTCAACGACGGAGCTTTATGAGGGCTTGTTTTTGCGAGACTAGCTATAGTTATTATAGGCACCACTTTTGGTTACATGCGACTTTTTGATCACTTTTTATTTAAATTTTTTAGGGCAAAGTGACCAAAAAACAGAAATTCTGGCATTATTTTTTAAGTTTTATTTACGACGTTCACGTGGAATAAATAATATAATTTTTTTTATAGTTTAGGCCGTTACGGTCGAGCGATACCAAATATGTATGGTTTATTTCTTTTTTTCAATAATAAAGCACTTCATAAGGGAAAAAGGGCGATTGTGTTTTTATTTTATTTTTTTTCACCTTTTTTTCACTTACCTACGTAGTGCAATGTATTAGATCTGTCAGTCATTCACTGACAGCAAGCCGGGCGGGGCCTAATCGGCTTCCGTAATGGCAGACAGGAGGCCATTGTTAGGCCTCCTGATGTCATAATAGCAGTCGCCAGTCGTGCGATTGCAGGGCACAGCTGGCGATCTGCTAGCAACCACAAAGATGCAGCGATCGCATCCGCATCATCTCCTGAGCCGGCGCCATCTTGCCGGTGGCTACGGAAGCCTTTCAGGCCCTGCCTCCAGGCGGGAGCTGGAAGTTTTCCGTGCTAGGCAGCCCGGGAGGCCAGTATTAGGCCTCCGGTTCCCATTTCAGCCACTGACACCCCCGGCGATTTCATTGCTGAGGTGTCGATGAGCTGCAAACACCTTAAATGCAGCGATCGCTTTTGACGGCTGCATTTAAGGGGTTAATGGCGGGGATCGAAGCTAACTTCGGTCCCCGCCGTTACAGCAGGATGTCAGCTGTAAGATGATGGCACTGACTCAGGGGATGATGGCACTGACTCAGCTTCTGAGCCAGTGCCATGCATTTGTCGGAAGTATACGACATTTTGCGGGAAGCACTGGCTTTCCATGACGTATACTTATGACAAATGTCGGGAAGGGGTTAAAGAGTCACTGCAAAATTTGATACACTGTCTTATGCCTTGTGCAGGGGTGAGGTGATGCATGACGCAGGTATTATCTTCAGGTCCTATACTAGGCATAACAGTGCATAACTTTTACAGAGTGACCCTTTAAGTTATTTCATTTTAATGTAATAATTATCACATAAATATTTTTTTATATGAATTTAAAATGCTACTGAAAAAACTGAAGGCTTTAACCCCTTCCCGACCACCCCACGTCAATTAACGGGCTGCAGTACTGGTCCTTTGTGCATTCAGCCCATTAATCTACATGTGCACCTAACCGAGTACACAGGCGTTCCCCGCAGACCGGCATCTCCCAGTACAGGCTGCTACTAGCAGCCTTAGTACTGGGGGAAAACATCGGGTCGGATCACAGCCGATCCCGGCCGATTAACTCCTTGAATGCAGCGGTCAATAGCGACCGCCGCATTTAAGTTGTTATAACAATATCGGCACCCTGCTATGCGATTGCGGGGAGGGGGGGGTGGTTGCTGCTATGGCAACCGGAAGCCTAACAAAGGCTTCCGGTCTGCCATCTATGGAAGGTGACTATAGGCCCCCTGTCAGTGTGAAACTGACGGCTATAATACCTAGCAATACACAAGTATTGCAGGGTATTATAACAACGATCCAACAATTGAATCTTCAAGTCCTTAGTGGGACTAAAAAATTTCAAAATAATAAAATAAAAAATCGCCCTTTATTATTAGAAAAAAAATGAACAACACAAAACTATGCATAATTGGTATCGCCGCATCTGTAATGGCCTGAACTATAAGAATATAATGTCATTTATCCTGCACTGTGACCGCCATAAAAATAATAAAAAAAATATATCAGCATCTCTATTTTTAGTCACTTCAGCTCCCAAAGAATTGAATAAATAGGAATTAACCCGTTAGTGACCGCCAATACGCCTTTTCACGGCGGCCACTAACGGGCTTTATTCTGATGCATAGGCCTTTTCACGGCACTGCATCAGAACAAAATTGCGGCGCCGTGAAAAGAGATGTCTCCCTGCTCTCAGCTACCGGAGGTAGCTGAGGGCTTGGAGCAGAGTCTGGGGACCGTTGTTTGCGGTCCCCAAACCGGCGATCGCCGGTATTCAACTAATACCGGCGACCGCCATTAAAATTAACGCAGCGGTGGAAAATTAACATTTTTATCTCCTCTCACCATGAATGTTTGGTGAGAGGAGATAAAAAACTAACCTGAAGGGCCTCCGATGCCCGCGATCGTGCCCCCCTTCTCTTCTCCTCCCGCAGCTGCCGGGAAGAGAAAAAAAATGGCGCCTGCGCATGCGCACACAATCTAATTAAGATTGCGGCGCCGTGCAGTGGTTATAGCTCCCTGCCCTCAGCTACCAGAGGTAGCTGAGGGCTTGGAGCACAGTCTGGGGACCGTTGTTTGCGGTCCCCAAACCGGCGATCGCCGGTATTCAACGAATACCGGCGATCGCCGTTACAATTAGTGCAGGAGTGAAATCTAACTTTTTATCTCCTCTCACCATGAATGTTTGGTGAGAGGAGATAAAAAAAACACTTGTTAGGCCCCCGATCGTGCCCCCCCTCCCCCCAACCGCCGGGAAAATTGTAAAAAAAATGGTGCACGCATGCGCTGTCAGTGAAAGGCAGCTATTCTGCCTGTACATAGAAACTGATCAGGGACCGTTATAATTGGTCCCTGATCAGATGGTCACTGTGATATACCTATCACAGTGACCATAGTCCCATATTTTCAAAATACAGCACAAGATTTGTGCTCTTTCCCTCCCTCCTCTCACTGTAGTTGATCTGTGAGAGGAGAGAGAGAGATACTATACAAATCTTGTGCTGTATTATACTGTAAAACTAGTGTTCCGATATTATCCGAATATTGTCCGTAATTACCCCAGATTACCCGTAATCACCCCAGATTACCCGTAATTACCCCAGATTACCCGTAATTACCCCAGATTACCCGTAATTACCCCAGATTACCAGTAATCACCCCAGATTACACGTAATCACCCCCGTTTTTTTGTTTGTCTTCTAAAAAAAATAAAAAAAAATTATTAGTGTGGTGAACATGAACCGCAGAAGCCGCAGAATGTTCTCTGCAGAGCAGGCATACGCCATGCTGTGCTCTAGCGGTTCCGGCAGTGATATGGACACTGCGTCAGAAGCAGAACTTGGCTCAGAAAGCGACACAAGTTCTGCTTCTGCCACTGGACCCTCCAGCCCTATGGTGGTGGACGCAGCGGTCAGCGGTGAAGCGTCAGGAGACGGGCCTAGTACTGCAGTCCCTTCCGCAATTTGGGATCCTGCAATTGCTTTCTCCCCCCAAGTTTTGCCATTTACAGCGACTCCAGGCATCAACGCAGATGTCTCAAATTTTAGTCCCTATAATTTTTTTCATTTGTTTATAGGCGATCAGGTCCTGGAACTAATCGTCCAGCATACGAATTTATACGCCAGGCAATTTGGCACCAAAAATCCGAGGTCTTGCTATGCCAGAGGATGGATCCCCACAACAGTTTCTGAAATAAAAATTTTTGGGGGATTTACCCTAAACATGGGCATAGTAAAAAAAAACTCTATCCGCTCCTATTGGGCTACCAGCGCTATCCATAGCACGCCTGTATTTGCAGCCGTTATGGCCCGAACGCGCTATGAGACTCTAATGCGTTTCATGCATTTTTCTGACAATACACAAATCCCCCCAAGAAGTGACCCAGCCTATGATCGTCTCAACAAACTGAGACCCCCAATCTCCCTCCTAAGTGACTCATTTTTCAATTTATACACCCCAGGCCAAAAACTAGCGGTAGATGAGTCCCTTATGTCCTTCAAGAGCCGTCGATCGTTTCGCCAATACATGCCCTCCAAAAGAGCCCGATACGGAGTGAAACTCTATAAGGTGTGCGAGAGCACAACGGGCTACACCTGTGGCTTTTTCATTTTTGAGGGCAGGGACCGCCACCTTAATCCCCCAGGATGCTCAGAGGATATTGGCATTAGTGGGAAAATTGTGCATTTTAGCAATGGTTACAAGAATAAATTGGGGATGTATTTCCTTTTTCTTATGACTATGTCCTGCCACATACGGCTGTTACATTCCTAATTCTGTACCGTGATACGGGCATGATATTTTTTTTTTGGAGGATCTCTAATAATTGAGCTGTTCCTTATCAATACACCATGGGCTTTGTTACGGTTCTTATGGAAATACTGACATCATTTTGGGGATTAGTGATCCTTTACTGTTCCTATAGATGGTTTTTGACATTGCCCCTCTATATATTCTGTAGGTGATTGGTTGTTTTGTGCACATAGCGGTTCCTACCTTGCCGGGCAGGGGCCTGTTATGGTGTACCGCGTCACTTGGCACGTTCGTCCCTCATATAAGGATTGATGGAGCTAAAGAGACGTTGTACAACCAGTCACTGAAAAAAAAAAAGCTTGTCTTGACAGTCCTACAGGTGTTCTTCTATCTAGTGAACAGACCCGAGTTTGCAACATAGATGGATACATTTTCCTCCATTTGTTTGAAGATATTGCCCATCACTCCAGTACAGTTTATTTTTTCCTCTCTGACTGATTTTATATTAGGACAGAATTCTGTCCACAATGACATCATAATGGCACCAACTGCTTCTTCAGCAAGACATAGTCATAAGTACAGGCAAATACGTCTATAGCGACATGTATCCGTTATGAATACACGGCTTCACTTCTCTTCTGTATCCTGCACAAATTTATTAATGTGGCATATTTCTAACAAAATAACCTTCTACCACGTCTCCTCTATTTCATGTGGAAACGTAATAAGAGTTTGAAGAAAACATTATATACCCATAGTGTCTGAAATGATACCCATTATTTCCTCCTTTAAAAAATTTTTGGTCCGCATGCCCACTACACCACTAGATGAATACCTTTAGGGGTTTCGTTTTTAAAATGGGGTCATTTCTGCGTGGTTTTTTTTTTTGTTCAGGCAGCTCAATGCCTCTAAATGCATGATATGGGGCCGAGAATTTATTCAATTGTGCCCTGAAAGCCAAAGGGTGCTCCCTCTCTTTTTGGCCCAGCCACACGTCTAATAAGCAGATTGGGGCAACAATGAGAGTATTTTTGAAAACAGGAGAAACCGGGTGATTGATTTTGTTTTTTTTTTCCTCATTTTCATGTTCGCTTTACAAAGAAATCGGTCTTCAAACTGATACTTTTATGAAAAAAGTGAAGTTTAATTTTTTTTCACCTGCTATGCATTAAATTTAGCAAAAAACTGTGGGGTCAAAATACTTACTATACCCCTAGATAAATACCTTAAGGGGTCTAGTTTTCTAAATGGGGTTGTTTATGGGGAGTTTCTATCGTTCTGGTAGTTCAAAACCTCTCCAAATATACAGTGGGGCCTAAAACATTTTCAAGCAAAATAGAAGTCCTGAAAGCCTCCGGGTGCTCCCTTCCTTTCAAGCCCTGCTGTGTGTCCAGGCAATGCATTAGAGTCACAATGGGGGAATTTTTGAAAACAGGAGAAACAGGGTGATAGATTTTGGGGTGTGGAAAAAGGGTGATGGAAAAAGTGATTTTTATTTTTTTTTCACCTGCTATGCATTAAATTTAGCAAAAAACTGTGGGGTCAAAATACTTACTATACCCCTAGATAAATACCTTAAGGGGTCTAGTTTTCTAAATGGGGTCGTTTATGGGGAGTTTCTATCGTTCTGGTAGTTCAAAACCTCTCCAAATATACAGTGGGGCCTAAAACATTTTCAAGCAAAATATGAGACCTGAAAGTCTCCGGGTGTTCCCTTCCTTTGGGGCCCTGCCGTGTGTCCAGGCAATGCATTAGGGTCACAATGTGGGCATTTTTGAAAACAGGAGAAACAGGGTGATAGATTTTGGGGGGTGTTTCTTCATTCTCATGGTCACTTTACAAAGAAATCGGTCTTCAAAGTGATACTTTTATGAAAAAAGTGAGATTAGATTTTATTACGCCTGCTTTGCATGAATTCTTACAAAAAAACTGTGGGGTCAAAATACTTACAACACTCCTTAATAAATACCTTAAGGGGTGTAGTTTGCATAATGGGGTCACTTGAGGGGGTTTCCACCATTCTTACACCTATGAGCCTCTGAAAACCTGGCTTGGTGCAGGAAAACCAAATGTACTTCAAAATGTATACAATTATTACTAAACTTGTAAGTCTTCTAAATTGCTAAAAAAAATATTTTTTTTTTCAAAAGTGCTGCCAAAATAGAGTAAAGAGATGGAAATATATATTTAAGAAAAAAAAATTGTACTGTATGTATGTACATATGTGACATATTGCCGTTAAAAATAGGGAAAAATGATAATTTTTACAACATTTCTTCAATTTTTCTATTTTTTAATTAATTTCCGCAAATCGTATCAGTCTACTTTTACCACTAAAATAAAGTACAACATGTGACGAAAAAACAATGTCAGAATTACTTGGATATTCAAAACTTTCGCTGAGTTATTCTCTGATAAAGTCACACATACCAGATTTAACAAATCTGGCTTGGTCATTAACCCCTTCCCGCTCCTGGACGTACTATTACGTCATGGCAGCTGTATCGTTCGCGCTCCATGACGGAATAGTACGTCTCGGGAGTAACGGCCGTTTCGGCCGTCCTCCCGACACATACAGGAGCTGTGACAGCTGCTGTCTTGTTCAGCAGCTGTCACAGCTCCTACAGCGGGGACCGATCGCGGTGTCCCCGCTGATTAACCCCTTAAAAGCCGCGTTCTATAGAGATCGCGGCTTTTTAGGGGTTAAGCTGCCATCGCCGGCCTGCTACGCGATAGCGGCCGGCGATGGTGACTATGGCAACCGGACACCAAACAATGGCGTCCGGCTATGCCATAGACGGAAGCCTAGTGGGTCCTGACAACGTCAGGACCCACTATGCTTGCTGTCAGTGAGTAGCTGACAGTTCTAATACACTGCACTACGCATGTAGTGCAGTGTATTAGAATTGCGATCAGGGCCTCCTGCCCTCAAGTCCCCTAGTGGGACAAAGTAATGCAGTAAAAAAAAAGTTAAAAGAAGTTGTGTAAAAATAAGAAAATAAAAGTTTTAAAAGTAAAAATCCCCCTTTTTCCCTTATCAGTCATTTATTATTAATAAAAATATATAAACAAACAAATAAACTGTACATAATTGGTATCGCCGCGTCCGTAACGGTCTGAACTACAAAATTATTTCGTTATTTATCCCGCACGGTGAACGCCGTAAAGGAAAATAATAATAAACCGAACCACAATCACAATTGTTTGGTCACTTCACCTCCCAAAAAATGGAATAAAAAGAGATCAAAAAGTCGCATGTACCGAAAAATGGTACTGATCGAAACTACAGTTCGTTACGCAAAAAATAAGTCCTCGCACGGCTTTATTGATTGAAAAATAAAAACGTTATGGCTCTTAGAATAAGGCAACACAAAAAGTAAATGATTGTTTACAAAACAAATTTTATTGTGCAAACGCCATAAGACATAAAAAAAACTATAAACATCTGGTATCGCCGTAATCGTATCGCCCCGCAGAATAAAGTGAATATGTCATTTATAGCGCACGGTGCACGCAGTAAAAAAAAAAGAATAAAAAAACAATAGTAGAATTGCTGTTTTTTAGTCACCACGCCACCTAAAAATAGAATAAAAACTGATCAAAAAGCCGCATGCACCCCAAGAAAACTACAATGCATTCCTCAAGGGGTCTAGTTTCCAAATTGGGGTCACTTTTGGGGGGTTCCCAATGTTTTGGCACCACAAGACCTCTTCAAGAGGCCTCAAAATACACTAGGTGCTCCTTTGCTTCGGAGGCCGGTGCTTCAGTCCATTACCGCACTAGGGCCACATGTGGGATATTTCTCAAAACTGCAGAATCTGGGCAATACGTATTAAGTTGCGTTTCTGTGATAAATCCTTTTGTGTTATAAAAAAAATGGTATAAAGAAGATTTTCTGACAAAAAAAAAATATGTAAATTTCACCTCTACTTTGCTCTAAATTTCTGTGAAACACCTAAAGGGTTCATAAACTTTCTAAATGCTGTTGTGAATACTTTGAGGGGTCTAGTTTCTAAAATGGCATATTTAATAGGGGTTTCTAATATATGGGCCCCTCAAAGCAACTTCAGAACTGAACTGGAACCTAAAAAAATAAATAAATGAGGCAATACTTCGCTTCTTACATTATACTGATAATGAGCCGTGCCCACCCCGAGATGACCCCAGTTTTGACCATTTGTATAAACGGAGACCCTTATTAGACCGTTCCAGTGCCCGGTTTTCCCAAGCATTCACCCCCGAGAAGTGTATTTCTATTGATGAGTCCCTGGTACATTTTAAAGGGAGGGTTCAATTCCGCGAGTACCTGCCGGGTAAGAGGGCAAGGTATGGCGTGAAGATGTATAAGCTGCGAGAGTGCATCCGGGTATACCTACAGGTTTAGGCTATATGAAGGAAAGGCCACCCCCAAACCAGACTGCATCCTGGACCACAATAGGTACATGGGAGGTGTGGACGTGTCAGATCAAATCCTGAAGCCCTACAGCGCCATGCGGTGTGGTATAAGAAGCTGGCCGGGCACATCATACAGATGGCATTGTACAATGCGTACGTGCTACGTCGATGTGCAGGCCAGACGGGAACTTTCCTGGAATTTCAAGAGGTGATTATCAAGAACCTAATCTTTAGGGACCAAGAAGGGGGGGCACCCAGTACTTCTGGAAGCGGGGCCACACGCATCGTACCAAGGCGGCAACACTTTCCAGGAGAAGTTCCCCAAACTGGCAAGAAGGGAAAAAGTCAAAAGAGGTGCAAAGTCTGCTATAAGGGATGACACAATATATCAATGTGACACGTGTCCCGAATAACCAGAGCTCTGTATGAAAGTCAGTTTAAAATTTATCATACATCCCTTGGTTTATAATTTACCCCAATTTTACTTACCCTGATGCACTCCGCACAGCTTATCCCCCCTCGTCTTTCCCCTCTGAGCCCTGCTGTGTGTCCAGGCAGCTGATAACAGCCACATGTAGGGTATTGCCATACCCGGGACAAACCACATTACAGTTTATGGGGTGTAGGTCTCTGGTCAAAATGCTCACTACACCTCTAGATGGATGCCTTAAGGGTGTAGTTATTAAACGGGGTCACTTCTTGCGGGTTTCAACTGTACTGGTACCTCAGGTGCTTCTGCATACATGACTTCGCACTAGAAAATCCCCAGTAAGCCAAATGGTGGTCCTTTCCTTCTGAGCCCTCCCATGGGCCCAAACGGCAGTTTATCACAACAAATGGGGTATTGCGGCACTCAGAACAAATTGCGCAACAGAATGGGGTATTTTGTTTCTTGTGAAAATAAGAAATTTTCAGCCAAAACGACATATTATTTGAAAAAAATAATTTTGTTTTCATTTCCAGCCCAATTCAAATAAGTTCTGTGAAAAAACTATGGGGTCAAAATAATCACAACACCCATAAATGAATTCCTTGAGGGGTGTAGTTTCCAAAATGGGGTCATTTGTGGTTGGTTTCTATTGCTTTGATACCTCTGGGGCTCTGCAAATGCGACATGCCACCCAAAAACCAATCCAGCAAAATCTGGACTCCAAAGAACACACAGCACTCCTTTTGTTCTGAGCCGTCCCATGGGCCCAAACGGCAGTTTATCACCACAAATGGGGTATTGCCGCACTCAGGACAAATTGGGCAACAAAATGGAGTATTTTATTTCTTGTGAAAATAAGAATTTTTGAGCTAAAATGACATATTATAGGAAAAAATATTTTTTTTTTAAATTCCCAGCCCAATTCAAATAAGTTCTGTGAAAAAACTATGGGGTCTAAAAGGTCACATTACCCATAAATGAATTCCTTGAGGGGTTTAGTTTCCAAAATGGGGTCACTTCTGATGGGTTTTCGTTGCTTTGATACCTCTGGGGCTCTGCAAATGCGACATGGCACCCGAAAACCAAACCAGCAAAATCTGTACTCCAAAGAACACACAGCGCTCCTTCCCTTCTGAGGCCTCCCATGGACCCAAACGGCAGTTTATTGCCACAAATGGGGTATTGCTGCACTCAGGAGAAATTGGGCAACAAAATTGAGTATTTTGTTCCCTGTGAAAATAAGAAATTTTGATAAAAAATTACATCTTATTGGAAAAAATGTCATTTTTTTAATGTCACAGCCCAATTGAAATAGGTGCTGTGAAAAAACTGTGTGGTCAAAATGCTAACAACAAACATAAATGAATTCCTTGAGGGGTGTAGTTTCCAAAATGGGGTCACTTTTGGTGGGTTTCCATTGCTTTGATACCTCTGAGGCTCTGCAAATGCGACATGGCACCCGAAAACCAATCCAGCAAAATCTGGACTCCAACAAACATATAGCGCTCCTTTCCTTCTGAGCCCTCCCATGGCCCAAACGCCAGTTTATCACCACAAATGGGGTATTGCCACACTAAGGACAAATTGGGCAACAAAATGGGGTATTTTTTTCCCTGTGAAAATAAGAAATTTTGATCACAAATGACATTTTATTGGAAAAAATGAAATTTTTTTCATTTCACAGCCCAATTCAAATACGTGCTGTGAAAAAACTGTGCGGTCAAAATGGTAACAACAATGATAAATGAATTCCTTAAGGGGTGTAGTTTCCAAAATGGGGTCACTATTGGGGGATTCCTACTGTTTTGGCACCTCAACACCACTTCAAACCTGGCATGCTGCCTAAAATATATTCTAATAAAAAAGAGGACTTAAAATGCACTAGGTGCTTCTTTGCTTCTAGGGCTTGTGTTTTAGTCCACGAGCGCAGTAGGGACACATGTGGGACATTTCTAAAAACTGCAGAATCTGGACAATACATATTTAGTAGTGTTTCTCTGGTAAAACCTTCTGTGTTACAGAAAAAAAATGAATAAAATTGAAATTCAGCAAGAAAAATGAAATTTGCAAATTTCACCTCCACTTTGCTTTAATTCCTGTGAAATGCCTGAAGGGTTAAAAAACTTTCTAAATGCTGTTTTGAATACTTTGAGGGGTCTAGTTTTTAAAATGGGGTGTTTTATCAGGGTTTCTAATACATAGGCCCCACAAAGCCACTTCAGCACTCAAGAGGTACCTTAAAAAAAAGGCTTTTGAAATTTTCTTAAAAATATGAGAAATTGCTGTTTATGTTCTAAGCCTTGTAACGTCCAAGAAAAATAAAAGAATGTTCAAAAAACGATGCCAATCTAAAGTAGACATATGGGAAATGTGAACTAGTAACTATTTTGGGTGGTATAACCGTCTGTTTTACAAGCAGATGCATTTCAATTCTGAAAAATGCAATTTTTTCAAAATTTTCTCTACATTTTGCAATTTTTCACCAATAAACACTGAATATATCAACCAAATTTTACCACGAACATGAAGCCCAATGTGTCACGAGAAAACAATCTCAGAATCGCTTGGGTAGGTTTAAGCATTCCGACGTTATTACCACATAAAGTGAAATATGTCAGATTTGAAAAATGGGCTCTGAGCCTTAAGGCCAAAACTAGGCTGCGTCCTTAAGGGGTTAAAGGGAATGTGTTGCCAGCAAAACATGTTTTTTTTTTTTTAATTAAACATTTAGTGTGTAGGTGTTTAAACATTGTTCAAATTTTTTTTATTTTTTTCACGAGTCAGGAAATATTATAAATTAGATTCTAATTTATAATATTTCCCATTGCTGGTCACTAGATGGAGCTATTCCCAAAATTGCAGCATTGCATGTGGTAAAGCAACCACATTGCTTTTTGCTGCAAAATTGGGTAAAAAGCACTCGCTCTAGTGAGCTCTGAGAATCCCCCCCTCCTTTATCCTGGCTAGTGCCGGGATAAACGAGGGGATTGAACGGTCTAACCTCCTACACTGTGTGTCGCCATTTTTTGAGCTAACACACAGTGTAGTAGGTTTACATACAGTAGTAAACACACACAAACACGAACATACATAGAAATCTCTTACCTGCTCCTGCCGCCGCGGCTCCCTCCGGCCCGTCCGCTCCGTCTGCTGCCGCTGGTCCAAGTGCACAAGTCCGGAAGCCGCGACCGGAAGTAGTAATCTTACTGTACGGCCGCGACTTCCGGTCCACAGGAAAATGGCGCCGGACGGCGCGCATTTCAAATTGGACTGTGTGGGAGCGGCGCATGCGCAGTTCCCACACAGACGGCGTACACAGAAGTGGATGGGACGGGACCCGTTTGCAGTCCCTATGGGACTGTGGCTGCCGTATTCCATGTCTGTATGTGTCGTTAATCGACACATACAGAAATGGAAAAAAAATGGCAGCCCCCATAGGGAAGAAAAAGTGTAAAAATAAGAAAAAGTAACACACAAACACACAAATTAATCCAAACGTTTTTAATAAAGCACTAACTTCTTTAACATATTAAAAAAAAATTTGTGGTAACACTGTTCCTTTAAGGCCCAAACAGGCCCGGTCATTAAGGGGTTAAAACATCACATGTACTCAAAAATGGTACCAATAAAAACTACAGTTTGTTCCGCAAAAAACAAGCCCTCACACAACTTTTTTGATGGAAAAATTAAAAAGTTCTGGCTCTTAGAATATGGCAACACAAAAGCAAAATATATATTATTTTAAAACCGTGATTTTATCATGCAAACACAGTTGCTGTTTTGAAAACTTGGAGGGTGCAGTTTTAAAATTGGGTGACTTATGGGGGTTTCTAATATATAACGCTCTCAAAGCCACTTCAGAAATGAACTGGTACCTATAAAAATAGGTTTTGGAAATTTTCTTGAAAATTTAAGAAATTGTTGCTAAAGTTCTAAGCCTTGTAATGTCCTAAAAAAAAAAAGATGTTCAAAAAACGATGCCAACATAAAGTAGACATATGGGAAATGTCAACTAGTAACTATTTAGTGTGTTATTACTATCTGTTTTACAAGCAGATACATTTAAATTTAGAAAAATGCACATTTTTGCAAATTTTCTCTAAAGTTTGGTGTTCTTCCACAAACAAATACTGAATTTATTGATCACATTTTTCCACTAACATAAAGTACAATATGTTACGAGAAAAGAATCTCAGAATCGCTTGGATAGGTAAAATATTCCCAAGTTATTACCACATAAAGTGACACATGAAAAAATCTGCTGCATCCACAAGGCCAAAACAGGCTCAGTCATGAAGGGGTCAACCCCTTAGTGACCACCAATAAGCATTTTCACGGCAGTTACTAAGGGGCCTTAGGCTAGGCCGCTGCCTTTTCACGGCGGCCCAGTCTAAGTCCTGCACGGGTGTCCCGTGCAGGCTGGAGCCGGGACTCGGCTGTCTCATGATAGCCGGGCTCCTGCTCCACCGGCCATGATCAAAGTTTACTTAGATCGCGGCCGTTTAATCCGTTAAACGCCGCAGTCATTACTGACTGCGGCATTTAACTTATTTGCAGAGTGAGTGAGCTCCCTTTGTCATCCACCGGTGACCCACAAATGAAATTGTGGGCCTTCGATGGGGTGTCATGGCAGCCGGGGGCCTGATAAATTAAAGACCCCTAGTGGGGTTAATAAAATAATAAATGTGAAATAAAGATTATTAATAAAAATTACAGTAAAAAATAAATCAAACAATTATTTTCCATAAAAAGTGGTTTTATTTAGTAAAAGTGTAAAAAATAAATAAATCTACACATATATGGTATCGCCGCAAGCATAATGACCCAAACAATAACGTTAATATGTAATTTAACCCCTTACTGACCGGGCCTGTTTGTCAAATCTGGTATGTCTGGCTTTATCAGAGAATAACTCTGCAAAAGTTTTGAATATCCAAGTAATTCTGACATTGTTTTTTCGTCACATGTTGTACTTTATTTTAGTGGTAAAAGTAGACTGATACGATTTGCGGAAATTAATAAAAAAATAGAAAAATGTAAAAACATTTTGTAAAAATTATCATTTTTCCCTATTTTTAACTGCAATATGTCACATATGTACATACATACTGTACAATTTTTTTTATTAAATATATATTTCCATCTCTTCCAGCACTTTTGGGCAAAAAATTTTTTTAGCAATTTAGAAGTCTTACAAATTTAGTAATAATTTTATACATTTTGAAGTACATTTTGTTTTCCTGCACCAAGCCAGGTTTTCAGAGGCTCATAGGTGTCAGAATGGTGGAAACCCCCACAAGTGACCCCATTTTGAAAACTACACCCCTTAAGGTATTTATTAAGGGTGTTGTAAGTATTTTGACCCCACAGGTTTTTTGTAAGAATTCATGCAAAGCAGGCGTAAAAAAATATAATTTCACTTTTTCATAAAAGTATCACTTTGAAGACCGATTTCTTTGTAAAGCAACCATGAGAATGAAGAAACACACCTCGAAATCTATCACCCTGTTTCTCCTGTTTTCAAAAATGCCCTCATTGTGACCCTCATGCGTTGCCTGGACACACGGCAGGGTCCGAAAGGGAGGGAGCACCCGGAGGCTTTCAGGACTCATATTTTGCTTGAAAATGTTTTAGGCCCCACTGTACATTTGGAGAGGTTTTGAACTACCAGAACAATAGAAACTCCCCATAAACGTCCCCATTTAGAAAACTACACCCCTTAAGGTATTTATCTAGGGGTGCAGTGAGTATTTTAACCCCACAGTTTTTTGCTAAATTTAATGCATAGCATGTGAAAAAAAAATATATATCACTTTTTATATAAAAGTATCACTTTGAAGACCGATTTCTGTGTAAGGCGACCATAGGAATGAAGAAACACACCCCAAAATCTATCACCCTGTTTCTCCTGTTTTCAAAAATGCCACAATTGTGACCCTAATGCGTTGCCTGGAAACACGGCAGGGCCCGAAAGGGAGGGAGAACCCGGAGGCTTTCAGGACACATACTTTGCTTGAAAATGTTCTAGGCCCCACTGCACATTTGGAGAGGCTTTGAGCTGCCAGAACGATAGAAATCCCCCATAAATTACCCCATTTAGAAATCTAGACCCCTTAAGGTATTTATCTAGGGGTGTAGAGATACACAACGCAAAAATGTAAAAAGGAGGAATTAATGGGAATTCTCAGATAAATATGGCTATATATATTGGTTTATGCAAATTTTTAATACATTTTCAAATGAAGTGATAGAAAAATATATCTGTGTAAATCGGCTACTGTGTTAGAAATATATTGCATTCTTATCTTGGGGGGCCGTACAGAAGAAAAGCAATGCTATTTTCTAATAAGGGAGGCATGTGTCTAGAAATGCATTTGACTGTCTATATGACTATGTCTTGCTAACAAAGCAGTTTGTCCCATATTTGTATCATTCTGATGCCGTTGTCAACAGCGTTCTGGTCTGATGTGTAACAAATGATAGCAGAAAAAATAATCTGTACTGGAGTGAAGGGCAATATATACAAATGGAGGAAAATCTATCCAACTATGTTGCAAATTCGAGTCTGTTCACTAGATAGAAGAACACCTGTAGGGCTGTCATAACAAGCTTTTTTTTTCAGTGACTGGTTGTACAAAGTCTCTTTAGCTCCATCAATCCTTATGAGGGACGAACGTGCCAAGTGACGCGGTACACCATAACAGGCGCCTGCCCGGCAAGGTAGGAACCGCTATGTGCACAAAACAACCAATCACCTACAGAATATATAGAGGGGCAGTGTCCAAAACCATCTATAGGAACAGTAAAGGATCACTAATCCCCAAAATGATGTCAGTATTTCCAGAAGAACTGTAATAAAGCCCATGGTGTATTGATAAGGAACAGCTCGATTATTAGAGATCCTCCAAAAAAAAAAAGTTCATGCCCATATCACGGTGCAGAAATATGAATGTAACAGCTGTAAGTGGCAGGACATAGTCATAAGAACAGTCAAAATAAAAAAATTGTGGATGTGGGATTTTGTACAGGACAATTAATTCCAGCACTTGATCACCCACAAATAAATAAAAAAATCATAAGGGGTAAAATTAGTTTCACGGTCTGAAAAAAATGTGCTCTACAACTTCTCCCACAAGAAATAATCCATACTTGGAAAGCCCACAAACTAAAAAGAAAATATAAAGAAATTGACTCCCTAAAAAGACCCCCCACCCATTTTTTTTATTTTTTTGGTGTTAAATGCTATTAATTTGAAACCGTGTGAAAGGTTTCGAAACAGGGGTAGTTACAAAGGGCTAGTTTTGATGAACACATGGGGCAATAAAAGCGGGTATCCCTCCTCCTGCCATGCTTGCTACATACCAGAAACCTTCTTTGGGGATATTTTTGGGTCTCAGTGGAAGGAATAGGGTGTAAAAAGTGGCGCTCTGAAAGCCTGCGCACATCCTCAGATTCGCAGGATTGTGCAGGTATAGTGGACTCAAAAAGGAGATGCTCAATGACCTTCTCCTGAAATTGAAGAAAAGTGAGCGTTCCTTGGGCTTTTTTGAAAATAACAAAACTGTTATAGGTAGCAACCTGGATGAGGTAGATTGCTACCTTTTTGTACCAGGCCTTATTTTTGCGCTTCACCAGGTAAGGCTGAAGCACCTGGTCGGAAAGGTCTACACCCCCCATAAATTTGTTGTAGTCTGTTACACAGACAGGTTTCTGCTTTGCAGTGGTAGCACCCCTCTCCGTAATTGCCACAGTGGTGTCCGTGTGTACTGTGGACAGCATGTAGACATCCTTCCTGTCGGTCCTCTTCACTTGCAAGTGCCATGGATGTTCCTTTTCCAAACGCCTGGACACCAACTTTTGTGGGAATCCCACTCTGTTCTTCCGTACTGTCCCACAGGCCCTTGTATTTGCAGCATGGAGGGCTTTATAAAGGGCAACACCTGTATAAAAGTTGCCTGTATAGACGTGGTACCCCTTGTGCAGAAATGGCTCCATTAGGTTCCACACTATTTTGCCAGAGGTGCCAATAGTTTCTGGGCAGCCTGGGGTATGAATTTGGCGGTCCCTGCCTTCATATATTTTAAAACCGCAGGTGTAACCCGTTGTGCTCTCGCACACTTTGTATAATTTCACCCCATATCTGGCTCGTTTGGAAGGGATGAATTGACGAAAGGAAAGACGGCCTTTGAAGCTCATGAGCGATTCATCTACAGACAAATTTTTGTCAGGGGTGTACAACTTTAAAAAATAAATCACTTAGAAGTGTGATTAATGGCCTTAATTTATTAAGCCGATCATAGGCTGGGTCACTTCTTGGGGGGACTTGGGAATTGTCTGTAAAATGCATGAATCGCATTAGGGCCTCATAGCAGTTTGTGGACATCACTGCTGCAAATACAGGGGTAGCGTGGACAGCACTAGAAGTCCAGTGGGACCGGACAGATGTTTTTTTAACCAAACCCATATTGAGGGTAATGTCTAATTTTTATTTTATTTCTGGGACACTTGTGGGGCTCCACATTCTTGAATAAATAGACGCAGGCTTTTGCAGAACAAACTGCCTAGCATAAAGATTAGTCTGCTGGACTATCAAGTCTAGGACCGTATCACATACAAATAAATGAAAAAAATTATAGGGGCTAAAATTTTGGATATCAACATTAATTCCTGGAGTCGCTTCAAATTGGGGTACTTGGGGGAAAAATGATAGTGCGGGATCCCACATCACGGGAGGGACTGCAACACTCGGCCCTGCACTTGACACCTCTATAGCGACTGCTGTATCTACCACCATAGGACTATGGGGTCCAGCGGTAGAATTAGAATCGTCACTGTCGGGAACAAATTCTGAAGCGGTGTCTGTTTCACTTTCAGAACTGTCGGAACATAGCAAGGCGTAGGCTTGCTCCGCACTGTACATTCTCTGAGACATTATATTTATAGATATGTATTTATATATATATATATATGTCCTATAAGTCCTATTAGAACCCTAAAGTAAACCTAAAAATGACACAAATTTTTTTTCTTTTTTTTTTTATATAACAGACGTAAAAAAAAATCAATAAAATAAAGCCCTTATGTAGTATTACGGCCCTAAACATTAATGCTAAACTAGCACTAACCCTAAAGTAGCACGAACGCTAACCTAGCACTAACGCTAACCTAGCACTAACGCTAAACTAGCACTAACGCTAAACTAGCACTAACGCTAAATTAGCACTAACGCTTATCTAGCGCTGACACTAATCTAGATTTTATATATGATATATATGTATATATTAGAAAGCGGTGATTTGTTTTTTCACTTTTTTTTTACAGCACAGGACACAGACTGATCTCTCTCTCCTCTCAGAACAACTACAATGAAAGGAGAGAGAAACACAGCCCATGTCCTGGCTGTGTTATGAAAATAACTGTCTGTGATCTCTGTGCAGGGGTGTAGCTAGGGGGGGGGCAGGCGGGGCATGTGCCCCGGGCGCAACTAAGAGAGAAGGTAGGGGGGTTGCCAGGCCGGGTGCACAGGGCCGCACCTACCATGAGGCAGGATGAGCTGCTGGTCCCCAGCGACAGCCTTCAGCATTGTGTGGGGTCGGCAAAAGAGAGGCCACCCACACGCTGTAAGCATTGGACCAGTGTGCTGGAAACGTCACGTGCTGCATCACGCAGGACTTCTTTCTCCGCCCTGCATGTCCCTTCTCTGCTCCAGCTGTTCTATCATTAGCTGTCAGCAGTCGGGGAGAAGCAGGGGGGAGGGAGAGGAAGTCTGCAGAGACAGGACAGGCAGAAAGCAGGTCAGGGAAGTTCACATCAGGCTCTCCTCCTGTCACATCGGTGAAGCACTTGATAACAGAGCCTGGTGTGCACTCTGCCCAACCTCCTCTAGGGGCAGCACTGTATCTGCAGGCTCTCTTTCCCTCCTATCTATCTCATATCTATCTATCTATCTCGTATCTATCTATCTATCTATCTATCTATCTATCTATCTATCTATCTATCTCGTATCTATCTATCTATCTATCTATCTATCTATCTATCTATCTATCTATCTATCTATCTATCTCATATCTATCTATCTCGTATCTATCTATCTATCTATCTATCTATCTATCTATCTATCTATCTATCTATCTATCTATCTATCTATCTATCTATCTATCTATCTTTTTCTTTCTATCTATCTATCTATCTATCTATCTATCTATCTATCTATCTATCTATCTATCTATCTATCTATCTATCTATCTATCTATCTATCTATATCCGTCCAATAAGAGACAGCACTCCAATTTGTGATAGAAAAAATGGCTTTTTATTAGCCCCTGTGCGACGTTTCGGCTCTTTACATGGAGCCTTTCTCAAGCATACAAACAGTGTAAAAGCATGTGCTATATATGGAGACCACACAACTGGTCTCATTAGGCAAGTGATTTAGCATAAAACATAAATAAGTACAAAGATACAGTCATGTTGCATCAGTAAAAGTTATAAAATACAAAGAAGTGCCATTGTGTATATATGATGGTCCTCAGATCTATCCGGGCCATCCAGTTTACAGCAGAAAAAATGCTAATTAGTGAACAACTTTAAAAAACGTGCAGGTGCACATAATATAACAATTTAAAAACATGAGCCTTGTGTTTACCTCGGATCCATGTGTTCGGGTTGTAATTCCGGCGCCTGAAAAGTGGGGTGGCGACTATCTATGACAGAGTAGTCTCTTGCTACAGCGCACTTTCGCGCATGCGCAGTGCCACTATGAGGCAGGCGGCGGCCATCTTAGTATAGCATACAAGCAGGGGCGTAACTAGGAAAGACTGGGCCCCATAGCAAACTTTTGACTGGGGCCCCCCTCCCCTGCGTGTCACACAACCCCCCCCCTTGTAGATAGTGCCTTTTTTACAGCCCCCCCTGTAGATAACGCAATACAGCCCCCCCTCTGTAGATAGCGCCATACATCCCCCTGTAGAGAACGCCATACAGCCCCCCTGTAGATAACGCCATACAGCCCCCCTGTAGATAACGCCATACAGCCCCCCCTGTAGAGAACGCCATACAGCCCCCCCTGTAGGGAATGCCATACAGCCCCCCCCCTGTAGAGAATGCCATACAGCCCCCCTGTAGGGAATGCCAGACAGCTCCCCCCCCTGTAGGGAACGCCATACAGCCACCCCCCCCCCTGTAGGGAACCCCATACAGCGTCCCCCCTCCCAAAAAAATCCGACCTACAGTGTGTCCTACAAAATACATGTATCCCCTCTCCACAGGATCTCCACAGGATAGGGGATACATGTGTGATCGCTGGCAGCGATAGCGAGAACGGGGGACTGAAAGTCCCCTGAACTTCTCCATGACAAACCTCTGACTTCCGGCGTCTGCGCAGCTCAATAAAAATGAAAGGAGCGCTGGTCACGCATGCGCACAAGCGGGACCGGCGCTCCATTCATTTCTACGGAGCTGCCGACACAGACCCCGGAAGTCCGAGGTTTGTGATGGAGAACTTCAGGGGACTTTCAGTCCCCCGTTCTCCCTATCCCTGCCAGCGATCACACATGTATCCCCTGTCCTGTGTATATCCTGTGGAGAGGGGATACATGTCTTTTGCTCTATTTTGCGCCTTCAGGACCAGACACCGTTTAGCCATTTTTAGCACGTGTTAGGCTGGGTTCACATGACCATGTTACGTCCGTAATGTACGGAACGTATTTCGGCCGGAAGACCCGGACCGAACACAGTGCAGTGAGCCGGGCTCCTAGCATCATAGTGATGTACGACGCTAGGAGTCCCTGCCTCGCTGCAGGACAATTGTCCCGTACTGTAATCATGATTACAGTACGGGACAGTAGTTCCATGCAGAGGCAGAGACTCCTAGCGTCGTACATCACTATGATGCTAGGAGCCCGGCTCACTGCACTGTGTTCGGTCCGGGTCTTCCGGCCGAAATACGTTCCGTACATTACGGACGTAACATGGTCGTGTGAACCCAGCCTTAGTTAAATGGCTAGAACTTTTTTATTTGTTGGGCTAACGACGTGATTTTTGCGACGT
Organism: Rhinoderma darwinii; assembly: GCF_050947455.1. NCBI lineage: Eukaryota > Metazoa > Chordata > Amphibia > Anura > Rhinodermatidae > Rhinoderma > Rhinoderma darwinii. Next base: position 284,589,332 of record NC_134689.1, on the reverse strand, counting down.
TTTTTTCTGTAGACAATGCAGGTTTCATTTTTTTATCGTTTTTATACACACCTTTTTTGCTATTTTAGAATTTTTATTCATAATGTTTGAAAATAATAGTAAAAAAATAAGCTTTTTTACATTTCAGCTATTTTTTTTTTGGTAATAACATAGTTTTACCCTAAAATAGACCTTTTATTTGTGATCGTCATTGTCTACCGTAAATTTTTATATATTACATGTCTATATTAGGGTAATTGGGTCAGCGCTAGCGTTACAACAATGATTGGGTGGGGGGAATGGTATTTTTTTGGGGTGGGTATTTTATGTGTATTTATTATTTACATTTTTTTTTGCACTTTACTTTATTATTTTTTTATTACTATGGTCTGTCCCTCAAAGGTCAAAAAAGACCTCGGGGAACTTTATATATATTTTTTCTTTCTTTTACACCAGTTACAGGTGAAATCAGCCCTCTCATAGTGACGATTGTCACTAATAGGGCTGTGCTGGGTCTAGTAAGACCCAGCAGCAGTCTGTACGTAACGGCACCCGGCAATCATGTGACCAGTCACATGATCACCGGGAGGAATAGAGACAGCGCCGCTGCTGCTGTCTCTATTCCTATACACAGCGTTCATTCAGCGCTGTGTACAAGTCATCAGAGAAGACAGAAGCAGCGAAAGCTGCTTCTATCCTCTCCTCAGGGTCCCCGGCAGTCACTGACAGCCGGAGACCCGACATTCAGCTGCCCGATCGCGCGGGCAGCAAGTTAAAACCCGAGCCGTAGAAAGTCTATGGCTCGGGTTTTAAGGACCCTGACCGCTGGCCGTAAAAATACAGCCAGCGGTCGGGAACCAGTTAATGGCAGAGCGGGGAGATACCTCCCTGCTCTGCCGTAGTGTTCAGTGGCGTCCCGCTGTAGCAGCCATAGCGGCTGCTAGCGGAGCCTCCGGCCATGGTGGGGGCCCGTGCCGGCGGGCGACACGGGCCCCCTCATGCCGCGGGCCCCGTAGCAGCCGCTACTGCTGCTATGGCGGTAGTTACGCCACTGCATACAAGGCCAGCAGCGGCCATGTTTGTATATTCTTATTGTCAAAATGAAAACTTTATTCTAGGAACCGTGCACACAGTAGATTGCGTCCATGTACAGCGTAAAGGGAACTTAGAAGATACCAAAAAAATGCAATTTAATGGAGATGACAGGGAATACACCCAGTCATCAATCATAACTGCACTGTGAGATATAGACTAATAACTTTAAGAGTTAAGAATAAGTTGCGCTGAAGATGCGCATATAAATGAGAGCAGTTGATAAAGAGACTTAAGGTAGCCATTTATAGATAAAAAACGGCAAAATAAAAGGGAAGACAGCCATCATACATTTCCAGAAAGGATTATGATGATTATGATAATGTTACCCCTGGGAAGATAGCAAAAAAAAAAAAAAACAGTTCTTAAAACGCATGAAAAACGCTGTACAAACGCATGGTGTGCACAAAAAAAACTCTTTCAAAAAAATGTTTTTAATTTTTTTATCTCCCAAAAAATTTTTGGTAGATATATTCATATATAAAGTATTATTTAATGCAATTGAATAAGATACCATAAGAAGCAAATCATAACAATATGTGATAAAGATGGTCCGATACCCCGAAATTGTGGATCCAAGGTAAGACACAGGTGATACTTGATATTTTCTGTTTATCAGAGATCTGGAAGAAATGAAATAGATAAGGTTACAAATTTGGTAGATTTTACACTGGTTCATATACAGGAAGACCTATGAACAATACATCCCCACGGAGTGTAAGCAGATCCCTAGACTACACCGTGTGTTATGAAGTCAACATTGAGACCCCTAGGTCTCAATGTTTGCAATCTCTCAATCCATTGAAGCTCTCTTTATTTGAGAGATTTAATACGGTCTCCACCTCTACGTAACATTGGTACATGGTCTATCAAATATACTCGTATATCTTTTTCCGTGTGTCCAGCTTCTATATAATGGTTGGACAAAGGAAGGTCAATACGTTTTTTGCGGATCGTGTAGCGGTGTTGATTTAACCGTGTTTTGAATTCGAGCGAAGTTTCTCCAACATAGAGGAGGTGGCATGGACATTCTAGTACATATATGACATGGTCTGAGTTACAATTTAAGTAGAACCTAATATCATATGTTCGTTTTGTCTGGGGATGGATAAATTGTGAGCCCTTTCGAATCAGAGGGCAATTTACACAATTCAGACACGGAAAACCGCCTGTTTTGCTTTTGGTAAAATACGTTTGTCTGTTCACTCTACCAGGGCCTATATCAGAGTGTACTAATCTGTCCTGAAGATTAGGTGACCTACGGTAGGAAAAAAGAGGATTACTCTTAATTTCAGGAATATGCGGTAGACTATGTCTCAGGATGGGCCAGTATTTTAAAAGGATTTTATTAACACTATCACTATTTTCAGCAAAGGTGCTCACAAACGGTATGCGAGCAGGCAATAACCCTCGTTTTCTAGAAACATATTTTTCTCCTCCTCTATCAATAAATCCATCAGATTTCTTGGGTGTCTCAAGCATTCCTCATCCCACTTCTCCAGAAATTGCTCACCCTTAAAATGTGACGCTGGAATTGTGCGTCTACGTAAGCCTCTTGGTGTTATTTTAGACATTTTATATGCTTCTAAACTCTGAATGTCCCATTTCCGTCTTAAATGGCTTAATATTAGCCTACGGTGATTTTTAAAGAGACCGAATATGTCTCTTCTCAAGTCCTCTGTGTTTTTATTCATTTCACAGTTTAACAGTGCAGCAATTTGAGCATCTACCTCTATGTCTAAACAATATGCCATGATGGAGACACACCTCTGACCATCCCTAGGTCTAAGGAAAAAGAGAAAAAAAATTTTTTTTTTAATTCTCAAGGTATATAGAATAAGAGAGGGAAAGCAAAAAAACACCCTCCAAATAACTTATACAAAACAATATGTGGTTATGACTAAACCATACCTAATAGAATTACCCAACAATGCAATATGAATATAGCACTGTGCCATTTCTGATAAAGGATATGTAAAAACTAAAAGACATGGGTCAATTGAATGTTTTCCGTTATTTAAAGAGAAACTATTATGAACATATTTTGTGAAGATTGTTATGCATAATTTGCAATAATGTTGTCTCTTTCTATGGAATATTATGTTCTAAACTAAATAATCAATAATTGAATGTCGGGACACTATAAATACAGCGTACCTGGACATACTTGACAAACAGCTCTGAGGAAATCCCGTTGCGGGATGAAACGCGTCAGCTGATTCAATCAAATCGGGCGGGTAATGACGTCTAAACACTGCTCTGTAAATCCCTGACCAGGCTGGATACACTACTTGGAAAGGGACACTTCATGCCATTGGAACTTACCCTTTTTCCGGCGTGTGCTCTCACCCTCTCGGATTCTCTGTCTCTGGAGGTCTAATGTGGAATGATCCAATCCACTGGAAAAAGAAGGAATCACCTGGAGTGACGGTGAAAGAGATATATGCTCCACTATATTTTTGAAGTTACCTGGTGAAGGCACTCCATTCCGCCTGTCGGATTGATCGACCCTTGATTTGGCTCCCCGATACTCACTGGAAAGTCAGAGGTAAAACCTGTATGATCTAATGAAATTGTGCTTGTCACATACAAAAATCTTTATGAAATGGGCCTTTGAAAAAGTTTGAGATCGGGGGGGCTATGGATTGACCTAAGGGTCTAAGAATAGACTGCCTAATACCATCGATCCCTATAATAATAAGGATCTGATTACCGAAGGGAAGGGAGTAAAAAAAAACACGCTGTATGATATGTTTCCTCAATATATGATGGCTATCCTCTTATGATGTGAATTACACTATATAGAAAGCCTTCTGTCAAGAAAAATCATTACCAACTATCTGCAATAGGAACTCTGGCCACCCTTAGGATGGAAAATATTTTTTGTCAGAAATCGCTAGTGTGAACACAACCCTGCGGTTTTTGGAAATAATCCTTCGAGATCAAATATATATCGATTATCAACAATCTGTATCCTTGAGGGGTTTTGAATTCATGTATAGAGCATTGATTCCAATTGTATGTTACCTTTTTCCCTGGCCAGGTGATTTTTTTAAAATAAATTTATGTATATATTAATATTTCCTGAATTATTTGGAGTTTAAAAATAAAATACTTTTTATATATTTATATCTACCCAAGAGTGCCTAGTTATATTTCTGGAATATTTTCTTTTCTTTTCTTTTAGTTTTTACGTGTTTTACTATATGTCCAAGTGGACATTGTGGAGAGAAGTGTGTGACACTGACCAATCAGTGACCAATCAGCGTCATACACTTCTCCCCATTCATTTATACAGCACATAGCGATATAGCTATATCGCTAAGTGCAGCCACATAAACACACTATAACGTTACTGCAGTGTCCTGACAATGAATAGACATTACCTCCAGCCAGGGCGTGATGTGTATTCAGAATCCTGACACTTCGCTAATACAATCCTGACACTACAGCACAGCAAGCGTAATCTCGTTTCAAATGACAGTTTACAGCGTAATCTCGCGAGATTACGCTTCCTGTGCTGTAGTTTCGGGATCGTATTAGCGAAGTGTGAGGATTCTGAATACACATTACGTTCTGGCTGGAGGTATTGTATATTCATTGTCAGGATACTGCAGTAACGTTATAGTGTGTTTATGTGGCTGCACATAGCGATATAGCTATATCGCTATCTGCAGTGTAAATGAATGGAGAGAAGTGTATGATCAGTGATTGGTCACTGATTGGTCAGCGTCATACACTCCTCTCAACAACGCCCACTTGGCCATATAGTAAAACACGCCCAGTTGTCCATTGAGAAACTAATTAGCATACAGCTAATATAGGTCATAACTCCGTTAAAAACTATCGTTTTTCTAAATAAAAAAACTCTGATGTAATTTACATTACAGCGCCGATCACATAATTTACAATATAGGCCACTTATAATGTGGTGACAGAGCCTCTTTAACCCCTTAACGACCGGCGTATAGTGTTTTTACGTCGGCCGTTCAGGGTAGTTCTTCTGAAGTGTCAGCTTTTCAAGTCGGCACTTCAGAAGAACTTTCCCCGCATCGTGAAGGGTGCTGCTGAAGACCGGGCTGCTGGTAACAGCCTCGGGCTTCAGGGCAACGATTGGAGACCACTAGCAGTGGTCTCCGATCAGTTTTAACCCCTCAGATGCGGTGCTCAATAGCAAGCGCCACATCTGAGTGGTTTGGGAGGGGGGGACCGCATCGGAGCCTTTTTCACGGGGATCTCCTGAAGACCGGGATGATGGTAACAGCCTCGGGCTTCAGGGCAACGATTGGAGACCACTAGCAGTGGTCTCCGATCAGTTTTAACCCCTCAGATGCGGAGCTCAATAGCAAGCGCCATATGTGAGTGGTTTGGGAGGGAGGGGGCCGCATCAGAGTGGTTTTCCCAGTCATCAGGTAATCTGCCTCTGAAGCCAAGGCTGTTAGCAACAGCCTTGGCTTCAGAGTGATGATCGGAGACCAATAACAGTGGTCTCCGTTCATGTGATCACTGTGAGAACCATTCACAGTGATCACAAAATGAAAAACAGTGTTTCTCCTACCTGTCTCTCTGTCTCTCCTCACACTTGTTACTTTGTATGAGAAGAGACAGAGAGAGAATTTTACTGTGACACCAAAGACACTAAATTACAAAAAATCTAATATACAAACTTTATATAAACTTCAATTGTATACATAGGCTAGGGTTATCCTTAGGGCACGTTCACACGTGGCAGAGTTTTTCCGCTGCAAATGTTGGTGCAGATTCGGGGTAATTACGCAACGAATCTGTACCAACATTTGCATATTTGACAGGTAGTTCAGACGTTGCAGAAAATATAGCGGACTTGCCACATATTTGAGTTTTTGTATTACAAAGGCTGAAATACGCAGTGAAATTCCGCTTCCTCTCCGCAACAGACAGTGCATGCTGCGGACAGAAAATTCTGCAACGCAGCCTATGGTCCGCAGAGGAGTTTTCCGCAACATCTGAACTAACTTGCCTAAAAAGGTATAGAAACAAATGTAAAAAACGGCCGCTGGAGAATTCCACTGCGGACTGTCCGCAGCGTTAATTCCACAGCAATTCCGCCACATGTGAACGTGCCCTTAGGGTTAGTCTAGGTTCTATTCTAGAGTTAGTCTTTGCTGTACGTGTGTGTAATTACAATGGCCCATAGAAGGTTCACGGTGGAAGAGGCATACGCCATCTTAATTTCTGACTCCGATGAAAGCGATACAGAAACCGCGTCCGAGGTAGAAATGTTGTCTACCAGTGATAGCGACGACAGTGATACGCTTTCTGCAATTCAAGTGTCGCTGCAAGCACAGGGCGTGTCGCAGAAGTTCCACAAAACACGGCCCACTCTATTCCCCAAGAATATATTGAGTGGGTACCCACAGAGTCATTTTCCCCTAATATCCCAGAATTTATGCCACACCAGGGATAAATATTAATGTGGTAAATTTTAGAGCCCTCGATTTTTTTAAAATATTCATTACAGATGAACTATTGGAGCTGGTTGTTAACCAAACCAATCTGTATGCTCGCCAATTCTTTGCTGAAAAACCAACGTCCTCCTATGCAAAACAGAGGCACCCCACAAATACTGGCGAACTTAAAAAAAAATTGGGGCTCATCCTCAACATGGGGTTAGTGAAAAAGCCCTCAATCCGGTCATATTGGGCAACAAGCCCTACACATGCCACACCTGTTTTTCCAGCCGGTATAACCAGAAGCAGATATGAAGAGCTAATGTGCTTCCTTCATTTTAACGACAATCACCAGCCCCCCCCCAGTAGTGTTCCAGGCCGTGACCACCTGTATAAAATAAGGCCCCTGATAAAAATTTTGGAGGAGTCATTTATGCCGGTGTACAACCCCGAAGAAAACCTAGCGGTGGATGAATCGCTGATGAGTTACAAAGGCAGGCTCTCATTCCGCCAGTCCATCCCCTCAAAGAGAGCAAAATATGGGGTTAAAATCTACAAGCTCTGTGAGAGCGGTACAGGCTACACATCTGCCTTTAAAATCTATGAAGGCAAAGACCGTGATATTACCCACATTATTAACTCATTTACCTTCACACTGTTTTTGTAGGGAGAACCAAAAGGGAGGGTTGCTTATTGGATAATATTTCACTGTAAAAATGCAGCAATACTGTATTTTCTGGAAAAAACTAGTTTTTATTTCTTTCTTCCTATTAAAAATACTCACTATACCCCTAGATGAATATTAGCAGGACATTTATACTTGTCAATATGACCTGCAGTACCACGGCAAATATAGCGTGGTTCCCTAACATCAGCTCTGGCGTAAAAAGGCCTCCAAAAGCCAAAATGGACTCCTTCTATGATATGCCCTATAACGGGTCCATATAATAGATTAGACACACATATTTGGTATCACCGTACACGGGAGAAATAGCAGAATGTGGAAAGGTGTCACTTTTAACAGTATGTCATATGGTGTTTCGAAATGGTTTAAGAAAAGTGGCACTTTTGTCAAAAAAAAATGCAATTTACATTTTTTGGGCCCAAGTTTGGACAAATTCTGTAAAAAGTGTGAAGGGTTAAAACAGAAATTGAACCACTAGAAATAGACTTTAGAGTGTCTAGTTTGTAGAAGACAATGTTTTTTTTACCATTATTAATTGGACTTCAAGTCCATTACCCATACATTAATACCATGGTATAAAAAACTAAATTAAGACATTTTAGTACACAATTGAAAAAAAGTCAGATGTCCTTATGATCAGGATAAATGAAAAAATATATTTCAATACATTTGTATGATACAATTACTTTTATTTTCAAACTGTTACATTTTAAATGATGAAAAATCAAAATTTTTCTTTTCCGTCTTTCCACGGCTATAAAAAAAGTAACAAAAATGTTACCTATACATATATACCACAAAAAGGAAGCACTAGATGTCCCAAGAAAACAATGCAAAATTCACATCGATACATAAAACACATACAGAGTTATACTGCGTTACATCTGTGAATAGTAAAGCTGCGAAAATTGCTCTGGTCACTAAGGTTTAAAACACCTTCGGTATTAAGGGGTTAAGGAAAAACTAAACAAAAACACAAAATAACCTCTTTGTTATTGTCTTACATTGCCTATGTGTGTAGCCATTTTAACATTTTGATCTGTGCTTCATAAGACCCATTCGGGGCCGCCATCAGCACAGTATGGCTGATACTCCCATCAGTGGCCCGACCACAAACATTTAAGAAAAGGGGCCCGCACACCACCAGTTCATTGCTGCTGCCCACCGCCACCCATATAAAGTTTACCCCCAGCATTAGTTAGTTTGGAGAAAGGAACGGGCTCCATTATTTTGCAAGGCCCGTTCCCTTTGCCAATGTAACTACCCTTGAGGCCAGGGCCAGAGTACCAGTATTATAAAGGCACCTAGATGAGAAGTGGCACCTGACCGAAAGTGGAGGCAAAACGACACGGGAGTACATAGGGTTCTGGGCCAGGGACTGAAGTTTTTTGGGGGGGGTCTTGTCTTGGGTGTACATTAATTTAGGGGTTTGGTCTGGGGTCTGATAAGGAGTCTGGTCGGGCGTCTTAATTTAAAGGTCTGATTGGGGTGTGTATTCATTTAGGGGTCTGATCTGGGGACTGAATTAATTTTGGAATCTGGTTGGGGGTCTGAATTAATTTAAGTATCTGGTCAGAGGTCTGAATAAATGTTGGCGTCTGGTGTCTACGCAGGTAATGTGTGTGAGGAGGAGGAGAAGGCGTGTCGCAACCAGAAGCAGCAGCAGCCAGCACTGCAACTTGGCAGGTGATTCTGCTGTGTAAAAGCAGCAGTTTCAGTGCAATGATATTTTTTTTTTGCATTGTTGCCCCACTGCAAACCTACTGTATTCCCCTTGGTATCCCATAGAGCCCCTGCCCACGTGTCTCCCCCGGCCCCTCCTCAAAGCCCATGTCGCTGTGTACATACTCCCTGGCCCCACTCCCACTCATGCCACTTTTTGCTCCCTTACCCCTCACCCTCCTCACAGAGCCCTGCCATCTAGTGTTTCCCTTTAACCCCCGACAGAGCCCCTGCCCAACTACTGGCTCCGCCATGCCCTCCATAGAGCCACTGCCAGTTTGCATTTCCCCCGGGCCTTCCTCCAGCCACATTCTGTTGTCACATAACGTAATGAACGGGGGGCCCCAACGCCTTGACTGTATGGGGCCCAGAAATTTCTGATGGCAGCCCTGGACCCTCCTAGTTATTACACGAATTGTATGAATTTAGGAACTAATAACAACTGTGTGCTTTTCCTTGGAAAAAAAGAGATTGAAATATTCCATTCCATACTCCTATCTCTAGGATTTTTTTTATTTATTTATTTGTCTGGTCATGTTCTATAGCAGTATGTTTCTCAAACTCTTGGTCAGGTTTCAATATCCAATAAGACGGGATCTTCATAAACAGTGGATAAAGGGGGGGATTAAAAAAAACAATAGTTTTTTTTTAAATTTATTTACCCATCCAACTTCACTTACAGTGTTGGATAGGGGGCCTCACAATAACTGTTGTCATCTGACAGCTGCAGTCCATACAAATTCACATCATGCAGCAGTGTGATATAGATGTAAGTGTCAGATTGACAATCATTAATTTAATTGTCTCGTCTTATTTATAATAAATACATACTTCTCGTTTCCCAATGACCAGTAGATTCTCAATGCAGTGCCGCAAGAGAGAGCGAGAGCGAGAAAGAATTTTTAATTCTGTTAAAAGCAGAGAACAATTCAGTGCACCTACATACTAAATCACGCAAATGACTATTTTATCCACTGGGGTAATTGTAGCATGTTTTAAATATCTATGGTAGATCATTTTATTAAAGAGGTTTGCTTTCCCGAAATTAATGAATTTCTCATTCCCCGATCTCAAATGTTCTCTGTTTTTTTTGTTTTTTTTTTCTAGGGTTTATCTTGCGTGACAATTGCTACATTAATAAAATCAAGCATCATACAAGGCCCACTGCTATTATAGTTAATGGAATAGTTTCATTGTTAACAGGAATTCAACTCATTCCACATAATGAGCTCGCTTTATAAGAAATTGCTTTAGCCATAAAACAAAAAGATAAAGCTAATAATGTATAATGTTTCCAAAGTACATCTTAGCAAAAGTCCTTATTACATTCATAAGCATTTTTTAATTATGTGAAATATTCCAAAATGTACACAGTATGTATCAGACTGTACTAGGGCATTCTTTTGTTCTGTCTGTGAACTGCTAACACACTGTCACTGCCTTAGAGACACACAGAGGCTTATTTACAGCGGATCGGTCAGATATTTATCCTGCTCTGTCTGAGGGCACCATGAAGAAGTGACAGACATGCCGGTTTCAAGATGCTGTCACTTATTAGTTAAAGGGGTGTCTGGACATTTTTTATTATTGGCCTATCATTAGGATAGATTATCGATTTCAGATCGGCGTTCGACTCCCGGCACCCCCGTCGATCAGCTGATTGATGGGGCTGCGGCATTTGTCGATTTGGCCTTTTCACTGTTTACAGGCACAGCATAGCACACATCCGTAGCAGCTGTGCCTGGGATTGCAGTTCTGATCCAATTCGATGTAAATGTGTTCGGTGCTGTGCCTCGTAAACGAAAAAGTGGCCACGGCGACGAACGCCATGTCCCCTTCAGTTAGCTGATCGGTGGTGTTGCCGGGAGTCAGACCCCACCGGTCTGATATCGATGACCTGTCCTAAGGATGGGCCATCAATAAAAAATGACACCCCTTTTAAATTGAAGTAGCTTAGGAGAAATTAGAACTTCTATTTGCGGGCTGCGGCAAGCATGCGGCGAATATGAGTCCAAGTTATACATATAGTCACTTTAAACCCTCTCCTTCCCCGCCCCCTCCAGCCACCCATTGCACATTTTTTTCTATAGGGAGAAAAGTGTCAATCATCAGCTGGAGGGTGCGGGGGAAGAGGGTTAGCATGACTATAAGTATATACTTGGACTCATACTCACCGCAAATATAAGATCTAAAGTCTCCTAAAATACTTAACATCAACTAATAAGTGACAGTATGCTGAAATCAGCATGCCTGTCACTTCTTCATGCTGCCCTCAGACAGGGCAGCATAAACGTCTGACCAATCCGATATAACATGGTAGAAGCATGTATAATGTTTCATACAAGCTATTCTGTTTTTTTTCTAGGGTTATATAAAGAACAGGTGAAAATAAGATCAAATGTGCTATTTCTCTACTATTTTATAGTTAGTCCCTCTGACCATTTTGTTGTGCAGTGGGACACATTTGGGTCTGCACTTGAAAAGGGAGAACTCAATGAAAATAGTGATACACAATTCACTACATAGAAATGACCACAATGTGTTACTCTGTTATGTGACAATCATCGATCCATAGCTTTTTTTTTCATAGTTTCTAATGGGTTAATAACAACATCCTTTACCCCTTAATTACTATTCTAGTGAATTGGAGCAGAATTGCAGAACGGCCGCTATACAGTGGTCTAAGCCATCTGCTTCCGGCACCGACCACTGCATAACATCCGGTGCCTGAAGTAAGCCAGAACAGCTGATTGGTGTGGGGTCCGGGTGTCTGACCCCCACCGATCATCTACTGATGATTTATCCTGTGGTTAGGTTATAAGTATGAAAAACAATCACATGCCCGGACAACCTCTTTAATATTCCAAAGCATTATTGTCTATTAGTGTTACACTTACAGGCAATCTATTAGGCGATGCCATGCGTCACATGGTGCCAATGGGCTAAAACAGGTAGTTTTGTCTTCTTCTAGCCAGCACAGCAGAAGACCTGCTGTGAATCACAGCCGAGCTCCTGCTGTTGAAGTCATTGTACTTCACGGAGCCTCTGTGTAAGGTATTCCATGGCATACATTTATGTAATGAAAGGTTAATGGGTCAGGTAATAGTTTGTCAATGGATAAATAATAATATCCCTGGTTTTTATAGGGGGTTGTCTGGAATTAAAAAAACATGATGGCTTTCGTCTAGAAACATTAGAGTCATGCTCTGGGGAAGCAGGCCAGGGGAACCTCCTACACCTCATCTAATAGACTGTGCAAATATGAAATAGGACAAGTTGAATTGAATTGCTGTATTTTGCTTTATAAGGGAATATGGTTCACTATGATCCACAGGTAAGTTTGACTAAAGTGGTGATTTGACTACTGGTCCTCCTCCGAGGTCTTCACGGTTGACTCATTAGCCAACTATGAACTACAACCTATTTTCAGGTTTCTGATAAATGCAAATTCACTATATTCTGTTCTGTATTACAATTCTGATGATTTTAATAAATGTAATGTGCCAAGAGGCATTTACATGATTAAAAGTAATGTCAGCAGTTTTGAGGCCTCAAAACGGCTAAAAGAGTGATATAGGATATAGGGAAAACATGCCACTCTCTTCTGTGACAGGTCTAGTGGCCAATCAAGAGACTGCTAGAGCCGTCACTTAGAGAAGATGGGCGGGACTGTCAGCGTGCAGTGAGGAGACGCCAGGAGCACTTGTTTACAATGTCGTCCCCCTCCCCTATATCGCTCTGTCAGCAGTTTTGAGGCCTCAAAACTGCTGACAGGTTCCCTTTAACAATACTTGCGTGATTGGACATAAATGAAAAGATTAAAGCAATGAAGTAAATATTTGCATATGATGAACATTACGGTATCTGTATTTACAAGTCTAATTGGCCCTTGCAGGTTGTAGTCTGTTAATTGACACAGCAAAAATAGGCTCTCGAAAATAATATTAGTCGACTTTCTTTATAGTCAGGCCCAGATTTTGCTCACATAACAATCTGTATTTCATTTGCATCAGCAATGTAAAGTCAGTGAGCTATTTAACATATATTCATTGAATTTTAATATATCAGTACAAGAACAAGTGTAGGTTCATGAAAAGTCCAATACAATGCGTACTTTCCAATCCACGGGGCTGATTTACAAGTCTATAAAGTGGTAATGCAGACGCTGCATTGTGAGACAGGATATAGGTGCGTGTCTTTGACCAACTATATAACTGATTCAAAAGGCCCGAAGAAAAGACACCTAAGCCAAATGGTGTAAAGTGTTTTATTGAATGTGTCTAGTTATAGATCAGAAGAGTTTTTCACGTTAAAAGCTAAGACAAGATGTCTCACATACTCATCATCATCTCTACTTCTCTATTACAAGATATAAGGAGGAGATAGAATTGTTATTGAAGAACTTAAAAATGGGTAAACGTCTTAGTTAGTTTAGATAAGGTGTGTGTGTGTGTGTATATATATATATATATATATATATATATATACATATATATATACATATATATATACATATACATATATATATATATGAAAGTAACAGCAGAGGACTTGTAACAAAAATTGCATTATTCACAGGACAGTTCTCCCTGTTTCTTTTAGGTCAGTAGCTAACACCTAGAGGGAGCTGCTGCACAGGTTCGTAGACATTAAAGCCCAGTTTTAATTGGTAGAATTAGACAGATAAAGAGCATCATTAATATAGATAATTGGGTAACTTATTTTGGTATGGAATGAATTAAACTTTGTAGACTCTACCACTATAAGTCTATGTTCACAGAGGATGGATACGCTCTGTAAAAGCACAGTGTTTCGGCCCTTGGCACCGCAGGTAGTTCCACACAACAAAACGGACCAAATTTTGGTGCAGTCTTACGGCCGGAATGTCCGCTGCGGAAAACTGAATGAAAAAAAAAACATTTCATACTTACCCGTAGCCATGACGAAGCGTCCCTCTGCCGTCCTGCATCCCGGCCTCCTGGGATGACGTTCTATCCCATGTGACCGCTGCCGCTGTGATTGGCTGCAGTGGTCACATGGGATGAAACATCATTCTGGGAGGCCTGGACAAAAAAAATCACAGAATTCTGGGTAAGTATAAGATATTTTTTTTTCTGATTTGCGTTTTATGCAGCGGAAATCACAGCTTTTCCACTGCAAAAAACACAATATTTGCTATTTGTTGCAGGTTTTACCTCCCCATTGAATTCAATAGCGAAAACCCGCAAAACAGAAGCAGCGGCTATGCAAATACAATTGACATGCTGTGGATTAAAAAACGCACTGCAGGTCAATTTCGGAGCATTTTTTCCACTCCTTTACGCAGAATATGGATGGGATTTGTTCAAATCTCATACACTTTGCTGCTACTGTATTATGCTGCGGACTTTCCGCAACTTTAGTTGCAGATAATCTGCAGTATTTACGCTACGTGTGAATTTACCCTAAAGGGTTAATGAGGATTACAGATATTAACACCTTAACGACCGCCCACCATCTTTTGACGGCAGGCGGTGCAGGTGCTTAGTCTGAAGAGATGTCTTTTGGCATTGCTGTAGAAGAGGCTGATGAGCACTATCTTGAGCGCTTATCCTCTAAGCAGTAACTTACAGCTCCTGATCTTAGAGCAGCCTGCTGAATACAGCTGGGATCGGAAGGCATGATCAAAAGCTACTCCCCTCTTTGATCGCGTCACTGGAAACCCGGTGACGCGATCAAAGATCAGGGAATCCCTCTGCAGTCACACCTGGGGACCTAGAAAGGATGCGATGGCTGTCTGTTCAGTTTGCCTGCTGTTAGGGCACACTATGCCCTAACAGCATCCTGTGTCATAGGGATACAGTATAATGTACTAGCATACAAGAGTATGCTAATACATTATGAGTAAAAAATAAAGTTGTACATAAAAATATCCCTTAATAGAATTTTTTTTACAAAGTAACTAAACAAAAAAATTCCCCAAACGTTGCGCAAAAAAAATATACAATTTCTCCCGCATAAAAGAACCATACAACCATATCAATGAAAAAATAAAGTTATGACTGCTGAAAGGCAGAGAGGCAAAAACTGAAAAATTTAGCTGGTCATTAAGGCCTTTTCAGGCCCAGTCATTAAGGGGTCAATAGAGCAGATAATCGATAATACTAATCTTATTTATATAGCCCCACTTATTCCGCAGCACTTTACAGTTCAGAGAGAACATGTACAGAAAATATAAGACATTACATAGCGACAAAACTAATTAACAATTCACTCAAGCGGAGTGAGGACCCTGCTCGCAAGAGTTTACAATCTATAGGTACATAAAAGATGAAACTTATAATTTGTCTGTATGATATGGATTTGCTCTTTCACTAAAGGTAAAGTTTAAAAAATGGTGATATGTTATGGGACAGCTTGAAGACAGACCATAAAGGATCAATAGAAATAATCCAGGTGGTACTCAAAAGTTAAGATAATGGAAATAAAGGAGTGATCATGGGGGAAGACATTTTTATGTAATTCTATTGAACACTATAGTCAGCCTCTCCCCAGCCTTTCAGGGAAAAATGGATAGAATATAACTGTATAGCAGGGGGAGATAACAGTTAGGTTTAGTTTTGCTTTAAAATGTATTCATTTTGAGATGCATTACCTTCATTAATGTGTTTATTGGAGAAGGATTGAGATCTGAATTGGTTACCAGGAATTGCTGGTGGGGGTGCCTACCACAGTCTTGGCTTCAGATAGATCAGAAAATATTTGCAGTACAGTATGTTGAAAAATACTTGGCCTCACTGGATCTTGTTGATCTTGGACTCTCACAGATTTTTGGAGACCTCAATGAATTATCTTCTATATCTGCACAACGCAGTAATGGAACCTATGAAGAGCAGCAATTTAAATTGTAGTGGGCTCATAGGTTAAAAAGACCAGGTTATAGTCTACTTGGGACTTGTGTATCAAGCTTGAACTGTGACATTATTTGTTTTTTCAATTAAATAAGGAGAGCAATGGAGCAGGGTAAAACCGTAGCGGAGTGCGGCTTGACTGGGGGAGAATTAAGCAGGATCATTAATCAGCATTGGGTATGCAATATTATTTTAGGTCACTAGGTGGGGTATGTGCGTTGACTTGGTGGGGGTTATAAAAGGAGGAGTTAGAGGTAGGGCGCCTCAGTTGGCACCAGTTGAGAGATTTTTCCGCCCACCCGCCCAGTAGTTTTAAGGGGTTTTTGGTTTTGTCATAGCAGTTTGACTTAGGAGCGGGGAGAAGGGGTCCTTGGAGGCAGAAATTTTATGGTCAGGTGCATGAAAATGGGCCGTGCATCTGAATTTATGGTGAAATACAACAAATGGAGTTCCTGGGGGGAAGGAGTCCCCAGGAATAGTTGGATAAGTTGTATTCGGTGCCCTTAGGCCAGGTTTGGACGGCCATGGGTAAGGAGTTTTTTACCTCACTTGGAAAGTGGGGGTCAAAATGGAGACTGCCTCTAAGGATCGTTTTTCCCCATAAAGTTGAGAAGATAAAATAGGGTAAAATGTTCTAGGATGTTTTGAATATTTGCATAACAATGTATACCTGTCTTATATACTGTATTATTATTATTATTATTATTATTATTATTATTATTATTATTATTATGTACATTTATTGAAGTTATTTATGATAATATTTGTTTTAATAAATATGGCTGCTATGGCCTTTCACCATAACGGTAGTCGTGTTTTATTTTAATGGGAAAGGTGGGGTCATGGTTGAGCCGGATGTCAATCTTCTGTCCTTAAAGTCAAGTAAAAAGACATTGCTTCTTCACTTACCAGAACGATTAGGCACAATGTCACATATATTCATGCTAGTGGAAGTGGTGGATAATATATATATATATATATATTCTAATCTTAACACTTAACGTGTGTCTGTGTGTGTGTCCGTGTGTGTGTGTGTGTGTGTGTGTGTGTGTATATAAACACTGGCTGGCATCTTACATCTAAAAGGGATAATTTTTTAACCATTTTTTTATTTTAAAAAGCATAAAATATGACAGTGCAGTGTATTTTTAAACAGACTGTTTGTTACCACCGTCTTCTGCCCATTTACCTATCGCCATATATGTTGCTGTCACTTTGACATTACATGACTTGGCGCTGAAGAGCTTGAAAGGGGTTGGATACAGTCCTAGAAGATCTCAGTGTCCTACACTGCTTTTCTGGCAATCAGGGCACTTTCGATTTGCAACAAGTTTGTTAGGATCAAATCTGACGACAGTTTGACCCAATTAGACCTGGCATTTTTTTCTGGAAATTCACTCATCTCTAGTGTGTAGGTTAGGAGATATTTGGGAAGCTGAAATCCAGTTAAATGTGTCGAAAGGTGTAACAGATTATAGCCAGCCCTCAAGAGCCACACTGCCCCTTCAGCTATAATGGTTAGCGTTAGATAAATATGAATACCATATTCTTTCAATAACGAAAATGAGAATCAAAGCATAGAAAACAGCTAGAGAACATTTTCCATGTCTCTATAATTTTTGTTGTTTATCAGCAGTTTCACGGGATTATACACGACATAGTCTGCATTATTTGTTGTTGAAAATTGAGTGCAACGTTTTTGCCTTGATGGTAGAGCACATACAAAATGCATTTCAGTAAATTTTATCCTAGTAAATTATTCATTGCCACACTGTAGGGAATTCGTACCTTATAAGGTCAGTCTTTTCCCTTCTCCAAGACTCATTCTTTCATGGGTTACTTAAGTCATGAATATTCAGACGCACACCATCTACCACCTCAGTCCTGGTGCATTAATGTGCGTTCTAATAGTATTTCAAAGTCAAACAAATAATATTTGTCATGTACATGGATATCAAACATCTTCTCTATTGTATTTAAATGAAATGTCCAAATGATTGAAAACGTTTGCAGTGAAGAGCATGGGAGAAGAATGCAGAGTAGCTCGTCCTTTGCAGTCTCCTGCCTTGATGTTCAATTGCTTTACAGTAGTTACTAGGACTGCATTTGTACTGGGTGTATAATCTCAAAATCAATTCAGGTGCCTTGTCGCACTTAGCCGTGCTGGCATGGACATCACTCAGAACGGGCCTGGCAAGGACAAATAATCATCTGCTGGTGATAAGAAATTTAATTTGCAAGAAAGAAATTGAGATTTGATGCCAGGCTTTTGTTAAATGAAAACACCATGTGATTCTTTATATTTTGCTACAAATTCATCTGTGGGTAACTGTTTGAAACATTAATACATTGAGTCACATCCAGACTGGAGTATACAGTTCCTAGAGCTTCTATCTGCCTGATTTATTCTTAAGAAACGGATCACGTTCTATCAAATGAACATCATATTCTATATGGTATTCAAGCTATTTTCCTCCCTCTACCTTTGGCTAGCCCTTCAGCATTAGAATTGTTGAACACATAGTGTAGACAGTAGGAATGGCAATTTTAAATAAAAGCCGAGCACTTTAATATTAATACATATTTTCATTCAATTTTAATGGGGCACAGCTCAACAAACACATTTTTCCATTACAGAATAATCCTTGTGCTTTTATTGCTAACATTGTGTAGAAATTGGTTAATAATTATAGTTAAGCTGTATTCCTTGTTTTAATCCCTTTAAATGCATTTGTGCCTAAATTACATTTTTGATGTTCCAAAATAATGACACACATCTTGTATATAACGAAATGTCCCGGTAGTTTTATTAATTGATTAAATTAATTTCCTTTTATTTTTAAGATATTGAAAAAAAATGAAACAATTTAATATTCATTTTCATACTTTAATGAAAGACATTTGAATCATTAATGTTCATTGGGGAACGTAGAAAAACATGAAAAGATAAATTTATCTATCTTAAGGTATTTTAACAGTTGCTCAACTGATCACTGTGACTTTAGAGCTTTAGAGACCCCTAGCGATAAGATGTTATCACCAGGGGAAGCTGTGGGTGGCCATATATTCTGCTGCACCCTCTGCTACACCCTCTGTAACAGTGTAAATGTAGTATTACATGCTGGCAATTCGAATGAATGGTCAATCGTGTAATACATGAATGGGCTACGTTTGCCAGAACAAGAACCACTCTCTCTTAGCGGCTCACCACTCTAACTCAATAAGGGGGTCCCAAGCGGATGACACTGCCTTATGGCATTAATGTATGAATGTCACAGATAGAGACAATACCAATAAGGCTGCCAATTTACGGTAAACAGAGTTTACTGAAAATTTCACTTATTTATAAGTATCCAATGCTTTCTATGGGCCAAATGTACCTTTGGAGTACATTAGATATTTAAACAACCAGCCAATGTTTTTTAACTGTATTTAAAGGCATAGTCTACAATGCCTATCAATGAGCTTAAACTTGATCAGCAATTAGTAGCGAGCCACGTAGCTAATACAATTGTCCCTGAAATGTAGCTATTTAAAATTTTTCATTTAATAGATACTCAATAAAGAAACCAACAAAAAATTAACTAATCACAAAAATAGGTCCGTAATACCAATTGATATAGGAGCATCTAAATAAAGAGTTGGGCTCTAGGAGCCGCTTGCGATACCAGGAATAGAGAAACTACTATTCTCTTTTACCTTGCCCTGTATACCCAAATCTGGAATAAAGAGCACCTGCATGAAAAGAGCAACCCTGTTCTCGAACCTTTCCTTAATGCTCCCTTACAATTTCTTAGAATAATATCCCAACACTTTTCTGAGGATGGTGTGGGTTCATCAGTGGACAAAAATAGGGATCATAAAGAACAATCCATAAATCACTAAGTACAATATAGATGATAGTAGGATAAGCAAATACCACAGCACAAGCCACCAAAGGGAAAAAGAAGAAAGAGACCACAATAGCCTGACACACAGTGGAACCACTCACTGGGTGTATGGGTGTCTGGGCATACATTTGCATATGTTAGTACAGTATATGTATCACTCCATCTGAAGACCCCCCCAAAAAAGGGGGGAAAAACTTCACTCCCCCTTTAAAACATGCCAACCATATGCTATATACCTTTCCTTTGGTGGATGCATTTGACCAATTTAATATACTGTACTCTTGCAGACCTGTTTTTTTCAGTATATGT
Organism: Rhinoderma darwinii; assembly: GCF_050947455.1. Taxonomy (NCBI): domain Eukaryota; kingdom Metazoa; phylum Chordata; class Amphibia; order Anura; family Rhinodermatidae; genus Rhinoderma; species Rhinoderma darwinii. The sequence goes on along the minus strand of NC_134689.1, from coordinate 284,569,336 downwards.
ATTTTTATTATTTTCCTATAAACTTATACCTCAACTGTATGCCCTAGATATGATTTGAGCCTAAATAAGCATGAATATGTTATCATTTATGGAGTTGGCATCATCTCCACATTCTTTATATAACTTGTACACAGGTCTACGATGTACATAGACTACCACATGTGTTTCTGGTCTAAGACAAAACCGGACTGATATCCTTTTGTCTGCCTTTGTAAAAAATGTATTATTTTTATGTGATGAACAATATTATTTCTAGGTTTTATGGGACATATTAATGTCAAAGTTGTATGAATCTGTCAAGGAGTTGTCTGTTCTAGACCATTTTATATTTGCCTTCTTAGGGAATGTTAGAGTGTCTGTCACCATTTTTTGGGGTATAATCAGTATTGGTTTATGATGTACTATCTTGTGTGTATTCAATTTAAATTACATATTTAACTTTTTAGTGTTTTGTGCCATCTTTTCCGTTTGAAGTGAATGCATCTAAAGGGCTGACTTGTGTCTGAATGGGTCTTGAGGCTAAGATTGAGTACGGAGTATCTAAGATCACATTACAGACCAACCCGTTGCTAAATTCTATATTGTATAAGAGTTGGACATGGGCGGAACCACTCTGAATATTCATCAGTCGTCATTTTATTAAGAAACATAGATTAAATTCAGTAAAGCAGGGCTCTTAATTGTGGAGAACCAACAACATCCATTGAAATTCTTCTCATGAATATGGCTGGCAGTAAGAGCTACCAGCAGATGAGCCCCTGTTTTCAATGGTGAAAGGGGCACCTGCCCTACTGAAAAGAATTGTTCAAATCGTATAATGAAATCCCCTGTTCACTTCAAATTGACTGAGAAACCACCAACAAATGCATGTCCATGTGTGGCCATACAAAGCCTAAACCAGATTGGACTGGATTATGGGAAAAACTGTCAAAAACTGTCCCATATAAACAGGTGATTACATATTTGAGAACAATTAAATTAGTCCTCCTATTTCCTCATTGAAATGGAAAGGATGCTCATCCTTATGTCTCATCTTGAGCAGCAGCACAATCTCTGGGATTGAGACCGCTTAATCCAAAGAAACTTGCTTTTTAAGAATTGGGTTTAATTTGTTTACACACGATTCAAACCTTGCCATTAAAATAATGAAACGTTCTATAGTATATCTAGCATCATTCCATTCAATGTGGATTTTTCCATTTAGGCAGGACGTTTTAATATTGAGTTACTTGACAACTTGACAAAAATCTAATAATTATAAGGATAATAATCTGACAGCTATCTCAAAGATCTTTACATTACTTCCTGAAAATGTTGTATAACCATTAGCATATGGTAATCTTTCATACGCAATTATTTTAGTTTTCTTGTCAATCAACAGATTACATTTGTGACAGTTTAAGCATCTATTCCATTTATTTTTTTGTTAAGAAAGAAATCTTTGATTTTGACATCAATTGATATTTAATACGCTTGCATGTACTAAGATTTTTTGAAAGATGCATTATTAACAACTCTATATGATCATTTTGTTGATTGGATTTTGCGTTCATTTTAATTTTAAAAGTGTCACAAGGGATAAAGGAAGCAGTCACACAAGATAAACAAGTCTGTCAATGTTTTAGTTTTCAAGCTGGTGCATTGGGATTATCTGGAACCTTATCATTCAAGCAGCAAATTACCAAGAACTACATTAAAAATGTGTATAGTCATTTTCATTTTTAAAAGATTCAAGACCATACATAATTAAAAAGGTAGGACATCTGTTATTTATGAGCTGGGATGACAGTTTTAATTTAGACCCTTATTTAGCAATGGCTTATGTATATAGAATTTGGGATAGCAGCACAAATTGTTTGATATGCCAGCTTGGAGAACTTCAAGCATCACAACGTACGAACCAAATCAATTTGCATTGTTGCTGCACCACTTCTAGCTTAGCAGGTGGGTGTCTTCTAGAAATGCTTTGTTCTTTACCTGTTTCAACAACAGGTAAACCTTTTTAACGTGAAGTATAAATATGAGATGTATGTTTGACTCACTGATTCAACTGACACTTCACCTTAAGGCATTCATACGGAACCATAAGATGATAATGGAGTTCAGACGTAGTTTGAAGGATCAGAGAAGGACTGTTAAAATACTGGTTATTACGAAAAAGACTTACATCAGTAGGAAAAAATGTCCTACTGATCAATGGAAGTGAGTTATATACCAGTGTATAAAAATAAAAGTATATAATGGTGCTGAATTCACAAATGATAATTTCCAAAACTTTGTTTCAGTCAGCATATTTATGAAAAAAATTAGCACGATCAGAATGTTGTAATGAAAAGATGTTTAATCTATGGATTCGTGAAACTTGATAATGAATTGCCCTTTAGGTCGGGGCTACAGACAGAATGTATTGTAGCATTAGAGGTCCACTTTCAACTGTCACCCGAGAGATTCAGTAACAACTTCAATAACAGCTCAGTCACAAGATTTGTGTTTGACCTACAGTACTCACCCATCATTGCTCCAGTAGGAGGTCAAGTGTGACAACAATGCCTTGGAAAAAGAAGAACATTGAAACCGCAGGTGGTTGATCCTTCTTTGCTGCATTCTGTGATAAGCTACTGGAAAACCCTGACTGACTTTTTTACTCTTCTTGACCAGTCTCTTGTATGGATTCCCAGCCACGTAGCTTAATTTTCTGCTGAATACCTTGTCCCGATCCTCCTACTTTTGCTTGCCCTATTGTCTCTACAATCTTTCAGCCAACTTCTCACCGGAAGTGCAACTCAAGTGTATCTTCCCAGAAGTTTCTAATCTTCTGCAGCTAGCAAACTTCTGACCATGAGTGACTCCAGATTAATTGCCACTAACTGACTGAGAAGATTTTTCTAATGGTCATCATGTTCCTGTTGACCCCAGATGTATATGTGACTTCAGGGTTTTTATCCACCACTGAACTACAAGATTGGCAGATTCTTTGCCTCATTGAGAGTAGTCTCTAGGTGAGTATACTGCTAACAACCTCTAGATCACCAAATATCCAGGTAATGTTGAAGTCACACAGTCCTAATACAGCTCTGTATGGTAGAAAAATATTCTGAGCCAAAAAAAATGGAATCTGATCCCACTTTATATTGGGAAAGGTTTTCCTGCATTACCAGATTCAATTTGTGCAAATAAATATATGGTTCAGATGTGGAGCCATAATAAGCGTGTAGCCCAAACTGTTGGACCATGGAATTAAGATTGACCTTTTAAGTCAAGAGTGCTGTTCTGTTCTTTTTACTTCAGGCCTCATTCACACGGGGGGCCTTATTTGTTACTTGTTACTTTTTTGCAGTGGAAAATTGGGTTCACGCAAGTTACATGCAAGCAGGTGAGATATATCAAATAAAACACTTTTATACTTTGCAGGTTTAAAGGCTTTGCTGGGGTTATTTCAAACTGTTGTCGTAGTGTGATGCAATTGACATTTGTAGCATATGCTATGCCAACTCCTGAGTGACTTCTGACAGTTTTGCTCCATTGTCAGTCTGCCCAGGCTTCAGCTGCGTCCTCATAGATTACAGCAGGGAATATCCAAAACGGCTCAGCTCAGGTAAATTACATTTAGGGTGTACATTGAGCTACATTAGGACTGAGCACATGTTTAAAGAGGCTCTTTCACCAGATTTTGCAGCCCCTATCTGCTATTGCAGCAGATAGGCGCTGCAATGTAGATTACAGTAACGTTATTATTTTTAAAAAACGAGCATTTTTGGCCAAGTTATGACCATTTTTGTAGTTATGCAAATGAGGCTTGCAAAAGTCCAAGTGGGTGTGTTTAAAAGTAAAAGTCCAAGTGGGCGTGTATTATGTGCGTACATCGGGGCGTTTTTAATACTTTTACTAGCTGGCCGTTCTGATGAGAAGTATCATCCACTTCTCTTCAGAACGCCCAGCTTCTGGCAGTGCAGACACAGCGTGTTCTCGAGAGATCACGCTGTGTCGTCACTCACAGGTCCTGCATCGTGTCAGACGAGCGGGGACACATCGGCACCAGAGGCTACAGATGATTCTGCAGCAGCATCGGCGTTTGCAGGTAAGTAGCTACATCGACTTACCTGCTAACGCCGATGCTGCTGCAGAATCAACTGAAGCCTCTGGTGCCGATGTGTCCGACACGATGCAGGACCTGTGAGTGACGTCACAGCGTGATCTGCCAGAAGCTGGGCGTTCTGAAGAGAAGTGGATGATACTTCTCATCAGAACGGCCAGCTAGTAAAAGTATTAAAAACGCCCCGATGTACGCACATAATACACGCCCACTTGGACTTTTACTTTTAAACACACCCACTTGGACTTTTGCAAGCCTCATTTGCATAACTACAAAAATGGTCATAACTTGGCCAAAAATGCTTGTTTTTTTAAAAAAAAAACGTTACTGTAATCTACATTGCAGCGCCTATCTGCTGCAATAGCAGATAGGGGCTGCAAAATCTGGTGACAGAGCCTCTTTAAGCTCGTATTACAATACCTTTGTTTTGTTGTATCGGGTCATGATACATCACCTTTAGACTTCTATAGGGCTCTAGTATACCTTCTTATGCCCCTGTTTTATATGAAGGCAAACAGAGGTTATACAACAGGGCTATAACCTCGTATAATGGGGACTGCTCTGGGCATGAAGGCAAAGGCTGAATTTTCAGTTAGAGTTACACTTTAAATGTGAGGTATCATAGCTTCAGCAAACATCAAATATACTTGTAAAATCATTCTCCATAGATAATTTTTTAGACTTGTCAAAGCCACATTCCCTAGGTCTCCAATATCTCTACTATATCTTGTCTTATTTTCTTTACTTCACGCAGAGATGTCTACATATAATAGAATATAAAAATTAAACAAGTATGTCTTTTCTGAATCTTAAAAACATACTATATCCGAGCTCATGACTGGCACCTCACTCAATTTGATTCTAGACAGAAAAAAACTGCTAATGATCGAATTGCCTATGGGAAAGTTTAGCAGGAAATTTATAAGGTTCTTCTGTTGCTTGAGTTCATAGTGAAGCATGCACAGCTGTTTGCGACTGACACTTAGAAAAGCAGATGAGAGCAAACTAAATGCAAATACAACAATTAAAGGAAGATCTTATTTCTTGGCAAATCAGTCAGCACTGCGTGAAACCTGCGCTATCCCAATGTTCTGTGATGAATGTGACACTCGCTTCCTTTCATAAGACAATGCTTCAACAAACAGTACTAAGCTTCAGCGATTATGTATTTAAAAAACGCTCGCACCTCTCTTGCTGCTATCTGAGTACTAATCGGCTGCACCTGTACAAAGAGGAAGATTTTCGGCATCCGCAGGAAAAACACGCTACTTATTTAGAATTTATTCGACACATTGCAAATTGCAAAGTTTCAGCTACAGCAATGTATAGTAGTAGGTATGGATAGTTCACCAGCAGACCATTTTGATACAAAAATGTTACTACAAAATCAAACAAGGGGTGGCCTAAGTAACCATTGGGCCCCACAGAAAAAAATGGAATGGGGTCCCACTCCACTATGACCGCATTCAACAGCAAAGAAAAAACAGAGCATGAAAACTCCCCAGATGCAAGCCTGCACAGATGCATATGCCTGCCATTATCTCCTATTAAAAACACAGACCATGCATTATATGTTTATATATATATATATATATATATATATATATATATATATATATATATATATATATATATATATATGTATATATATACAGTTGTATTGAACAGCATAGTGGACTACAGTTTTTAATAAAATTGAAAAAATCCCAAAGTATCCTGGCCACACATGCTGTACGCCAAAAGGACATACTTTTTGAATAAGTTTGGCTTTTAAATATTCTCCTGGCATATACGCCAAACGTGCATCACAGACTTAGGAATTGGCCTAAGGCTCCATGCACACAACTGTGCCCATAATTACGGGCACAGATGGCCGGGGACAGCCGCCCATTTTTGCAGGCCGTGCTCTCATCCCGTTTTTCACGTCCGAGGTGCATCCGTGCGCTGCGGGTCGCGATATCACGCATCCCCCATAGACAAGAGTGGAAAAAATAGGACATGTCCTATTTTCTCGTGGACCCTACACACAGTCCGTTGAAACAACGGCCGTGTGAACGGCCACATTGAATTATATTGGTCCGTGTGACGGCCGTTGTTTCAACGGCCGTCACACGGACGTTTAACACGTTCGTGTGAATAAGGCCTTACTCTGTACTTCTATTAGCTATTGTGATAAGTAACTGCACCTTACCTATGAATGGAGATAGCTGCTGGGCTCCATAGCTACTACTACGCTTTCTACCCTGTTAAGGGTGTTTTTACACGTGCCGTTTTTGTAGCAGTCTTTTGCCATTACAATTTGTCATTTAGAACAGCAAGTATCGTATTCACAAGTTGCAGACATACAGCCATTTTTGCAAAAATTTTTGGTGTTTTGCTGCTTTAGGGCCAGTTCACACAGAGCTTTTTGGAGTTGATTTTGACACAGCAACCATGTTGGAGTCAACGGCAAAAAAACTTCCAAAACCACCTCCCATTGATTTCAATGGGAGGCAGAGGCATTTTTTTCTGCGGCTTCTTGCCGCGGTTGTGCATCTGACCTCCTATTGAAATCAATGGAAGGCAGAAAAAGTGTTATTCACTGCGTTTTTTGCCCGGGCCCCCAATGCCGAGGGCGAAAACTACAGCGAAAAACGCGGCAAAAAGTGCAGGCAGGTCAAAATCGTACGCAAAATTACTGAAGGAATTTTGAGTCAGATTTTCTTCTACCTGCAAATTCCTCCGTGTGAACGGGGCCTTATTGTGAAAATCTCAGAAAAAGCGTTCTGTGACTGCCTTAACCCCTTAACGCCGAAGGACGGATATATCCGTCCTCTGCAGCTGCTAGTTTGCGCAGGAGGACGGATATATCCGTCCTGTGATGGCGCGGGTACTGTCACTGTACCCACGCGATCAGCGGCAGGAGCACGGCTGTTATACACAGCCTGGCTCCTGCTGCAACTGCCGGAATCGAAGCGCGCTCCGATTCCGGCAGTTTAACCCATTAAATGCCGCTGTCAATAGTGACCGCGACATCTAATGTGTTTGACAGAGGGAGGGAGCTCCCTCTGTCACCCGATCGGCGCCCCCACAAAGAAATCGCGGGTCGCCGTCAGGTTTCCATGACAGCCGGGGGCCTAACAAAGACCCCCAGGTCTGCCTTCAGCATCTGCCTGTTAGGCGATGCCGGAGGCATGACCTAATAGGTTGCCTATCAGTTTTACACTGACAGGCAATAATGCTTTGGTATACTAAGTATACCAAAGCATTATATATGCGATCAGCAGATTGCATAGTGAAGTGTCCTGGTGGGACTAAAAAAAAAATGTAAATCAGTTAAATAAAGTTTGTGAAAAAAAAAATAAATAAATTACAGTCAAAATCAAATAAAACTACTTTTTTTTCCCCAAAAAGTGGTTTTATTTAGTAAAAGTGTCAAAACAAATAACACATACACATATATGGTATCTCCGCGATCGTAACAACTTGACCAATAAAATGAACACATTAATTAAACCGCCGGATGAACGGCGTCCCAAAAAAAGGAAAAAAACAACGGCAAAATTCTCTCTTTTCTCCCATTCCCCCCATAAAAAATAAAATAAAAGTTAATCTATAAGTCATATGTACCCCAAAATAGTACTAATGAAAACTACACATTGGCCCGCAAAACTCAAGCCCACATACGGCCACATAGACGGAAAAAAAAAAAAATTACGGCTTTTGGAATGCGGCGATGCAAAAACATGTAATTTTTTTCTAAAAGGGTTTTTAATTGTGCAAACGTAGGAAAACATATAAAACCTTTACATATTTGGTATCCCCGTAATCGTGCCGACCCATAGAATAAAGTTAACATGTTATTTACGCTACATAGTAAACGGCGTAAATTTATAACGTGAAAATTAATGCTGGAATAGCTGCTTATTTTCAATTCTCTCCTAAAATAAAGTTAATAAAAGTTAATCAATATTTTATAAGCATCTAAAAATGGTACAATTACAAAATACAACTCGTCCTGCAAAAAACAAGCCCTTATACGGCTATGTCGACGGAATAAAAGAAAAGTTACGACTCTTGGAATGCGACCATCAAAAAACAAAAAATAATCCTTGGTCATTAACGTGCAAAATGGCCCGGTCATTAAGGAGTCAAGCTGCATTTACACATGACAAATATGTTACACCACTAATTAACAATAGCCTACTACAGAAGTTGTTGTTACCACAATAGGGCGTACTATGAAGTAATGTCCCAGCACTGTAGATAACATTGGAGAATAACTATTTTAAATTACAATGTATGAACAAATCTATTTTCACTATAAACAATATTCTTCTAGTTAATCATTAGTTGTTTAATCCGTTAGTGACCGCCCCATAGTGTTTTTACGTCACTCACTAACGGGCTTTATTCCGATGCAATAGACTTTCTACGTCACTGTATCGGAATAAAGTAGCGCCGCCGGGGGGAGGGTTAGCTCCCTGCTCTCAGCTACCGGAGGTAGCTGAGGGCTTGGAGCAGTGACTGGGGACCGCTGTTTGCGGTTCCCATACCAGCGATCACCGGTATTCAACGAATACCGGCGACAGCCGTTACAATGTATGTGCCAATGTAAATGAGTCTTTTATCTCCTCTCACCATGTATGTTAGGTGAGAGGAGATTAAAAAAACTACTTGTTTGGCCCCCGCTGTCACCGATCGTGCCCCCCACGTCTTCGTCCCCGTTCCCCCCACCCCTAACTGCTGGGAAAAAAAAGAAAAATGCTGCACGCCTGCGCTGTCAGTCTAAGGCAGCTATTCTGCCTGTAAATAGAAACTGATCAGGGACCGTTATAATTGGTCCCTGATCATATGGTCACTGTGATATACCTATCACAGTGACCATAGTTCCATATTTTCTAAATACAGCACAGGATTTGTGCTCTTTCCCTCCCTCCTCTCACTGTAGTTGATCTGTGGGAGGAGAGAGAGAGATACTATACAAATCTTGTGCTGTTTTACTGTGAAACACACACCAGATATTCACGTTCCTATATTATCCGTAATCGCATCCCAGATTACCCGTAATCACCCCAGATTACCCGTAATCACCCCAGATTCCCGCTGATTTAGTTTTAGTTGCTGTTATTAACTGCAGTTTACCATATTTTTTTGTATGTGTTGTATATATATATATATATATATATATATATAGACAAAGAAAAAAAAAAATACAAAAAAAAATGTAATTTCTTAGTTTAGTGTAGCAAAAAAATGAAACACAGAAGCTGCAGAATTTTCTCTGCAGAGCAGGCGTACGCCATGCTGTGCTTTAGCAGTTCCGGCAGTGGTACGGATACTGTGTCAGAAGCAGAACTTGGCTCAGAAAGCGACACAAGTTCTGCTTCTGCCACTGGACCCCCCAGTCCTATGGTGGTGGACGCAGCTGTCACTGGTGAGGGGTCAGGAGCAGGGCCTAGTAATGCAGTCCCTCCCGCAATGTGGGATCCTGCAGTTTCTTTTTCCCCCCAAATTCCGCCATTTACAGCGACTCCAGGCATCAACACTGATGTCGCAAATTTTACCCCCTATAATTTTTTTTATTTGTTTATAGGCAATCAGGTCCTGGAACAAATTGTCCAGCAGACAAATTTATACGCCAGGCAATTTGTCACCCAAAATCCCAGGTCTTACTATGCCAGAGGATGGATCCCTACAACCGTCTGTGAGATTAAACATTTTTTGGGAATTACCCTAAACATGGGGATAGTAAAAAAAACTTCTATCCGCTCCTACTGGGCTACCAGCGCTATCCACAGCACCCCTGTATTTGCTGCTGTCACGGCCCAAACGCGCTAGGAGACTCTAATGCGTTTCATGCACTTCTCAGACAACTCCCAAATCCCCCTAAGAAGTGACGCAGGCCATGATCGCCTCAACAAGTTAAGACCCCTCATCTCCTTCCTTTCCTTTCTTTCATTTGTAAATTTGTATACCCCAGGCCAAAAAATAGCGGTAGACGAGTTCCTTATGTCCTTCAAGGGCCGTCTGTTGTTTCGCAAATACATCCCCTCTAAAAGAGCCCGATACGGTGTGAAACTTTATAAGGTGTGCGAGAGCACAACGGGCTACACCTGTGCCTTTTTTATATATGAGGGCAGGGACCGCAACCTTAATCCCCCAGGATCCCCAGAAGATGTTGGCATTAGTGGGGAAATTGTCTGGGAACTCATGGTGCCATTCCTACAGAAAGGGTACCATGTGTACACTGACAATTATTACACCAGTGTTCCCCTGTATAAGTCCCTCCATGCTGCTAATAAAGGGGTCTGTGGGACGGTAGGCAAAAATAGAGTCGGCTTCCCTAAACAACTGGTGTCCAGGCGAATAGAAAGGGGTTCGACACTCTCATTTGCAAGCAACCAGATGCTCGCTGTCAAATGCAGTGATAAAAAGGAGGTTTACATGCTCTCCACCGTGCATGAGGACGCCACAGTGGCAGTGAGAGAGAGGGACACTACCTCTGATAAGAGGAAACCAGTCTGCGTGGTGGACTATAATAAGTTCATGGGGGAAGTCGATCTATCTGACCAGGTCCTACAACCGTACCTGGTCAAGCGCAAAACTAGGGCCTGGTATAAAAAGGTAGCGATCTACCTCATCCAGATGGCTACTTATAACAGCTATGTGCTCTACAAGACCCAGGGAACGCCCAGTTTCCTCCAATATCAGGAGAACATTATAGAGCGCCTCCTGTTTGACTCCTCCACACCTTGGGAATCCTTTGAGTCCTTTGAGTCAGAGGAAGTCAAAAGGCTCACTGAGCGCCACTTCCTTCACCCCGTCCCTGCCACTGAGAATAAGGAATACCCCCAAAGGAGATGCCGGGTGTGTAGTAAACATTGAAGGAGGAGGGATACCCGGTCTTACTGCCCCATGTGCCCTTCAAATCCAGTTCTGTGCAACCTGTTTTGAGACCTATCACACCGTTTCTAATTATTAATTATTGATTTTATATATAATTTAGGGAACACCAAAAAGGGTGGGGTGGGGTATTCATTTTAGAGCGTCCATTTCATTTATTCATATTTTTGGGGCTTTCCAAGGGAGGGAGGGATTCTCACGGGGAGGTAGTAAAGTGTATTTATTTCAGACTGTAAAACTAATTTTCCCCTTTTTTATACATTTCTTGGACAATTAAATCCTGGGCATGATCACTCACAAATGAATACTGTTTATTGTGCAGGAGCCCACATCTGTCTATTCAGAACATGGACCCACACAAGGGTTCTTGAAATAAAAAATAAATGTGGGCATTGCATTTATTAGTAGATAAATCCAACACGCCTAGGCCGCCCCTGAATTAGGGGAAGTCGTGCATTTTAGCAATGGTTACAAGAATAAATTGGGGATGTATTTCCTTTTTCTTATGACTATGTCCTGCCACATACATTCCTAATTCTGTACCGTGATATGGGCATATTTTTTTTTTTGGAGGATCTCTAATAATCAAGCTGTTCCTTATCAATACACCATGGGCTTTGTTACAGTTCTGGAAATACTGACATCATTTTGGGGAATAGTGATCCTTTACTGTTCCTATAGATGGTTTTGGACACTGCCCCTTATATATTCTGTAGGTGATTGGTTGTTTTGTGCACAAAGAGGTTCCTACCTTGCCGGGCAGGGGCCTGTTATGGTGTACCGCGTCACTTGGCACGTTCGTCCCTCATATAAGGATTGATGGAGCTAAAGAGACGTTGTACAACCAGTCACTGAAAAAAAAAAGCTTGTCATGACAGCCCTGCAGGTGTTCTTCTATCTAGTGAACAGACTCGAGTTTGCAACATAGTTGGATACATTTTCCTCCATTTGTTTGAAGATATTGCCCGTCACTCCAGTACAGTTTATTTTTTCCTCTCTGACTGATTTTATATTAGGACAGAATTCTGTCCACAATGACATCATAATGGCACAGATGCAGGACAACTGCTTCTTCAGCAAGGCATAGTCATAAGTACAGGCAAATACATATTTAGCGACATGCATCCGTTATGAATACACTGCTTCACTTCTCTTCTGTATGCCGCACAAATTTATTAATGTGGCATATTTCTAACAAAATAACCTTCTACCACGTCTCCTCTAGTTTATCTGGAATTGTAATAAGAATTTTAAGAAAACATTATATACCCATAGTGTCTGAAATAATACCCATTATTTCCTCCTTTAAAAATGTTTTGGTCCGCATGCTCACTACACCACTAGATGAATACCTTTAGGGGTTTAGTTTTTAAAATGGGGTCATTTCTGCGTGTTTTTTTTTTGTTCAGGCTGCTCAATGCCTCTAAATGCATGATATGGGGCCTAGAATTTATTCAATTGTGCCATGAAAGCCAAAGTGTGCTCCCTCTCCTTTTGGCCCATCCACACGTCTAATAAGCAGATTCGGGCAACAATGGGGGTATTTCTCAAAACAGGAGAAACAGGGTGGTAGATTTTGTGGTGTGTTTCTTCATTTTCATGTTCGCTTTACAAAGAAATCGGTCTTCAAACTGATACTTTTATGAAAAATGTGAAAAAAACATTTTTTTCACCTGCTCTGCATTAAAATTAACAAAAAACTGTGGGGTCAAAATACTTACAGCGCGAAACAGGCTGTAACCTACAACTAGCTATCTTCCCTGTAATGCTTTTACCCTCGCCAAGGTGAATCAATAAAGTTAAGAAGATTTGCAAACGGGTGAGTGCCGCATTTTCATTTCTTTCATCTATATCAAAAAACTTACTATACCCCTAGATAAATACCTTAAAGAGGCTCTGTCACCAGATTTTGCAACCCCTATCTGCTATTGCAGCAGATCGGCGCTGCAATGTAGATTACAGTAACGTTTTTATTTTTAAAAAACGAGCATTTTTGGCCAAGTTATGACCATTTTTGTAATTATGCAAATGAGGCTTGCAAAAGTCCAAGTGGGTGTGTTTAAAAGTAAAAGTCCAAGTGGGCGTGTATTAGGTGCGTTCATCGGGGCGTTTTTAATACTTTTACTAGCTGGGCGCTGTGATGAGAAGTAACATCCTCTTCTCTTCAGAACGCCCAGCTTCTGACAGTGCAGATCTGTGACGTCACTCACAGGTCCTGCATCGTGACGGCCACATCGGCAGCAGAGGCTACAGTTGATTCTGCAGCAGCATCAGCGTTTGCAGGTAAGATCGACTTACCTGCAAACGCTGATGCTGCTGCAGAATCAACTGTAGCCTCTGGTGCCGATGTGGCCGTCACGATGCAGGACCTGTGAGTGACGTCACAGATCTGCACTGTCACAAGCTGGGCGTTCTGAAGAGAAGAGGATGTTACTTCTCATCAGAGCGCCCAGCTAGTGAAAGTATTAAAAACGCCCCGATGTACGCACATAATACACGCCCACTTGGACTTTTACTTTTAAACACACCCACTTGGACTTTTGCAAGCCTCATTTGCATAACTACAAAAATGGTCATAACTTGGCCAAAAATGCTCGTTTTTTTAAAATAAAAACGTTACTGTAATCTACATTGCAGCGCCTATCTGCTGCAATAGCAGATAGGGGTTGCAAAATCTGGTGACAGAGCCTCTTTAAGGGGTCTAGTTTTCTAAATGGGGTCGTTTATGGGGAGTTTCTATCATTCTTGCAGCTCAAAGCCTCTCCAAATGTACAGTGGGGCCTAAAACATTTTCAAGCAAAATATGAGTCCTGAAAGTCTCCAGGTGCTCCCTTCCTTTTGGGCCCTGCCGTGTGTCCAGGCAACGCATTAGGTCCACAATGTGGGTATTTTTGAAAACAGTAGAAACAGGGTGATAGATTTTGTGGTGGGTTTCTTCATTTTCATATTCGCTTTACAAAGAAATCGGACTTCAAACTGATACTTTTATGAAAAAAGTGAAAAAAAAAATTTTCACCTGCTATGTATTCAATTTAGAAAAATACTGTGGGGTCAAAATACTTACTATACCCCTAGATAAATACCTTAAGGGGTCTAGTTTTCTAAATGGGGTAATTTGTGGGGGTTTCCATCATTCTGAGACCTATGAGCCTCTGAAAACCTGGCTTGCTGCAGGAAAACAAAATGTACTTCAAAATGTATAAAATTATTATTTAATTTGTAAGTCCTCTAAATTGCTGAAAATGTATTTTATTTTTTCAAAAGTGCTGCCAAAATAGAGTAAACAGATGGAAATATATATTTAACAAAAAAAAAATGTACAGTATGTGTGTACATATGTGACATATTGCAGTTAAAAAATAGGGAAACATTTTAATTTTTCCAAAATTTCTTCAATTTTTCTATTTTTTAATTCATTTCCGCAAATTATCAGTCTACTTTTACCACTAAAATAAAGTGCAACATGTGACGAAAAAACAATGTCAGAATTACTTGGATATTCAAAACTTTCGCATAGTTATTCTCTGATAAAGTCAGACATACCAGATTTGACAAATCTGGCTTGGTCATTAAGGTCCAAACTAGCTTGGTCATTAAGGGGTTAAATTTACAATAAGCAACACTTAAATGTTACGAAAAATTGCTACACGTAAATCAGCCTCAGGGCCTGTTCACATCGCCGTTGCCCTTCCGTTGAAGGGTTCCGTCGGGTTAACCCCTCAACGGAAAGGCAAACGGAAACCTCAGCTTCCGTTTCCCTCACCATTGAACTCAATGGTGACGCAAACCTAGCTAATGATTTCCATCTGTCAACGTTGTGACAGGGTTTCGTTGTTTCGGACAGAATCAATAGCGCAGTCGACAACTGAACCCTGTCAAAATGGTGACAGATGGAAACCATTAGCTAGGTTTCTGTCACCATTGAGTTCAATGGTGAGGGAAATGAAAGCTGAAGTTTCTGTTTGCCTTTCCGCTAAGGGGCTAACCCGACGGAAACCTCTGACGGAACCCCTCAGAGGAAACTAACGATGATGTGAACACATCCTTAAAGTGTGACCTCATTCCCCATAAATCAATAGTAAAAACGAATATAAAAAACTTTGTAATGAATCTTATTAACCCCTCCCCGACATCTGCCATATATATACCGCAGAGTTCGGGTGGGGGAATATGGAGTGGGCTCATGGGCTTAGCCTGCTCTATAGAACTAGCCTGTCTGCTGTGTGTAGCAGCCAACACTTCCTTGTAACGAGAGGGATCCTGCTCGTTTAACCACTTAGATGCCAGAGTCAAAAGCGACAGTGGCATCTAAACCGTTAGAAACATGGGGCGGCCCCTTCTGATGTGACGTCGGCCCCCCCTTCCCCCGCGACATGATCGGTATAGCAGCCTTGGGGCCTATTGAAGGCCCCCAGGTCTGCCATCTCTGTACTCCTATAAAGCTCTACTTTCAGCAGGGTTTCATACGAGACTGTCAGTATAACGATATACTGCAATACATTAGTATTGCAGTATATCATGCGAGCGATCAAATTATCACTAGTTAAAGTTAAATACAGTAAAATAAAGTTATTTTAACACATAAAAAAATATATTAAAAGTTAAAAAGAAAAACCTTTTCAGATTTTCCCCCAAAAGCAATGTAAAAAAAATAATAATAACATAACTGGTACACTGCGTCCATAAAAGTCTGAGTAATTACAATATAACATTATTTAACCCGCACGGTTAATGGTGTAAAAAAAATGGAACTGCCGGAATTCTCACTTTATCTCCCACACAAAAATTGAATCAAAGTGATTACACAGTCTTATGTACCCCACAATGGTACCAATAGAAACTACAGCTTGACCTGCAAAAAACAAGCCCCCATGCCGCTTAATTGACTGGAAAAAAAAAGTTATGAATATTAGAATATGGCGACAAAACACAAATTTTATTTTTAACAATAATTTCATATAATATTAATTTGGTATCACTGTAATCGTTTCGACCCATAGACTACAGTTAACATGCCATTTTTACTGCACAGTGGACACCATCAAGACAAAAAATAAAAAATAAATGGATGAATCACTGTTTTTTTTACCATTTTACCCCACGAAGAACACGTTTCAAGTTTCCTACTACATTATATGGAAAATAAAAGGTACCATGAAAATCTACAACTTGTTCCGCAAAAAACAAGCCCTCCAACAGCTATATCGATGGCAAAATATAACATTTATGGCTTTTGGAAGGTGGGGAGGATAAAACTAGAGCGAAAATTCGAAAAATGGTGGCAGTGGGAGGGGGTAAATGAAAAATGCATCTTTCACCACTTATCATACTCCTTTCCCTAACTCCTGCACTGATCATTCTCTCTCAATTCATTGCTAAAATCCATATTAAGTGAGGCAGAGATGAAAACAGATTATAAACTCACTAAGAGATAACGTTACAGCTGCTACCCAAAGATGTCTATGGAGAGGGGAGGCGGAGGAGAGAGCATGGGCGGAGTAAGAGAGGCCCAAACTTTGCTGTATCTTCCCGAGTAAATGTTATATCTCACCTTCGTGCTGGATTCACAGCTACACGCCTCATTACTGCTGTATAATCCTCTCCATGCTGCCTCTAGTAAGTTTTCTTCCTGCCTCACCCTAGAGCAAGACTCTATTAACCCCTTCCCGCTATTGGGCGTGACTGTACGTTCTGATTTACAGTGCATTCCCACACAAGGGCGTACAGTCACGCCCAGTAGATGAAGCGGGCACAGGAGCTGTGTGCGCTTCATCTTCAGCGGCTGTCAGCTGTAATACACAGCTGACATCCTGCTGCAACGGCGGCGATGGCAGTTACCGCCGATCGCCGCCGTTTAACCCCTTCAATGCGGCTGTCAATGGCATCCGCCGCATTGAAGTGGTTGACAGAGGGAGGGGCTCCCTTTGTACCCCTCCCCGCCCCCATCCGCGATGGTGGCGGTGGTTGCTATGGCAACCAGGAAGCCGTTGCTAGGCTTCCTGGTTGCCGGGGTACGGAATCCTATTAGGTCCTCCCCGAGGCTAACTGTCAGATGAAGAATGACAGTTACAATACACTGCACTACATAAGTAGTGTAGTGGATTGTACTGGGAATCAGAAGACCAGATCTTCAAATACCCAGGTAAAAAAAAATGTTAAAGAAAATAAATAAATAAACTTTTAACTAATAAAACAATAATCGCCCTGTTTCCCTGATCAACTCCTTTTATAATTAGAAAAAAAATGAAAACATGAAAAAAAACTATACATAATAGGTATCGCCGCGTTCGGAACGGCCTGATCTATAAAAATATCACATTATGTTTACCGCATGGTGAACACCGTAAAAAAATTTTAATAAAAAACAATGACAGCATTTTATTTTTTGGTCATCTTGTCTAAGAAAATTTTTATAAAAAGTGTTCAAAAAGTTGCAAGTAAAACAGAATGGTACCAATAGAAACTACAGTTCGTCACACATAAAACAAGTCCTCCTCAGCGATATCAACTAAAAAATAAAAAAGTTATGGCTGTCAGAAAATGGTGAAACTAAAACATGTTTTTTTTTAGAAAAGAGTATTTTTATTGTGGGAACTTAGTGAAACGTAAAAAAACAATATAACTTTGGTGTCGCTGTAATCGTATCGACCCGTAGAATAAAGTTAACATGTTGTTTATACTGCACGGTGAACACTGTAAAAAATAAAAAATAAAAAAACCTTACTAGCATTGCTGTTTTTTGGTTTCCTCAGCTCCCAAAAAATTGAATAAATAGTGATAAAAAAAATTGCATGTACCCCAAAATGTAACCAGTAAAAATTACAGCTCGTTCTACAAAAAAAAAGCCCTCACACAGCTCCGTCAACGGAAATATAACACGTTATGACTCTCAAAACGCAATGATGCAAAATGATGCTAAATGACGGCCCAGACTAATTTTTTAGGTCCAGTAGAATTTCACTAAATACCCCACATCATCATTTGCTGGACCCCATAGGTGGACCATGTAGATGCAGCAGAGATGAGAAAACTTTAGGGCATTGTGCTGCTTATAGGGCTAGTGAAGAAGTCAAAGATTAGGCAATACTGGAGCGCAGATATTTTGTATAATACCCAATAAACCCGGCCTGTGCATAAAGGATTGGTTCAAAGTGTACCACACCAATCCATGGATTATTCATTCACCCCATTATTTCATCATCCTATTATGCCCTGATGCACTCTGCCCAGCTTACATATACCCTGATGTACTCCGCCCAGATTACATAAGCCCCCACATTATAAGCTCAAATACCAGTAAAACACCAAGCAAATTCTGCGCTTCAAAAGCCAAATGGTGGTCCAACTCAGCCTGGCAGTGTGCCCAAACGGCAATTTATCACCACGTATGGTGTATTACTGTATTCTGGAGAAGCCACTTAACAATTAATGGTGTGTGTGTCTACGGTGGTACAAGCTGGGCACAACACATTGGGCACTGAAATGGCATATCTGTGGAAAACGGCAATTTTCAATCTGCAACATCTATTGTGTACTAATTTTTGCAAAACACTTGTGGGGTCAAAATGCTCACTACACCCCTAGATAAATTCTTTAAGGGATCTAGTTTCCAAAATGGGGTAATTTTTCGGGGGTTCCACTATACAGGTACTATAGCTCAATGCAACATGGTGTCAAAAAACAAATCTTGTAAAATCTCCGCTCAAAATACTAAATGGCGCTCCTTCCCTTTAGAGCCTTGCTGTGTGTCCAAACAGCAGTTTATGACCACGTGTGGGGTATTGCCTTACTCTGGAGATTATGCTTTACGAATGTTGAGGTGCTTTTCTCCTATAGTCTTTGTGAAAATGCTAAATTTTGGGCTAGAACTACACCTTTTTGCAAAAAAAAATGATACTTTTTTTTGTTTTCCCAATTCTAATAAATTCAGCAAAAACCTGTGTGGTCAAAACGTTCACTACACCCCTAGATTAATTCCTCAAGTGGTGTAGTTTACCAAATGGAGTCACATTTCAGGGTTTCTTACTGTACTGGTACCTCAGGGGCTTTGTAAATGCAACATGGCGCCCAGGAATCAATCCTGCAAAATCTGTGCTCCAACTGCCAATTGGTGCTCCTTCCCTTGTATCCTGCCGTGTGTCCAAACAGCAGTTTATGACCACATATGATGTATTTTCCTACTCTGAAGAAGTTGCTTTATAAATGTTAGTGTGCTTTTTCTCCTTTATTTGTTGTGAAAATGAAAAATATTTGAACTAATGCTACGTCTTATTGGAAAATAATGGAATTTTTAATTTTCACTGCCCATTTCTAATAAAATCTATGAGACACCTGTGGGGTCAAAATGCACACTACTCCCCTAGATTAATTCCTCAATGGGAGTAGTTTGCCAAATGGAGACACTTTTGGGTAGTTTCCACTGTACTGGTACCTAAGGGGCTTTGCAAAAGCGACATGGTGCAGAAAAACCAATCCAGCAAAATCTGCCCTCCAAAAGCCAAAGGGCGCTCCTTCCCTTCTGAGCCCTGATGTGTATTCATACAGTAGTTTATTACCACATATTGCTTTACAAATGTTGGGGTGCTTTTTCTCCTTTATTTGATGAGAAAATGAAACATTTTGACCTAAAGCTACGTATTAGTGGAAAAAAACAAAAACATTTTCATTTTCACTGCCCAATTCTAATGAAATCTATGAAATACCTGGGGGGTCAAAATGCTCACTACACTCCTAGATGAATTCCTCTAGGAGTGTAGTTTCCCAAATGGAGTCACTTTTGGGGGGTTTACACTGTACTGGTACCTTAGGAGCTTTACAAATGTGACATGGTGCAGAGAAATCAATCCAGCAAAATCTGTACTCCAAAAGCTAAATGGCGTGCCTTCCCTTCTGCGTCCAGCCGCTTGCCGAAACAACAGTTTATGACCACATGTTGGGTATTTCCGTACTCTGGAGAACTTGATTTACAAATGTTGGTGTGCTTTTCCTCATTTATTTGTTGAAAAAATTAAAAATTCTGAGGTAAAGCTACATCTTATTGGAAAATAATGTAATTTTTCATTTTCACTGCCAATTCTAATGAAATCTATTAAATACTTGTGTGGTCAAAATGCTCACTACACCCCTAGATGAATTCCTCTAGGCGTGTAGTTTCCCAAATGGAGTCCCTGTTGGGGGGTTTCCTTTATTTTTGCACCACAAGACCTCTTCTCACCTGACATGGTGCCTGAAATATAATTTAAGAAAAGAAAGGCCCCAAAATCCACTAGGTGCTCCTTTGCATCTGGGGCTATTTTTTCAGTCCATTAGCGCACTAGGGCCACATATGGGATATTTATAAAAACTGCAGAATCAGGGCAATAAATATTCAGTTGTGTTTCTCTGGCAAAAACCTTCAGTATTACAGGAAAAATGGATTAAAATGGAATTTCTGCAATAAAAAATGAAATTTGCAAATTTCCCTTCCACATTGCTTTAATTCCTGTGAAACGCATAATGGGTTAAGAAACTTTCTAAATGCTGTTTTGAATACTTTAAGGGGTGCATTTTTTAAATTGGGGTGATTTGTGGGGTTCCTAATATATAAGGCCCTCAAACCCACTTCAGATCTGAACTGTTCCCTAAAAAAATAGGCTTTAGAAATTTTCATGAAAATGTGAGAATTGGTGCTAAACTTATAAGCCTTGTAACGTCCTAGAAAAATAAAAGGATGTTCAAAAAATAATGCAAACATAAAGTAGACATATGGCAAATGTTAACTAGTAACTATTTTGTGTGATATAACTATCTGTCTTACAAGCGGATACATTTGAATTTAGAAAAATGCTAATTTTTGCAAATTTTCTCCAAAATGTGGTGTTTTCACAAAAAAATATTGAATTTATCAACCAAATTTTTTCACTAACATAAAGTACAATATGTCACGAGAAAACAATCTCAGAATTGCTTGGATAGGTAAAAGCATTCCGAAGTTATTAACACATATAGTAACACATGTCAGATTTAAAAAATGAGGCTCTGTCATTTGGTCCAAAAGTGGCTGCGGCGGGAAGGGGTTAAAACCCTTACTAGAAGCAGCAGCGTCTGTCTGTGTCTTTCTGCAGCTGCTCCCTCCTCTTGCTCCCCCTCCCCTCTCCATAGACTTTTAATGGCAGAATATAACCTGATCTCTTAGTAAGCCTTCAACTCTGCCTCACTGAATAGGGATTTTAGCAGTGAATTAAGAGTGAATGATCAGTGCAGGAGGCAGGGGATGAAGAGAGGTCTTTGATAAGTGGAGAGAGTAATTTTTCTGTACTAAGATATATTACAAATTTTCGTATATTCACTTGTAAATAATGTAAATGACTGTTACATTTCAAGAAATAATAGTTTATAAAAATTCTAAAAAGATTACTATATAATTTACGATACATAATAATTCAGAGTGCATAGACCCAAAGTGATAATCTCTGCAATGTAAGGCGCTGTTCACACTGAGATTTTTTTCATTCAGATTTTGACTGGCCAGCAGAACATTTGCCATGTTTTTCGCTGCGTTTTTCACCCGTGGCCATTGTGTACCGCGGGCAAAAAACACAGCAAAAAAACGCGAAATCTGCCTCCCATTGGTGTCAATGGGAGGCTATTTCGGGCGTTTTTTGGTGCTGTTTCTGACGTGGTATCCACGTCAAAAACCGCAAAAATTGTCTGTGTAAACTAGCCCTTAATACATGCAGTTTTGACATGTCAGTTGTGGTGTTTGTTTTAAAAAGAGCAGTACTAGAAAGTGTTCGCAAAACTGCTTTTAAAAGTATATTTACACTGCATAAAAAGAAGGTTACATGTAAATATACCCTAAAAATGATCTTATGGTGACAACCACTTTGATAAGGACCATGGTGAGCATCCCAAGAGAAGGATACCTACAAATATGTATTAAATTGCTGGGCTCCCACTGCCTCCCGGCCACTTCCTGGTTAGGTGGTTGGGAGTTACGAAAACAAAAAAGCTGAGCTGAGCTACGCTTTTTTCGTAACACCCATTGAAGTTAATGGGAGTTATAGATATAGCGTAGCCTGGCAAACTGCACTGTTTTCTTTAGCTCCCGAGTTCCAGAAACAGCGTAGCTCGTCGTGCTTTGCTTTTTCCGTAACTCCAAATCCCTTTTATGGGAGTTCTGGAAACCGGGCATCTCAGCTAGCGCAGCTGTTTCCGTAACTCCCGACCACCTAACCAGAAAGTGGCCAAGAGGCAATGGGAGCCCAGCAAGGTAGAACAGGGTTTAGCGGGCCCTGTTCTAGAGATAGGTGGGAACCGCATCTATTGGACATTTATGGCATATCCTGTGGATATGTTTATGAATATCCAAGATGCTAAAAACCCTTTTAAAGAGAACCTTTCACCCTTTCACCTCCACATACATGTGCAGCTGAGTGCAGCATGTAATTGGCAGGGCTGCACAAAACCTGGGGCACTTTAAAAAAATTCTACAATCCTCCGTTATTTAGATATTGGTGCCGTTATATTTGGCGCCCGATATTTAAATAACCTCCTGAACTGTCAAAGGGGCGTGTAATGGCAAGGGGGCGTGTTACTAAGGCTGTGATACTGTCCAATCAGATACGTACAGTGTTACAGCAGCAGCGAGATAGAGGAGAGAGTGTGTGCACATGCGTGTGCACGCTCTCACTCTTCAGCTGTCAAGATCAGTCTTCTGCCAAACTGGCAAGGGGGCGTGTCACTGCTATGGACAGCGTAAGAGCTGGAGAGAGGAGATGCACGCTCTCCTCTCTTCAGCTCTTGCGAGAGATCAGTCTTGTACTTTTTCTGCCGAACTGGCAAGTGGGTGAGTCTCTGCTACGAACAGTGCAAGCGAAAGAGAGCGCGCATGCGGGCTCTCCTCTCTCCAGCTTTTACACTGTCCGAGGCAGTGACACGCCCCCTTACCAGTTCGCCAGACAAAGTGCAAGACTGATCTCTTGCAAGAGCTGAAGAGAGCGCATCTCCTCTCTCCAGCTCTTACATTGTCCGTAGCAGTGACACGTCCCCTTGCCAGTTCGGCAGAAAACTGATCTTGACAGCTGAAGAGTGTGAGCGTGCGCACGTGTGCTCGCACAGTCTCTCCTCTATCCTCGTTGCTGCTGTAACACTGTCTGTATCTAATTGGACAGTGTCACTGCCATAGTAATACGCCTCAAAAGAAGCTTGAAAAGAAGCCTCAAAAGAAGCTCAAAATTAAAAGAAGCTTAATTTTCAACTTCAAAAACGCCTGAAAATCAGAGGCTGTTTTCTCTGACATTTTGAAATGTCTGCAAGGTTGCGCACAGCTTTTTTTTGTTCCCATATTGTTATCTAGTTATTGTTGGTATTATTCAGTCAGTTATGGAGGTATCATTCAG
Source organism: Rhinoderma darwinii (assembly GCF_050947455.1). Lineage (NCBI taxonomy): Eukaryota > Metazoa > Chordata > Amphibia > Anura > Rhinodermatidae > Rhinoderma > Rhinoderma darwinii. Next base: position 284,545,978 of record NC_134689.1, on the reverse strand, counting down.
TAACTGTATGGTGGTATTATTCAGTCACGGTATTGTGATATTCAGTCACTGTATGGAGGTATTATAAAGTCACTATATGGTGGTATTATTCAGTCACTGTGTGGTGATATTGTTCAGTCAGTTATGGAGGTATTATTCAGTCAGTGTATAGTGGTATTATTCAGTCAGTTTATGGATGTATTATTGTCACTGTATGGTGGTATTATTCAGTCAATGTGTGGTGATATTATTCAGTCAGTGTATGAGGTATTATTCAGTCAGTGTATGGTGGTATTATTCAGTCAGTGTAGGGTGGTATTATTCAGTCACTGTATGGTGGTATTATGCAGTCACTGTGTGGTGATATTATTCAATCAGTGTATGGAGGTATTATTCAATCAGTGTATGGTGGTATTATTCAGTCAGTGTATGGTGGTATTATTCAGTCACTGTATGGTGGTATTATTCAGTCACTGTATGGTGATGTTATTCAGTCATTATATTGTGGTATTATTTAGTCAGATTCCATATTCTGGTTGTAAGATCTACGGCCGTGGAACTTCGGGATTACTCACCCCTCGATGGCCGCAGCCATGGACTTGTGAGCGCTGGTCCGCATCTCCTCCCCAGGAGATGGCAGCGCTCACTTCTGCTCTGCTGTGACCCATAGGGTGCGCACACACGCTCTCGTCTGGCCTTAAGGGGCCAGTGCGCGCACATGTAAAACATCACTTATTAGCCCATGATCACCCTGGACTATAAGGGCTCTGCCCTTTTCCTCCTTGCCTGAGCGAAGTTTTGTATTCCTCTGTTAGTCTTGCAAATGGTCCCTTAGTCATATCCTGTTCCTTAGTCAAAATCCTGTTCCATGTAAAACGCCCTCAAGAAACAAGGGGGCACACACTCCGTCTGGAGAAAATAATGTTCAATCTGCAGAGGCGACAAGCCTTCTTTACTGTGAGAACTGTGAATCTATGGAATAGCCTACAGCAGGAGCTGGTCACAGCAGGGACAGTAGATGGCTTTAAAAGAGGCTTGGATAATTTCCTAGAATGAAAAAACATCAGCTCCTATGTCAATGTGTAGAAATTTTTTCCTTCCCTTTTCCCATCCCTTGGTTGAACTTGATGGACAGGTGTCTTTTTTCAACCGTACTATGTAACCGTTCCCTATGTTCCCTGCTACCTGTATCTTGTATCCCATGCTGTATTTGTTTCTGTGGCATCTCTAGTGTTGGAGTCGTGTTGTGCCATCTATTACGCAGGGGCGTAGCTAGGGGGGCAGGCGGGGCATGTGCCCCGGGCGCAGCTTAGAGAGGGGCGCCAGCGCCACCTCCTCCTGTACTATAATTGTACCTGTGTCTATAGGACACAGGTACAATTAGAAGCAATGAATGACCGGGCACGTTCCGTGCCCGGCCATTCAGCGCCTTTCCACGAGTGAAGCAACTGGTACCTTTTGTACCAGTGAAGCTTCCGTCGATGAAAGGTGCTGACTGACAGGGAAAGTCATCCTGCCCAGCCAATCATCGCCTTTCATAGACGCTGCGTTGAACCACAAGGAGACCTGCGCAGAAGAGAGCAGGTCTCCATGGCTGCCGGATGGCGTGGGAGCGGGAATAAGGTGAGTTTAAATAGGTTTTGTTTTTTTAAATTGTAATGAAAGTGTGTGGCATTATCTACGGGGGGGACTTTATCTAAACTGGGGGGACTTTGTCTACACGGGGGGGAAATTTATCTACAAGGGGGACTTTATCTACGGAGGGGGGACTTTATCTACACGCGGGGGGCTTTATCTACGGGGGGTGTCTATCTACAGGGGGGGCTATATACTGGGGTGGTCTATCTAAGGAGCACCATATACAGGGGTGGGCTATAGCTACAGGGGGGGCTATGTAGTATATAGCCCCCTTTAGATATAGCCCACCCCTGTAGATATAGCCCACCCTTGTAGATATAGTCCACCCCTGGATATAGCCCACCCCTAGATATAGCCCACCCCTGGATATAGCCCACCCCTAAATATAGCCCACCCCTGGATATAGACCACCCCTGTATATAGCCCACCCCTGAATATAGCCCCCCTGGATATAGCCCCCTGTAGATATAGTCCCCCAGTAGATATAGTCCCCCAGTAGATATAGTCCCCCAGTAGATATAGCCCACCCCTGTATATAGTCCCCCTGTAGATATAGCCCACCCCTGGATATAGCCCACCCCTGGATATAGCCCACCCCTGGATATAGCCCCCCCTGTAGATATAGCCCCCCTGTAGATATAGCCCACCCCTGTATATAGTCCCCCTGTAGATATAGCCCACCCCTGTATATAGTATCCCACAAATAGCTCCCCCTATAGTGCTCCACAGAAAGCCCACCCCTGTATATAGCCCCACTGTACATATAGTCCACCCCTGTATATAGTGCTCCACAGATAGCCCACCCCTGTCTGTGGAGCACTATATACAGGGGTGGACTATCTAGTGGAGCACTATATATAGGGGTGGACTATATGTACAGGGGGCTATATACAGGGGTGGGCTATCTGTGAAACACTATATACAGGGGTGGACTATATGTGGAACACTATATACAGGGGTGGACTATATGTGGAGCACTATATACAGGGGTGGGCTATATCTAAAGGGGGGCTACATACAGGGGTGGGCTATATCTACAGGGGGGGCTATATACAGGGGTGGGCTATCTGTAGAGCACTATATACAGGGGTGGGCTATATCTACAGGGGGCTATATACAGGGTTGGGCTATACGTGGAGCACTATATACAGGGCTGGGCTATATCTACAGGGGGCTATATACAGGGGTGGGGTATCTGTAGAGCACTATAGGGGGGAGTTATTTGTGGGACACTATATACAGTGGTGGGCTATATGGGCATACTATCTACAGGGGGCTCTAAGGCAGACACTATCTACAGGGGGCACAGTGTGTGTGAGTGTGTGTGTGTGTGTGTGTGTGTGTGTGTGTGTGTGTGGGACACGGTTGTATGGTGCTATTATAATTAGAGGGGCAGTGTATGGCGCTATTATATTTAGGGGCGTAGTGTGTGGTATAATGATAACTTTATATTTATTTATCGGTGCAGAAATGTTGGAAAAGTGAGAAGCTGAAGACATGTGAGCGGCAAACTGCAGAAATGGGCAGTGACCGGGAGAATTCATCATAGAGGTCTGGATCGGATGGAGAAAAATAACTAGAATCTGAGATGTCACCGGTGAGTCACTTAATGTAAATGTTTATTCTGCCTCTAATCAGCACTGTATGATCTGCAGCGAGATGATGGGTGGTTTGATTATGATATGATTTATTTTTTGTGAAATAGCATCTCCCAGCATATCCTTACTATTGTTCGGGCCATGCTGGGAGCTGTAGTTTTACGCCGTACACACCTATACGGCAGGGGTTGCACTAAATTGAGCTTTATTTGTGCTGGTGTTGTATTTATGTACTGAGCTTGGTTCTTGGGCTGTATATATGTACTGAGCTTGGTTCTGGTGTTGTGTATAGAACCCTATTGCTTGTAAAATGTACAAATGTTTTTATGCTCGCGTTACATAAAAAGAAATGTGGAAAAGAAATGACACGTCGATTGGTGGAAAAAACAAACACGGCGAGGGGGAAGGAGATGTCGGGAAAGAGGTTGGGGGGTCGCCAAACTGAATCTTTGCCCCGGGTGCTGGAGAACCTAGCTACGCCTCTCTACTACGCCTGCTGACATACCGTGTTTGGTGTCCTCTGCCACGTTTTGCATCACCTGCCGCCAAGGTCCCATCTGTGGCTAAGCCGTTGCTACTTTCTGGACTATTACAGGTACTCTTGTGCTTGGACTGTATATTGACTTGGTACACTGCTGTTTGCCCAGCTTCTACCCTGCTACAGCGGTGCGGTCTAGTGGGTACACATACCCACAGATCGTGACACTGGTACAGCATAGCGTGCCCCTTATTTCCTAGTAGAACACAAGTTTTGGGGCATACAGTCCACACCACCTGACACCAGGACCGCGCTGTGCACTAGACAGCAATGCCAAGTGTAAATTTCACTATGAGCAGCATTCACATTTATCAATCGTGTCACTGATAACAATTATTTTTACATCACAATTACAAAGCAACGATAAACAAAGGTTTTATTGTTGATCTTCCCCTTTGTTAACACTGACCAAATATAATTATAATTGGTCAGAAACTAGCAAATCATGCTGATAATTGGCTAAAGCAAATAAGCCTTTTATGGGGTGTATTCAGGCTTAGTGCCTAGGGCAGCGTGAGCTATAATTACAGCCGTGATCACTAGACAATTATATGAAATGTGTACTTATGGGCCAATCTCCATTACAACAATCAAGAACTGCAGCTGAAGTGTACACAGATATGGTCGTTTGGCCTAGAGACCATCCCCACTCTTCCCTTTATCTTTAAGCACTGGACTGAACTGGTCCCCACATGTGTTTCACCGGGTTTTAATGTCGTCTGCAAGGAAAAAGAAACCGTAATTATATAGGCATTAATAAACAACATTCCTGAAAAAGTTGAAGGGCCATAGATATTGCTTGAAACTTACGGAGCCTTTTTTGCTGAGACCTTGTCACCTTCTCCCACTCCTCTGCATGGTGGTCCTCAGCTATTTCTTTCCAGGCAAGGTCTTTAAGATTGCGGTCCTGATACCCACCATGCCGTTTATCCCAAATGCGTGGGTGATTAGTTTCTCAATCTGCACTACAGAGACAGACATCCTTCTTCACTGAAGTCTGCAGTGTAATGAGCCTAAAAAGTTGTTTGTTCAGACAAGTGTCCAGACTTCTGGGAAATTCCCTTGTGTCGCTAGGTAACTGTCCCAAATTACGGCTACACATGGACGACAAGCCCTTTGGCGAGTCCGTTCCGAAATTGCGGACTGTAAAATTACATTTCTTGAGTTGTGGCGGCACGGATTCGCGACCCCAGCTCGGATCAGTAAAAATCACGGTCGTGTGCTTGGGGCCATTGAAATGAATGGGACCGCAATGTATTCTCGAGAATGCAGGTAAACTGCGTGCACAATACCATGGTCGTGTGCATGACGCCTTAGGGTATATTCACACGCTAGACTAAAAACGTCTGAAAATACGGAGCTGTTTTCAAGGGAAAACAGCTCCTGATTTTCAGACGTTTTTTAAGCTACTAGCAATTTTCGCTGCGTTTTTCAATAGTCTATGAAAAACGGCTCCAAAAATGTCCCAAGAAGGCACCTGCACTTCTTTTTCGTGGACGTTTTTTTACGCCGCTGTTTTTCAAAACGGCTGCGTAAAAAAACGGCCCGTCGTAACAGAATGCAGTTTTCCCATTTAAATCAATGGGCAGATGTTTGGAGGCGTTCTACTTCCGATTTTTCGGCCGTTTATGGCCTGAAAACGCACGAAAATAGGCCATGTGAACAAACCCTTACAATTATAATGCTCTGCTCTACTGTATTGTAAAGCGCACTATTGCTACTGTACACATAATATTTGAGATTGTCTATCTTGTGAAAATCAAACTCACAATAGTAAGCATGCCTCATTTTATCTGCACTCTTGAAATTCTTTTAAATGACAACTATAATGGTCAGAATTAAAAAAAAAAAAAATAAACACACTCTTGCCTGCAGCTAGTTTCTGTGTTAATATCACCATATTGCATATTTCAGTGAAAATGACTCCTGTTCATAACTTCACATTAATAATAGATGTAGCATCATTACTGCTGTAACATTTTTAAATCTCCACAATGAATGGATCACAGGCATAAATCTGCTTTACATGGACCACCATGTATATGCTCTTTTATTTGAAAAGGATATTATTTTGTTCTGGAATATTTTAGTATTTAAAGTGAAGAGGTTCTCTATTCTGAGCTGTTGCTACTAAAGAGCAATTCTACCAAGATAACAGCGCCAGTGGCTAAAAAATGACTGGATACCTACCATTTTATAAACTTGTCACACTCTTAACGCAGTTACCTGCTGACATTTGGCCCCTGGCTTTGTATTGATCTTGCATTTGCCACCAATCTGAGACTATTTTGGGGACCACAACGTGTGGAGTTCCCTGTAGCAAAGTCCCTATGAGGGGGTTAAAACTATGTTCACCTCCGCAACCAATTATATTACTAAATTTTATTTTTGTAATGAATCTAAAATGAAGCAACTTCACAAATAATCTCTATTCCTATAATTTTGTGTCTACAGCTATGCAGTCTGATCCTGCATTCATACTTTAATTTGCCTGCCTCTACTTCTTGGTCATGTACATTTGGTCTATTGGCAAGAAGTAGGGAGTATGACTGCAGGATCAGACTACACGGTGTGTTTGTAGTTTGTTACTATGGAGACACATAGGTCTGTATAGTAGCTGCAGGCAAAAATGTATGAGATATTTTATTAAACAGGTGGATAAATCTAGTTGCAAAGTGGCTCTCTCTTCCATTTTAGATGCATTGGAGCAACACCAAAAACATACCCTATTAAGGGTAAAGACAAGAACTCTCTTAGACTCCGCACCCTAGGTTAGCCTATGTCAATCCAATTGTGGTATAGAGGGTCTATTGCCTGCCTCTCTATTAGCAAAGGAAATGTCATGAACGATTATTCCGTGTGATACTCACTGGACGTACTGGTCTGGGATCTCCAGTAAGCAATCAAGTGTGTATGAAGACATTTGATCAGCAGTGGCGAATTAAGTGTACCATGGGCCCTGAGATATTGACACAACCTGGACCCCCTCCTTACCCCTCACACGCAATTCCACCCCCCCCCCCCTTAACCCACTGACACTGTACCCGTCAGTGCCACTGACCTGACGGATACAGGTTTTAGCACTAGATACAGCTGCTCTCTATTCAGGATATAAAGCAGCTGTATCTCAAAAAGTAAAAATAATTTTTAAGAAGTATTTAGAAAGGTTGCACCAAACACCATACATTATTTTATTTAAAAAAAAAAAACTTTTTGAAAGGTTTACATATCCTTTAACACATCAAATAAAAACAAAATTGTAACACCTCTTTTTAAAGGGTAAGTAAATGTTCAACAAACTTCTGACATGTCATAGTGACATCTCAGAACTTTTGATGGGTGGGGGTCCGGGTGCTGAGACCCCCACCGATCGCTAAATGTGAGCGCTGAGCCACTTAGTTTCTGTTCGGCTTTTTCCGGAAACCAAAGTAGCGGTGTACGGGCTCATTGACTTTCACAAACTGCCCGGCTTTCCGGAAACAGAAACCAAGTGGCTCAGCGATCACACGAGTGCTTCTGCCGCTTCGTTTTAGTGATCGGTGGGAGTCTGCGAGCGACGCTGCTTCCGTAACTTTCATTCAGTTTTACGCTATTTCGTAACTCCCGACCATGTAATCAGCATGTGGCCAGGAGGCAGCGAGAGCAAAAACAGGTGGATATGTCATACATTTCCTTTATGGGAAAACTGAGGGCTGTATGGGGGGATTATATTGCAAGGGAAGGTGAGGTTGTCTCACTGACTGCTGGGGGCTCTATAAGGAGTTCTGAGTGTCTGATTCTGACATCTCTGTGGGGGGGGGGATAGACCCCCCATAGAGCCCGCCGCTCAGACCCCCCTATGGAGCCCCCAGAAGTTAGTCGCTCAAACCCCCCTATAGAGCCCCCAGCAGTTAGTCGCTCAGATCCCACTATAGAGTCCCTAGCAGTGAGACAATTTGACTTCCCCTTGCAATATATTAGTAACTAGTGAGGGCTCTATGGGAAGGGGGGATTATACTGAATGGGGGGGTTTAACCATCTAAGTGACTCCAGAGGACTCTATGAAGGTGGGAATAATCCCCCCATCCCCCATAGAGCCCTCAGTATTTCAGTATTTATTATACAGCATGGAGCCCATAGAGTCCTCTGCAGTGATTTAGATGGAAATCTACCCCCCCCCCCCCCCCCGCTGTAAAATAAATACTGAAATACTGAGGGCTCTATGGGGAAGGGGAGATTATTCCCCCCTTCATAGAGTCCTCTACTGTGAGTTAGATGGAAATCTCCCCCCCTTGCTGTATAATTAATCCCCCCTTAGCATCTGCCGATTGTTGCTTTGGGCAGGAGGCGAACAGCAGACTAACCTTCTTCCTCACCGCTCGACCATCGCCCTTCTCTTCTGTTCCTCACTGGCGGTACATGCAGCGTTAAAGAGGGGCGTGTTCTACCACCTAGCAGACGCACGTCTGCTAATCCCTTCCAGCCCCTGCTATTACAATCCCTCCCCCTCCTCCACATCAGCACTGCGCAGGCGGCTCTATTCCGTTCCAGTCTGCCCCTCCCTTCCCTTCCCTCCCTCCCTCTCAGCAGCGTCCATTAGCGGCGCTAGCACGCCGAGAGATCCTAGAGTCTCTTAAGTGATTTTTTTAAATTATGTGTGATTCGCCCATATGATAATCCGCCATTATTGATTAGTCAGATACATGCATCTCATACAAGAAACAATATTTGAAGTAATTATCTCTTTCAACAAAAATGTTATGTCTATGTCTTGCTTGAATTAAAATGGCAATACAATTTAAAGAAAGCTTTCATAAACTATACCTTATCAGTTCACATCATTGGATTTTGGAGAGGGGACTTGACAGATAATCAGAACACGAAACAAACTACTTGTAACAATGCCATGGAAAGTTCTGTGCTTAGTGGATTAATTTTCTTGACAACACAGAAGAATGAAAATGTAAGTACATAAAGTGAAAGCTAAACAAATAGTCCAAGCTAAACTACATTATGGATCTTCCTAGGTTTATGACACTTTTTTTTTTTTTTCTACATTTACGCCAAATGTCACTGAAAATATTTATTACCAGACTTAAAAGCTTTTTCAGATTGAAAAAAAAATCTTAAATTAAAGCAATACAATTCAGCAAACTGGAAAACGACTGAATATGTGACCCAATATTATATAAATTGGTTTGGAAGGAACAATGTTTGAATTGATTTATTAAAGTACAAAATAAACTTGTTCTTTTTGTTCTCTGGAATAATTTTTGTCTGTGTTCACTTTTTTCCTCCATGATTTTTCTCCAGTTTAACGTAAGCATTGCTCTGCTGCCATCTATAGACAGGATGTCTTAGTGATTAATTAGATGTCATTACTTTACAGTTGTGCTGAACTTTTTATGTTTGTATTATTACCCATTTTCTTAATAAACAACTCAATTTGTACATGTAGAAGAAAGCGTAAAAAATGGGTTAGGGCCTGTTCACACCTGAATCTGTGTTTACGTTGATCTGATCCGTCAGAGGAGCAGCATAAGAACGAAAATACCAGAAGCACCGGCTCCGTTACAGGACGGACACAATCGGCACTCGTGATGGTGCATGGTTTTGCCGCAAACAATAGCGCATCATGATGCACAGTTTCCGGTATTTTTGGCCGCATCAATGATGGAGGCCCCTAACGGAGGATGTGCTGGATGTAATCAGCTTTAGCCAGGCTGACTATGCTCCATTTTCTGCGATAAGAGACTGCTGAAGAGTGCTGGTGCCTGGAGCCAGATATTTAACCACTTCACCATCCTAGACCACCAGGGATATTAACCACTTTACCTCTCTCTTTGATCAGACATAGTGTTAACGTCTTCACTGAGTAACCCAGGGATATTAATGTCCAAAACACCCTACACCTAAAGCTATATCCAAATCGATTTGTACTAGACCACCAGGAATTTTAATAATAGCTGACAATAATATTTAGGCTCTCTTATTAGATCACTGTTTTGTTTGTTATTATTTGCACACTTTATAGCAGTAAAGGAAATGTTATTTCAGCACAGAATGGCACTGGTATTTGGGTAGCCATGGTATGGTTTAGTTATTTGCACTTCGTATATAATAGTATTGTTTAGGTGCTATATGATATGTCATATGGAGGGCACCAACAGAAAGTATCTTACTTGCTGCACTATAATGTCCATTCAAAAAAATTGATCCCAGATGTTCCTGTTTTGTACAATTGTAGATAGAATAAAATGGATGCTGATCAGTGCATTTGTACGTATACATTAGTATGGATTTTTAACCACTTTGGTACCGGCCTATTTTGGGCCTTTATTTTTTCATCTTCGCATTCCGGGTGCTATGACTTTCTTTTTCCATCGATGTAACTGTATTAGGGCTTGTTTTTTGCAGGACAAGTAATATTATTTAATAAAATATTTCTTCGATACTTATGGATTACATTTATTAACTTTTTGATGGGGGTTGGTGGAAAAATACAGCAATTCCACCATTGTTTTTTTGCATATTAACCCTTTCAGGACCAAGCCCATTTTGGCCTTCAGGACCAGCCCCATTTTTTTCAAATCTGACGTGTCATTTTATGTGGTAATAACTCTTGAATTATTTTGTCTATCCAAGCGATTCTGAGATTGTTTTCTCGTGACATATTGTACTTTATGTTAATGGGTAAAATTTGGTCAATAAATTCATTGCTTATTTGTGAAAAACACCAAAATTGAAAGACAATTTGCAAAAATTATGATTTTTCTAATTTTAAATGTATCTGCTTATAAAACAGATAGTAATACCACACAAAATAGTTACTATTCTATATGTATACTTTATATTTGCATTGTTTTTTGAACATTATTTTATTTTTCTAGGACGTTATAAGGCTTAGAACTTTAGCAGCAATTTCTCACATTTTCAAGAAAATTTCAAAAGGCTATTTTTCAAGGACCAGTTCAGTTCTGAAGTTCTTTAATGGCCTCAAGTACTAGATAGACCAAAAAAAATCACCCCATTTTAAAAACTGCCCCCTCAAAGTACTCCAAACAGCATTCAGAACGTTTCTTAACCCTTTAGGTGTTTCACAGGAATTAAAGCAAAGTAGAGGGGAAATTTACAAAAATTGCCGAAATTCATTTGTAATAGATTTTTTTCTGTAACACAGAAGGTTTCACCAGAGAAACGCAACTCAATATTTATTGCCCAGATTCTGCAGTTTTTAGAAATGTCACACCTCAAGGAATTTATCTAGGGGTATAGTTAGAATCTTGACCCCACAGGTCTTTTGCTATATTTATTGGAGCTTGTCTGTGAAAATTAAAATCTACTTTTTTTCTGAAAAATAAATTTTTACAAGGAATAAAGAATAAAATGCATCCCAAAGCTTGTAAAGCTGTTTCTCCCATTTACGGCAATACCCCATATGTGGTAATAAACTGCTGTTTGGACCCACGGCAGAGCTCAGAAGGGAAGGAGTGCCATTTGGATTTTAGAGCGCAGATTTTGCTGGATTGGTTTTCAGTGCCATGTCGCGTTTGCAACGCCCTGGGGGGACCAAAACAGTGGAAATTCCAAAAGTGACGCCATTTTGGAAACTACACCCCTCAAGGAATTTTTCTATGGGCATAATTAGCATTTTGACCCCACAGTTTTTTTGCTAAATTTAGTGGAAATAGACCGTTAAAATGAAAATTTACTGTTTTTCTGAAAAAACATAGAAATGTTTAATTTTTACAATGAACAAAAGGAGAAAAAGAACCCCAAAATTTGTAAAGCAATTTCTCCTTATTACGGCAATATGCCATATGTCGTAATAAACTGCTGTTTGGACCCACAGCAGGACTCAGAAGGGAAGGAGCAATATTTGGCCTTTGGTGCTCAAATTTAGCTGGAATAGTTTTCGGGTGTCATGTTACATTTGCAAAGCCCCTGAAGTACAAAAATTTGTGGAAACACCCTAAAACTGACCCATTTGGGACACTACGCCACTTAAGGAATCTATCTAGTGGTATAGTTTGCATTTAGACCCCACAGGTCTTTTGCAGAGAGTATTAGAATTAGGCCGCGAAAATGAATATCAAAATTTTTTCCACAAAAATGTAGCATTTTTTTCATTTTCATAAAGGAGAAAAAGCGCCCCAACATTTGTAAAGCAATTTCTCTCAAGTACGGCAATACCCCACGTGGTCATAAATGGTTTTTCATTAGAAATTAATTAACCTTTTCAGGACTGATCCATTTTTTTGCTTTTTCATTTTAGTTTGTCCCTCCCAGCTTTCCAAGAGCCATAACATTTTTTATATTTCCGTCAGTAGAGTGGTGTGAGGGCTTATTTTTTGCGGGAGGAGTTGTAGTTTCTTGTGACACCATTTAAAATAAGATTTAATGTACTGGTTAACTGAAAATAAAATTCTTTGCAGGCTGAAATTGGAAAAAGCTGCGATTCCTCCATTGTTTTTTGGGTTTCGTTTTTACGGCTTTCACCGTGTGGTAAAAATGACAACTTAAATTTTTTCTGAGACTTAATAAGATTAAGGTGATACCAAATATATACCATTTTAAAAAAAAATATTTTACTACTTTAACAAAGTATAAACTATTTGTTAAAAAAAAAAATGTTTTGTTTCACCACATTCCGGGAGCCACAACTCTTTTTTATTTTTTGCTCAATTGGGCGGTGTGAGGGCTTATTTTTTTGCGGGACAAGCTGTAGTTTTTATTGGTACCATTTTTGGTACATACAACTTTTTGATCACTTTTTATTACATTTTTGTAAAAGCTAATGTGACCAAGAAACAGCGATTTTGGCGTTTTCAATTCTTTATTCTATACGGTGTTCGCCGTGCGGGTTAAATAATGGTATATTTATAAATAGTTATATATATATATTATATATATTTATATAATACTTCAGACTTTTACGGATGCAGCAATACCAATTTTGCTATTTTTTTTACATTACTTTAGAGGAAAAATAGGAAAGGGTTTTTTTTGGACTATAAATATAAATATATTATATATTTTTTTCACTAATAATAACTTAATTAACTTTTTTTTTTTTTACACATTTTATTAGTCCCCCTATGGAACTTGAACCAGTGATCATTAGATCACTGGTACAATGGTACAATACACTGCAATACCAACGTATTGCAGTATCATAATTTTTACAGGCTCCTGTAACAGCGCGATCTCTGTTCCTGTCCGTTAGTCCCGGGTGTCTGCTGTAATAGACAGCTGACACCTGCAGCATATGGAGCAGGCTGAGTACAAGAGGCAGCTCCATATATAACTCCTCCACACCACGACATGCTATTAAGTCGTGGTGCACAAAGTGGTTAATGCGCAGCGGATGGCGCAAAGTGAAAATAAAAAATTTCCACTGATATGCCATTTTAATGCACAATATGTTGTGCCATTGAAGAAAAATACCTCATACAATGTTGAGCTGATTATCCAGGTATAAAATGTCATATAACATTACCTTTATTCTATGGGTTGGTACAATTACGGGTGATACCAAATATGGGTAGTTTTTGTTTTATGTTTTACTATTTTTGCACAATAATAGCAAATTTCATGAAAAATAGCAGCAATAACTTATATGTGTGCGGTATTTATTTATTTTTTTACACTTTTGCAAAATGAAATCATTTTTTTTGGAAAACATTGGTTTTATTTTTACTGTAAACACTTTTTCTTCACTTTTTTAAACTGTTTTTACAATGTGTTTTTCTGACTGCATCTGTAATGGTTTGGTATACTTAGTATACCCAAGTAGTATTGCAAGCTAGTGAAATACTGACAGGCAATCTATTTGGCACATAGACATGGCAGGCCTTTGCTAGGCCACGGCAGCATTGACAACCATCGGTACCCTGCAATCGCGTTGCGGGGGACCCTCTGTTAAACTCTTTAGATGCCAGGGATGCTATTGAGGTGGCATCTAAGGTGTTAAGCGGTCAAGATCGGAGTTCTCTCTGATCCTGGCCATTGCAGCGGGATGTTGGCAGTATAGTACAGCCAGCACACGCTGCTGATGGCGCGAGAACAGCTTTTGCTCCATCATCACTACATAACTGTACCACATGTGCGGGACGTTAGGGTACTTAGTCCTCACCATAATGTACAGTTATGCATACCTCCCAACTTTAATATCACCTCTTTATAAATCCCTTGTAAGACCACATCTTGAATTTGGAATTCAGTTTTGGAGAACTGGAGAGGTTTCAAGGGTGGGTGAATAGATTATTAAATGGGATGGGAGGTGTTCCTTGCAATGAATGGCTAGAGAAATTGGGTTGTTCAGCGTGGAAAAGACACCTTAGAGGTGATCTTATTAACATTTAGGGTATGTTCACACGGCCTATTTACGGACGTAATTCGGGCGTTTTTGCCCCGAATTACGTCTGAAAATAGCGCCTCAATAGCGCTGACAAACATCTGCCCATTGAAAGCAATGGGCAGACGTTTGTCTGTTCACACGAGGCGTATATTTACGCGCCGCTGTCAAATGACGGCGCGTAAATAGACGCCCGCGTAGAAGAAGTGACCTGTCACTTCTTTGGCCGTAATTGGAGCCGCTATTCATTGACTCCAATGAATAGCAGCGCTAATTACGGCCGTAATTGACGCGGCGTTCAAGCGCCTGCACATGCCGGTACGGCTGAAATTACGGGGATGTTTTCAGGCTGAAACATCCCCGTAATTTCAGCCGTTACGGACCCCCGCCGTGTGAACATACCCTTATAAGTATACATGTTGTCAATACAAAGAACTAGCATATAATCTGTTCTCTCCAAGGACTCTGCAAAGGACCAGTGGACATTCATTACGTGTGGGAAAGACGTTTCAGACCTTCATATATATAAGGGTTCTTTACAGTTAGAGTGGTCAAACTATGGAATTCTCTACCCCAAGAGGTAGTAATTGCAGATGATGGATGTGAACCATTTCATAGTCAGGCAGATCGATAACAGACAGGCAAGGCCAGGGTCAGACCAGAGGTCAGTACTCGTATAAGCCTGATCAATTACAGGGAACAATAGAAACAAATGCCAGGAAACTCAACAAAAGGGTTGATAACCAAACACTGGCACAGTTACCCTTTAAGGCACAAGACAAGTGACGTCACATGTGGCTGGGGCTGCATAGCACAAGCATAGGAGAACCATAGTGTCCCATCTTCAAAGTGAGACCGCAGGAGAATGTTGCGGCGGGTCGTCTCAGCCTGCAGCTGACCCAAGCGCTGCATCATTTAAAAACTACTATTCTTCCCAGTAAAGAATCAGGGGTACACCCAGGGGCGTAACTAGGAAGAGCTGGGTCCTACAGCAAACTTTTGACTGGGCCCCCCATCCACCACAACTAATGCCTCTACACCCCCACAACCCTTGCCTCTCCCGACATTGAATATTTATCAGTTCTGTGTGCAATGTAAAAGCTAGGCCGCCAAGTGTACTCGAATTAACCTTTAGTTAGAGTTGTGAAAATTGTAGTAAATTGTTATGCACTGCTATTTTAACATTTTTTTATTAGTTAATTATAAGGCATAATAGTTAATTAAAAAACTGACCTGAAACTAAAAGTACCGGGACAGGAAGGACTTGCTTCCAATTGTTTTTGATAACTTTTCAACTGTAAAGGGGAGGGGTGAGTATAGCCTCTTTTATTATGGTATAGCTATTCCTGCATGCATCCCCCCTCCCTCCATATTTTATGAGATCCTATTAATAAAGATCTATGGTGGATCTATATAAATGGCATCCCATAAAATAGGGGGAGGGCCATGGGGGTAGATCATCTACCCCTCCTCTGTTAGAGTGTTCCCCACACAGAGCCCCCTGTATATAATGTGACACCCCCTGTGTGGTGCCAAACACAGCCCCCTATAGATAGTACCACATAAAGTCCCCCTGTAGATAGTGCCACAAGCCCGCAAAACAAATGAAAAAAATTGTACCCACTTAGCCACGTGACGAAAGGAGATGCTCCACAGCTTTCTCAGCCATGTTAAGCTTGCAGCTTATGAGACGCTGAGATAGTACCCTTGCGTAGGCCAGCAAGATCCAATGACGTCATCATGCCGACCTGCGCAGGGATCCTATTCCAGCATCTTATAGACTGCAGGCCTAACGTGAGAACGCAGATTCAATTGAATGTGGCAGTCGCTAGTACTGGGGGCCGGGCCAGGCGGCATGAGCCCCCTGATGCTGCGCCACCGTAACAGCCGCTATGGCTGCTATAGTGGGAGTTCCACCACTGGTATAGGATTAGTCAGTTTTAAGTGCAAACTCTGTATAACTATAGTCTACATGCAATGCATGACCGAGGGTGTTTTGGGCCTTGCTGCCCAGAGCAAAATTTCACATTTTGGAATGCTGCATTCCAAAGTTGAGTTTTTTATTCTTAGTTTACACAAATATTTTATTTTTTTTACAACACATAAGGCTTTTTCATTTTTTTAAATTGGATCTGATATACAAAATGTTCTCATTATTTTCATATTCTGTTCTAAGGTAGATGGTAGAACCTATATTTTTTTTACCCCAAAAATGTATCCCCTAATTATTCTATGAAGATATACCTTATGTACATCGTCTAACATATAAAGTCGCTATAGCGCTACATGAGCAAAGCCCCCGTTTTAGTATTCGATGACCGCTCTTAATACAATGAAGTTATACTTCAGTTCACTATCACAATACAAGGTTGGACTATCAAAATGACAGCCTGAACCAGTTGATGGCATTGTGCACAGGAGCGAGCAGTGACATCAAATAGAGCACGTAAAATGGCAAGGACTATGCCAGTAGAACTTTAATTTAACTGAAGCAGGCAGGAAGCGGTTAATAGCTTATTACTTTATGTAAAATATATGTATGTTCTGTGTAAAACCTTCTCTCATTCCTCAAATCTTACTCTGACAGGAGACTGGAGGAGAGACAGGATTTTATACAGAACAAACCCTAGGAAAATGTGTTACTGCAACTAAGTTTTCCTGTGAGTGCCTTGATTGGTTGTCATGGTGCTCACATGATTGGGACCTAAACTATGATGTCACCAGGACCAGAGGTTGTTAGTAACATCCAGATGCGGGTATTGGGGCTGCTGTGGGGGACACGATTGCCAGCAAGAGAATGGATTAAAAAGAAGTTCTGCACAAAGCCCAGCAAAAGTGGACGTATATCTACAGTGGGAGGTCCTGAAGTGGTTAATAAATTTTCAATTCAATTACATTTAATTTTGAACATAACAGATCAGAAATTTACAATCTGCAAATGTTACCACCAATACATCGCCAACATATACTTATTTTATGGTCTGGAGGGTTCAGAAACAAGATGAGATGGAAAATTTAATGGACGGCTTCAGTGGCATCAAATCTGACATATAAAATGGGCCTGCTCTACCACCTTAACACAATATTATAATATTTTACAAACCAGAATATTTATTTTTGTTGCTAGACAAATTGAGGTGCATGGGCTTCAACGGTACAGAAAATATCTCTCTATATCCATACCACTGCAAATTGCTATCACTATACAAACATTGCCGTCTTCATGTTGCAGTTAGGCAACCTTCTTGCAAACTTATACTCAAACTGTGGAAATACTGGATATGAATATACGTGACCGTAAATGAATATTGAAATGCATTTAGAAAATCTGCTCTGTGTGTCTGAAGCATTTACTTGGAGGCAAGTAGGCACGGATATTATAATATGCCGGACTAGTGATTGGTTACTGGCACCTTTTGAGTTTACATTCAAATTTTTTATTTAGCATTTCAGGAAAACTATAATAGCTATGTGCCAAGCTGTGGTTGGTTAAAATGAAGTCATTTAGTTAAAAGGAAGTCATTTGACCTTGTAAGAAATATATTGGTAAATCAAAAATGTGGTGACCCTCTGATACAATCATGTCAAGTCAAGCTACGCTATGCCAGTAAATCAGAAGCTGGGTGACATCTCATTTAAAGGGACACATCCTGGAAAGAATTATGATTCCGAAGCTCAAGATTTACTGACAGTAGCAAAGAATGTAGGTTTGTGGAAAACCTAGAAATGGGTAAAGGGTCGATTCAAAGAGGGGAATTAAGATGGTTTGCAAATGATACTACAAGAACAAAGCTTTGTTCAAGTTTGCAAAAATGACTCTTAGCTTTTAGCTCGATTTTGTAAATCATCATGACAGATACGCCAACAGCACATGCTGAGTGTGCAGATTCCACGAGCAGAGACTTAATGTAAAAAGTCTCCATACATTAAGAAAGCCACAGCTGATCAGCCGCATGCTCTATGCGTTAGAGTATATAGACAGAGATGCATTACTGTGATGATCCCTGTATATTTTATACCTTGTCAAGTCATATCAGATGATCTTACAGCTAATGGAATTCGAACACTCAACTGAAAGCTGTTTTAAGAGTGTACATTATTTCTTACTATTTTATACTTGTAATTTTAAGGTTATAAATTGTTAGTTACTAATAACACAAGGTAAGAAAGGTAAATGACAGTTCTCACCCATATATCCTAAATAGTTCAAGTATTTCTGTAACGTACATTAAAGGGGCATCCCAATTATTCCACTGACATAATTAAAAGGAAACTTTAAAAAAAACACAATAATTATACTATACAATGACATATGACAACACATTTTTATACTGCTGTAAGGGAACCTGTCATGTTGAAAATGTCCTACTCAGTGATTGGCAGCTGTCTTTGCATTCCCATTTAGACAGGAAAGGCTGTCAATCATAGAATGAGACAACCCACTGAACTCCTAAGCTCAGACTCTTGGCACCCCCACCGATAGACTGTTTTGAAGAAGCCATGGCGCATATGCTCACAGTACTTCCCCTTCATTCCTCACACTGCTCAATACTGTCAAACGCCGACACGCTTGTAGCGGCAGTTCACGGCATAACAGCCTTCTCCCACTAACACGAGCGCCGCAGACCCTTTAAAATAGCTGATTGTCGGGGTGCCGAGAATCGGACCCCCACCAATCATATATATTGATGGCCTATCCTGAGGATTGACCATCAGTTTTCTCTATCCAGAAAACCCCTTTAAGCTCTAAGTACAGTACACCTGAATCCTGAACATGAAGCCGTGTTTGTACACACAACTACTATGCAATAGAACAGAATCAGACATTATGATCAGAATCTGACATTAGGAATTTACTCATTCCCATAATAATGACTGAAAAATACTTAAAATAGATAGCAATAAGCACCATACTTTTGCTATTTTTTCTAGAAATGTTCCCCTTTTAATAGTTGCGCATCCGGTAAATTGGCCAAAAAAAACTTGTTGCACCAGCAGGTACTCAGAAGGTGGATGGACATAGACACGTTCCTAATATCATTGATTCCACTAAAGTGTGGAGAACATTGGGCTTCAGCAAGAGAATATGTGTACCAGGATAGTAGAATTGTCAATATTATAATATATACAGAAGCATGGACAAGAAAATGTGAGGCGACCTAATACTGCGTCACCTGGTCCAGCTTCACTTACCATGTATAAAGTACAGTGGGTGGCCATAGCGTGGTCCTACAATCTCTGCTAAATTACGGATATATAGGCTTTGGCAGCGCTGGCTGTCACCAAGGTCTTTGACTTGAATTTATTGAAGGTGCTAGAGTTTAGGCTTCAGCACCAATTTCTTTAGATGGGTGTCTGTTATTTATTATTCCCTCTGTGTTAATGAAATATTGTCCACTTTGTTTAAGTTGGGTAGAGGCACGCAGCAGGGCTGCCTAGTGTCACGCCGTTTCGTTTGCAGAGGCCAGAGAAAATAGAGGACTTAGGCATACAACAAGATTTAGTGTATTTAGGCACATCCATAGGACCTGGAGAAGACCGAATTGTCCTCTGTGCAGATGATGTGTTTTTTTTTTCTATCTCTTGGGCCCTCAAACCCCATGTTATGACTCTTATTGATAGATTTGGATGATTCTAGGGACTACTTATAAATGGGCAGATGTAAACATTTATGCTTATGAGATCTAGAGGATGGACTATGAGAGTGAGGTGTGTCACCATAAGATAGTTCCGCATTTTAAAGGGTAGCTAGACTTTTAAAAAAACTTTTGACCTTATAGTGACATGTCAGAAGTTTTGATCTTTAATGTAGTGAATTTCCTGACATCATTTGCTTAAGGAAAAAACTGTCCTAAGTTACTTATGAAGAGTCTAAAAAGGTGTAAAGACATGGCAGCAACAGCGCTACCTGATTTTTGTGTACTGTGTTGATGGCCAACAGAGGTATGTAAGACATTGACTACTGGGCGTACCTTTACCTAATGCATTATCTGTCAAACATATGTCTCATGGGACTATACAGTCTATGGGTTAAGTCGCCAGCAAGTGCGGTTAAATTTATTCGACTCCCCAGTAATGATAGAAACTCCAAATATCAGATTAAGCACAAGAGAAAGAAAGAGTCAGAAACTATCAATAAATGTAAATTTGCCAAATGGCATAGAAAAATATATATTTTATTGGACAATACAAGTAACACGATTAAAAATAGACTACAAATCAAAAAAGACTGTATATCTCCAAAAGTATGGGAGAGGAACATGGGTCATAAAGGTTTATATCAGTGGTTGTTAGTTTATAACAGTGGTTCTAAACGATTTGCAAACGATAGATACAGAGAAAATGAGGGTTAATTATAACCATACACAATACCGGTACATATCAGCAAAGAGCGATTGGTCTAGTAACAGGCATGAACAAGATAAAGAACCTAATAGTTAGGCATAGAAAATCTCAGTACGACAAAACCTGCTGTCTAAGTAGACATTAATGGACATAAGTGTTTAGCAACTAAACCTATCGCAAGCTTAAAGAAGTAAATGTATCAAACAATAGTCGTATATTTAAGGTTGCAAAAGAAACACCGCTAGTACTGACCCATATCGTTCCAGGAATATGGTGACTCCCAGAAGTGGAGAAACCCCAACGCGCGTTTCGCGTGGATGGCTTTTTCTTACATTTACTTCTTTAAGCTTGCGATAGGTTTAGTTGCTAAACACTTATGTCCATTAATGTCTACTTAGACAGCAGGTTTTGTCGTACTGAGATTTTCTATGCCTAACTATTAGGTTCTTTATCTTGTTCATGCCTGTTACTAGACCAATCGCTCTTTGCTGATATGTACCGGTATTGTGTATGGTTATAATTAACCCTCATTTTCTCTGTATCTATCGTTTGCAAATCGTTTAGAACCACTGTTATAAACTAACAACCACTGATATAAACCTTTATGACCCATGTTCCTCTCCCATACTTTTGGAGATATACAGTCTTTTTTGATTTGTAGTCTATTTTTAATCGTGTTACTTGTATTGTCCAATAAAATATATATTTTTCTATGCCATTTGGCAAATTTACATTTATTGATAGTTTCTGACTCTTTCTTTCTCTTGTGCTTAATCTAATGCATTATCTGCCTGAAACCAGCCTGTGGGCAATCTCAGTTTATATGCTTGACAGCTCCTATCTATTCATAAACCAGCTGCACCAGTATGGAAACTGGGTAAGTAGGTTGTGGGATTCTCGGGAATGCCTGGTGAGACACCGCTATGGGGTAATAGAGGTGTTCCCTATCAGTCTACCATTCACGGTGCATGTGTTTGGATAGAACATAGTCTTAGTTTCTTGGCACACTTATTTTTAAATGGAATTCTTTTGTCATTTGAAAGATTAGGCCAAATGCATACGATGTAGATTTTCATCTACATGTTGCGGAATTTTCCAAAATGTAAATTGACATGCGGTTCATATTTTAAAATCCACAGCATGTCAATTTATCTTGCCTTTGCACCTCAGAATTGTATCTGAAAAGTTTATTTTAAAAAAAGCACAAAAATCTGCAGTAAAAGAGCGCATCTATTTCCGCATCAAAATTTAAAAAAAGGCACCTAGAAACGCATCAAAAACGCGGATGTTACCTGAGTTCATCTACGGTTTTGATCAGTGGCGTAGCTATAGGGGTCGCAGCGGTCGCACTTGCGACCGGGCCCCTAAGCAGCTAAGGGGGGCATTATACTGTATGTGGGGCAGCTATGAGGGGCATTATACCGTATGGGGCTGCTATGGGGGCATTATACTGTGTGGGGGAAGCTATGAGGAGCATTATACTGTGTGGGACAGCTATGGGGCATTACACTGTGGGGGGCTGCTAAGCAGGGCATTATATTGTGTGGGAGCAGCTACGGAGGCATTATACTTTATGGGGCTTCTATGGGGGCATTATATTGTATGGGGGCATTTATGGGGGGGGCATATACTGTGTTGGGCAGCTATGAGGGGCATTATACTGTATGGGGGCATTTATGGGGGCATTATACTGCATGGGGTCTGCTATGGGGGGCATTATACTGTATGGGGTCTGCTATGGGGGGCCTTGTGCCGTATGGGGTCTGCTATGCGGGCATTAAACTATGTGGGGCAGCTATGGAGGGCATTATACTGTGTGGGGCAGCTATGGGAGGCATTATACTGTATGGGGGCATTATACTGTTTCGGGAGCATTATGGTGTAGCTATAAGAGCATTATACTGTATGGGGACAGCTATGGGGAGCTTTGTACTGTATGGGTCAGCTATGGGGAGCATTATACTGTATGGGGCAGCTACAGGGAGTATTATACGGTATGGAGGTGGCTACAGGGGGCATTATACTGTGTGGGGGCGGCTATGGGGGCTTTTGGGCAAGGCGACTGGGCATAGGCGCGGTAAAGGTCTTGTGGTGCTGGGGAGGGGTAAGGGGGCCGAAACTGAATTCTTGCACCAGGGCCCATGAGCCTTCAGCTACGCCCCTGGTTTTGATGCTGATTTTCTGCACCCAATTACGCAACGTGTGCAGGTAGCTTTACAGGAATCGCATCAAATACCTCTAACTGAATTTTACAGATATCTCCAGCCATGCCATGCAGTAATTTCTCATCTTACCCCCAGACAGAAAAGTTATGCATGCAAAAAAATCCAACACAATATAGGGCATGACAAACCTTTCTAACAAAAAAACAACAAATTAAAAGAACCAGCCTTGTATCTTACATGGATCCAGAGATCCCCCCCCCCCCCTCCCATTCATTGCACTGCTAGATTTTCTTCAGGCTGGCAGCTCAGGGGGCGTGTACATTCTGCCGAAGCTCCTCCTCTTCTGTCATAGTCTGTATAGGCAGATCATGCTGTCTCACTTCCCCTGCCTCCTCTCTTGGGGAAGCTTTACAAATGCTCCACGTTACGTCTATTTTTAGAGGGAGAGCCCATCCCAATATAACTCAAGAAGACAAGCTGTGTTTCTGTATAAAAGCTTCTTCTCTACCCACAAGCAGAGAAGGCATTTTCTATTGGCTGGTGGCAGATGGAAAGTGAAACTGAGCATGTGTGTCCTCTCTTATTCAGCCCAGTAGGAGGACGTGCACATTACTATACAGATTTAACACCAGGGGACGGCATTATAAAGGAGTAAAGGGAATCTCTCACAACTGAAGCATTTTTGTAACATAAAAAAAATTATTAAATCTGAATTATATTGCTATAACATTTAACCCTTTGGCGACATCCGACGTACTATTAGTGAGATGTAGGGGAAGTATGGAGCGTACTCACAGGCTGAACACACTCCATACTCAGCGGGTGATGGCTGTGTTATACAGCCAACACCTCACTTTAATTCCGCCCGTTTAACACCTTAAATGCCGTGGTCATAAATTGTTACAATCAGGGGGGCGCCCCCTCAAACACGTCATCGCGCCCGCCCACTATGTGATCGACCGGTGACAATGGTTGTCATGGCAGCCTGGGGCCTAATGAAGTTCACAAATTCAGTGTATACCTATATTATAATACCTGTATTATGCTGCGGAAAATCCGCAGCATAGTGCAGTAGCAGTTAAGTGGATGACATAGAACAAGTCTGAGCGGAAAAAAGGCTCAGAAATGGACCAGCGGTGCAGAATTTTATTCCACAGCATGTCAATAGTATTCACGTAAACGCTGCTTATTTTTTGTGGGTTTTCCCCATTGACTTCAATGGAGGAGGTAAAACCCACAACAAATAGCAGCAGGGGCGTAACTAAAGGCTCATGGGCCCTGGTGCAAGAATTCAGCTTGGGCCTCCATGGAATAATGCCTCCACATAGTATAATGTCCCCATAGCTGCTCCACGGTATCCCTCACCCCACACAGTATAATGCCCCATAGTATAATGCTCCCAATTGCTGCCCCCACACAGTATAATGCTCCCCATAGCTGCCCCATTCAATATAATGCTCCCCATAGCTTCCCCCACACAGTATAATGCCCACCATAGCTGCCCCACATTATTGTGCCCACCATAGCTGCCCCACAGTATAATGCCCCCCATAGCTGCCCCAACAGTATAATGCTCCCCATAGCTTCCCCCACAGTATAATGAACCCCATACAGCATAATGCCCCATAAAGTATAATGCCCCCATACACTATAATGCACCCCTTAGCTGCCCCATACAATAAAATGCTTTCATAGCTACCACCATATCGGCCCCCCTCCCATACCCAGTATAATGCCCCCATATGCGCCTACTCAAAAATAATAACATAATTACTTACCTAACCCTGTTCCCGCGACGGGTGGATGATCCTTCTCCGATGTGTGCTGTGGGTAACTCGGCGCAGACAGGCGTGATGACATCACTACATCAAACCTGCCTGCACTGAGCCACTCACGCCAGAGTAAATGCTGGGGCAAGGGGCCATCACTCCGGGACAAGCGGCGGTCACATGGGATGAAACATCATCCCAGGAGGCGGCCAGGATGACGTTAGAGGACGGCCTCCTGGGATGACATTTCCTCCCATGTGACCGCCGCTGCAGCCAATCACAGGCTGTAGTGGTCTCCTCGGATGAAACGTCATCCCAGGAGGCCGGCCTGCTAGCATGCTGGCTAAATGTTCAGCAGTTATCCGCAGCTGACATTCCGGGCAAAAAACTGCACGACAGTTTGGTGTGGTTTTTCGCCCAAAATTCCCTGAGGCCACCGGGGCGGATACCATATACCGTGGCCCGGTACCAAATGATCCGTGACCCAGAAATGGTCTGCAGCCTGGTGGTTGGGGATCACTGCCCTAGGGAGACTAATAAAAAAAGTTTAAAAAAAACTATGAAATTAAGTTTTTTTTTATGTTGCAAATAAAAATAAAGTATTAAAAGTTCAAACAGAAAACCCTTTTCCCATTTTTTCCCTAAATCAATGGTAAAAAAAAAAAAAGTTAACTTAACTGGTATCGTTGCGTCCTTAAAAGTCCGAATTATCACAATATAACGTTGTTTAACTTGCTCGGTGAACTCTGTAAAAAAAAGATATATATATATATATATACAGTATATATATATATATATATATATATATATATATATATATATATATATATATATATATATATATATATATATATATACTAATCCTTCTCAATGAATTAGAATATCATCAAAAAGTAAATTTATTTCAGCAATTCAATTTAAAAAGTGGAAGTCGTATTATATAGATTTATTACACACAGAGTGATCTATTTCCAGCATTTTTTTTCGTTCAATGTTGATGATTATGGCTAACAGTAATGAAAACCCAAATGTAGTATCTCAGAAAATTAGAATATTAAATAAGCCCAATTTAAAAAATTATTTTTATTAACAAAATGTTGGCCTACTGAAAAGTATGTTCAGTATATGCACTCAGTACTTGGTCGGGGATCCTTTTGCATGAATTACTGCATCAATGCGGCATGACATGGAGGTGATCAGCCTGTGGCACTGCTGAGGTGTTATGGAAGCCCAGGTTGCTTTGATAGCGACCTTCAGCTCATCTGCATTGTTGGGTCTGGTGTCTCTCATCTTCCTCTTGACAATACCCCATAGATTCCCTATGCAGTTTAGTTCAGGCGAGTTTGCTGGCCAATCAAGCACAGTGATACTGTGATTATTAAACCATGTATTGGTACTTTTGGCAGTTTGGGCAGGAGCCAAGTCTTGCTGGAAAAGAAAATCAGCATCTCCATAAAGCTTGTCAACAGGGGGAAGCATGAAGTGCTCTAAAATGTCCTGGTAGACGGCTGCTTTGACTCTGGACTAGATATAGGAAAAAGGGAGGGGAGGAAAAAACTAAAATGAAAAATCTCAAATTGACCGTGTCTCCAAGGGGTTAATAGTGGGACAACCCCTTTATGGGACTAAGTTCATCTTTATTTACCCACCTCATTCACTTTAAATTGACTAATTCCATACATGCGATTGGAAGACAAATGAAAAAGTATTATTCTTTTTCTTGCAAGGTAGAAATTAAATGAAGCTCTGGAATCCGATTTAGCTGTATCCACATATAGCTCCCCCTATAGTGCTCAACATATAGTCCACCCCTGTATATAGCCCCACCCTGTAGATAGAGCCAACCTCTGTAGATAGAGCACCCCCTGTAGATAATGTCACTCACATTTTAATTAGGATAAAAAAGCGGCGCGATGACTTGTGGAAAGGCCGGGCACGGAATGTTCCCGGCCATTCATCACCCATAGGGCAGAAGGGGTGGCAGCGGCTGGTTTCAGTGGTGCCGCCGCCTTCTCGGAGAGGCAGCAGGCTGCCGTCATGCCCCGCCCTAGCTACGCCCCTGCTATCTTACACTCATAAGACTCTTTAAAATGGGTAGAGTCCCTACCTCGCAATAAAATACTCCTCAACATTGAAATTGCAACACCAACAAGAAAAAATTTTGGAATTGTGGAAATCACAGGATTGATAGACATGTTAATGATATTCTAATGCAAAAAAAAAAAATGGAAACAAAATATTCCACACATCTTGCTTTATTCAGTATCGCGTATGAGCACCGCACTCAGAAATACACGCACCTACACGCTTTGGCATGCTATCAATGAGGGTTTTAATGGTTGTCAGGAATGATATGGCATGCTGAATGCACTTGGGCTTGCAAATCATAAAGATTGGCTGCTGGCAGCTCCCTTTGCAGTTGCCGACCAATGACGTTCCAGATGTAGTCGATGGGAGACAAGACCGGAAATGCTGCAGGCCATGGTAGCACTATTAGGACATGCAGGCTGCTCACAGTAGCAGGAGCAACATGCGGCCTGGCATTGTCCTATTGAAAAACGGCTTCTGAGACACTTCGGAGAAATGTCCCTACCACTGGTTCCACAACCAAATCAATGTAACACCGAGCTGTTAGTGTACCTGAAATGAAGACTAGTGGAGTCCAGCTACCATACAGTATGCCACCCCACAGCATAATCCCAGCAGTAGGACCGGTGTGGCATTCCCTTGTGAAGACTCTTCATGGCGTTGTCCATGTGGTCTCCAGACCAATCTCCGGCTATCATTTCATCCGAGACAAAAGCAGGACTCATGTCTGAAGAGGATAGACATCCATTCCAGGATCCACTGCCGTCTTGCTGTGCACCATGATAGCCTTTGAGAGCGGTGGCGTGTGGTCAATGGAACACCTGCAGCTGGATGTCTGACTCATAGCCCAATGGCGGGCAAACGCCTTCTGATGGTTTGTGTTGACACTGTTTGCCGCCCTGGGCTTGGGATGTGACATCCAATTTTACTTGCAGTACAGAATTGATCACTATGCGCCATTCTTCCAATTAGAGGATCTGTCTGTGCAGAGGTTCGACTCTGCACACCTCTTACTGTCATTCCCATTCGTTGTTGTTCTCCCAAACTCCAGGACATACACCGCAGAACAGTGATAACATCTCGGCATAGGCGTGCAGCGATCTGCCGAAGCGATAAACCAAGGTCTCTCAGTTCAAGGATTCTGTCCCTCTCAGTTTGCAACAAATGGCGATATCTGGCACGTCGGCGAACAGGAGGCATTGCACAATTATTCCACACCACTTGCTCCGATTTTTGAGGTTTCATGTGGCTAAAACACTTTGCTTTCAATCTGGCTTTTATGTCCCTCCCACATGCCACAGATTGGAGCTCAGTGCTTGAAAATGTGATAATTTACAGATCGTAACGACACCTGCTACTTCCTCGATTTTCATAACCTTACAGCTTGCCCTTCTTGGTGTTGCAATTTCAATGTTGAGGAGTGTAGGTACCAGATAACAGATGCTGATTTTCTACACTAAAGTGGGTCTGCCCAGGTATCCAGACCCTCTGGTTGGAGGTGAGTATTCTTCTCACTGAGGTGGTTGGATTCCCCAAAGCAACTAGCTCTAGTGTCTGTTAACTAGGCCTTCTAGATGAAGAGCAGTGCCAGTATCATGTCTGCATTTTGTTGTGTGAAACTCTTTCCCTTGCTTGTAAAACGATTGCATTAAGATGGATGGACAGGAGACGTCCAAGTATTACCCAGTGGCGTAATATGGTTAGCACAATTATCCCTTATTATAGGATTGTTTTTAAGAATAGGGGTTGCCCTAAGATGTGGGTGTAATGACGAGGGCAGACCCCGCATATGCCAGCGGTCCATGCCGCTGGGTCTCGTGCCTCTCTCGCCGCACTGAGTCTTCTGCAGCTCACGGCCGCTGGATCCCTAGTGTGCGCTCGCTGTGGCCGCCTCTTAAAAGGCCAGTGCGAGTGCAATTCTAAAGTTACCCAATCACCCCTGTTGTTTCCCAGGACTATTTAAGGCACCTCCTCCATCTCCAAAGTGCCTGAGCAATCTTGTTGCTAACCCTGTGTTAGTCTGCAAAAGGTTCCGTAGCCTGTTCCTGAAACTTGTTTCCGTAGCTATTCAGCATCCGGTGTCTGTGTCGAGTTTGGTTTCTATGTCCAGTGTCTGAGACCAGTTCTGCTTCCGATAATCCAGCACAAACTAGCTTCCGCTAATCCAGCACAAGCCAGCTTCTGCTAATCCAGCACAAGCCAGCTTCCGCTAATATAGCACAAGCCAGTTTACGCTAATCCAACTCAAGCCAGCTTCCAGCTGTCTGGCACCAGCCTGCCATCCAGGTACCATCGACCAGTGACTGTCCTATATAATTTTCTGTCCAGCAGGTACTCCGTTACGGCGGAGTAGCCCAGTGGGTTCACTTCCCCAGTGGCGTGACAGTGGGATCTGTGATGCAAGTCTCTTCCTATCATTTATATCCAAAATCCTTATAAGCAATCCTTAAACGTAATAAACCCAGGGATATGGTCTTAATCTACCATAGGTTCATTGATATAAATCTAATATGCGTACTTGTAATGGAATTATTTATTTAAAATCATTTACAATTTGTGACTATATCTATTCTTTTGTTTATAGTTGATACACTATATTGTTTTATCTATTGCATATAACTATGATAGGCAAAGCAGTTTACACTGCAAAAATAAACCCTAGGCCGTCCAGCCTCTAACTAAATGCGTAGCTTCCCTAGCTATCAGGTTGAAAGGCCTACTGCCCAGCACCTTAATACAAACACTTGTTCTTACCAGAAATCTTGCCTCCCACAGGCTGGAAATTCCCGTCTTTAGTAGATCACACCTTTCTTAAAGGATCCCTCACAGCTGTCAGCTAATGAGACTCATAAGGCAACCCAAATCCTGGACTGTCCTGAAAATGACAGTGACACTTCCCTTTTCTTCCACTCCAGCAATCATCCCTCTTTCAGGTTTTCTAACAATACTAAATGAAGAGAAGGACACTTTCTCTAGCTAAATAATCC
Organism: Rhinoderma darwinii; assembly: GCF_050947455.1. Classification (NCBI taxonomy): domain Eukaryota; kingdom Metazoa; phylum Chordata; class Amphibia; order Anura; family Rhinodermatidae; genus Rhinoderma; species Rhinoderma darwinii. Next base: position 284,516,535 of record NC_134689.1, on the reverse strand, counting down.
CACTCTGTGACCAATTTATGCCTCTTAGTAGCTGCACTGCTACTAGAGATAGATGGAGAGATAGATGATAGATAGATAGATAGATAGATAGATAGATAGATAGATAGATAGATAGATAGATAGATAGATAGATAGATAGATAGATAGATAGATAGATAGAAAAAAATATTATGAATAGATAAGTTTGTTGCATTTACTTTTTGTCCATTGTTGTAATACTAAACCTAAGAAAATCTTGAACTGCTGAAAGGTATGCTAATAGAACTTTTCATTGATACTTTCCTATTCTTTGATGCCTTATTTCTCTAGATATTAATATAACGAATGACAAACATAACTGTAGTAAATATTTTGTCTACTCGTTACTACTAATTTACATAAGAAATTATATTTTTAGAATTCAAAAGTCAAAGTATTATTGTTTATCACATAAAACCAAATGTAAAAACTAGAGCTACTTTAGAAATGAGTGGGCATTTTTTATCTGTACATACAAGGACCACGGTGGCAGCACGGATGAACCATAAGAAATGTGACGAGAAGCAAAAAGGCAAATTCTTAAGTGCCTGCGCCCTGTGGTGGTGGCAACTATTCCATCTATCATAGAATGTATCCAAAAGATTAATTAGTTAATGTAAAAATAACTTATCATGACAGGTCCTATTCATTGCTATGGGACGAACTGCTACCACAGTCCATTAGTTTGCAGCCATCAAAAGACATACCCCAAGAAAACGTTAGCGTGGAAGTGTCCTAACAGCAGCAAAGATCTGACTCCTGTAAATGATCAGAATAGCGAATTTTACATATACTGTGGCCTATAAAACAAATTGTTGACTTGCATAATAGATGAGATGTGCGCTGTTCATAAGAGTTTATAATGACAATAAACATGTGATCCATACACAGAAATAGTAAATCCCGATAATAAATATATGGGAGTGTTTCGAATAATCCTTAACAGGAAATGAAGAACAAACCTTAGCGATAATACTAAGATTAATCTTTACTTTTCTGGAACAATAAAAAAGACTGGAGCTGGTTTATATGGAAAGTGTCCATTGATTTATTGATGACAGTTAATTGAACAAAGCGTTTTCAGGAATAAAACAAGCCTTGTCCTTTCCCATCCTATGGTTTTTTTGTGTGGTTTGCCAATAGGTCATGTTTCTTAGTATGAAACCTATGCAAATATTATTCAACCCCACAAAATGGATACATTTCCCTAGCAATTCTATATGCTTATTAATATACTGTAGCTGTATTTTCAACAGAATTGTTATTAATAGTGGTGGTAGTCAGTGGCGTAGCTATAGGGGTCGCAGCGGTCGCGACTGCGACCGGGCCCCGTAGCTAGGGGGGCCCGCAGGCCCCCCTCACCACACTAGCGCTGCAATGATTGCTCTACATTGCTGGGTCCCTGCTGTGGTACAAAAGAGACCCAGCAATGTAGCTTAAAGCATTGTTGGCTGCTCAGCTGTCAGAGAGTCATTACACGGAGGGGGAACAAGACAGTGGAAAATGAATGATAGATGAATCCACTCATCTTACGAGACTCAGCCCCGCCCACTGTACTGTCCACCCAATCAGCTCACTTCTTGCTGTTTGCCTATTCCTCGTGACCTGTTCAGAGGGAAAGGAATGGCTACAGCAAGAAGATGGTGTGCGTGTCTGCTGCTCCCCTGCAGTACCAGCTGCTGACCCCACAGCAGATGTAAGTAGCAACTAGTAATCCAGCTCTTAACCCCTTCACTGTGTGTATGTATGTCTGTCATGCTGAGCAGTCACACCTCAGGGCTGACAGTTTAGCATAACAGACAAAGTATCTATCTATCTATCTATCTATCTATCTATCTATCTATCTATCTATCTATCTATCTATCTATCTATCTATCTATCTATCTATCTATCTATCTATCTATCTATTTATCTCATATCTACACTGGCGTAGCTATAGGGGTCGCAATTGCGACCGGGCCCCGAAGCCAGGGGGGCCCACAGCCCCCCGCACCACATCAATAAAAAGTTACTAGAGTAACTCAGGCCGCGGTCCCCTGTTACTATAGTAACAGACTGACCTTACCTTCCTGGTTCCGGATCGCAGCGGAGGTCCTGACGTCACAGCGCTATGTACCGCACACAACATCGAGAGGACAGAACTTCCGCCGCGGCTGAAGAGGAAGGTAAGATTAGTTGCCTTGACTGGCGGGGTCCGACTCCCGGGACCCGCCAATCAGCTGTTTAGAAGGGGCCGCAGCACTCGTACTAGAGCTGCTCCCCTTCATTCCGGTCACACTGTGAATCGGTGTCGGCGATTCACAGTGTGAGCGAGTAGTGAAATGAAGGGGAAGCAGCTCTCGTACGAGTGCTGCGGCCCCTTCAAAAGCTGATTGGCGGGTCCCGGGAGTCGGACCCCGCCAGTCAGGGCAACTAATCTTACCTTCCTCTTCAGCCGCGGCGGAAGTTCTGTCCTCTCGATGTTGTGCGCGGCGCATAGCGCTGTGACGTCAGGACCTCCGCTGCGATCCGGAACCAGGAAAGTCCCGGGAGTCGGACCCAGACACATCAGCTATTCATGGCCTATCCTGAGGAAAGGCCATCAATGTTTAGGGACTGGACAACCCCTTTAAGCCTATGATGTAGCAGGCTTAGAGGGCCCATGAGACAGGATCACAGATTGTGTGATCCTGTTTGCTGGGCCCTGTATCTAAGACAATCACATGGTAGGCTTAGATACATGGCCCATGTGTGATCCTGTCTGTGGGACCCTGTATCTAAGTCTACCACACTGTCGGTTTAGATACAGGGCCCCAGCACACAGTAATCTTATACTGTATAAGATTACTGTCTGCCTACGTTGTGGTAGGCTTAGATACAGGGTCCCACAGACAGTATCACACATGGGCCCTGTATCTAAGCCTAACACACGTGTTACAAATCATTTTTTGTGTGTTTTCTTACAGGTTCGGTCGTTGGACTACGGCGGATTCCAGGACTACTTAGATGACGGCTTTTTTTTTGTTATCAATAAAATGGTTAATGAGGGTTGTGTGTTTTTTTTATTTTTATTTCAATAAAATATTTTTTCTTTGTCTTTGTGGTTTTTTTTTAACTATATTACTACCGCCTTAGTAATGGCTGCCGGCTGATTGACAGCATCCATTGCTAAGGCGGGGCCTAGTGTTAGCCGGTGCAGAGGCTAACACTAACCCCCTTTATTACCCCGGTACCCACCGCCACCAGGGGTGCTGGGAAGAGCCGGGTACGATCCAGTACTTGACCATCTGTAGTGATGGTCGGCCACTGGGGTGGCCGCAGGCTGGTATTATCAGGAGGGGAAAGGCCAAAAAAGTGGCCCTTCCTACCCTGGTGATGCTGCCTGCTGCTGCTTTATTGTATCTGGCTGGTTATGAAAAATGGGGGGGACCCCACGTCATTTAAAAAAATAAAAAAATAATAATAATTGGAAAGAACGATGTGGGGTCCCCCCCAATTTTCATAACCAGCCAGATGCAACACAGCAGCAGCAGGCAGCATTACCAGGGTGGGAAGGGCCACTGTTTTTGGCCTTCCCCAGCCTAATACTACCAGCCTGCGGCCGCCCCGGTGCCTGCCTGTCACTACAGATGAACGGGTACTGGTTCGTACCCGGCTCTTCCCAGTACCCCTGGTCGCGGTGGGTACCGGGGTAATAATGGGGGTTAGTGTGGCCTCTGCACCGGCTAACATTAAGCCTCGCCTTAGTAATGGTGGTTGTAAATCAGCCAGCGGCCATTACTAAGGCGGTGATAATAAAGTTTAAAAAAATACAAGCACATAGAAAAAATATTTCATTGAGATAAAAAA